>NC_089838.1:236846772-237156919 GCF_035609145.1 Eleutherodactylus coqui
AATAAAATATGGGAGGCAAGCCGTTTCCAAACACTCCTGGTGCTACAAATTCACTATTTTGTATCTTTGCTTTCCCAATATTATACATTACCAGGCCATCACTACCATTTGTTACTACTACAGGGTGGGCAAAAGTAGCAAAGTAGCCCATCTCCGATTTCCCCCCAGCACACTCGTATGATAGCTGTCTGATTGTTTTGGACAACAAAGATTTTCTTTTAGACAGCGTTCATAAATCTGCCCCATGGTGTTCTTCCTGCAACAGCAAATGCTTGTGGAAGGCTATGTGCAAAGCAGATCAATTAAAGAAATGCAAGAGGCCTTCATTAACAAGTACCCAGGCACAAAACCACCTGCTAAATGTTGTATTCTGAGCCTGGTTCAGAAATGGTGCCAAACCTGAAGAAACCAGGGCCTCTGTCAATCCAGTTGTCCCTGAGAAATAGCCCTCAAAAATCAACTGAGGCGGGACCAGCATGTTGGTGTATTGCAAACCATGTGTCGTCCGGTGCTGAAATCTCTGGAACTGAAACCATACCGAATAACATGTCCAGGAGCTGAAAGAGCTCAATAAGGCTAAATATATTAATTACTGCACCTGATTGCCAGAGGACTTGTAGATCCATTGCTGTACTTTATAATGGGTGAAGAGTGTTTTCATTTATCAGATCCCGTGAATTCTCAGAATACGAGATACTGGTCTTCTGAAAATCCCCAACTGATTCCCGAAACTCGCTGCACGATCACATAATTGACACTTGGTGCACAATGTCAGGAGCTTAAATAGTGTGCCCAATTTTTTTTCTTCAAATCAACTGTGAATACCGCAATTTATCTAGACACGTTTGAACAGTTTTACGACCATCTAAGGCCTCATGCACACAGGCGGATTTTTGCTGCAGATTCCGGAGCATTGACATTGCAGATGGGCCACAGATTTTGCGAGAAAAGCAGGAGTTTAAATTTTAAAAAAACCAAAAAAAAACACTACTGCACATGTCCAACAGCAGGCCGTGTGCACCATCCACAGTACCGAAAAAGAGAGAGGTCAGGTATGTGCAGATGCCGCTGCCAGCAGGATCAGATTCCGCTGCTGGCTCCTGCGTCTGGAATCCAACCCGCCTATGTGCATGAGGCCTAACACACGGAATGTACTGCTTTTTCCATCAAGATGAGAAAATATGCCTCACCTCCCGTGACTCACTGGCATGGCTTCATGAACTGTTTTTTACGGAAGAGGGTCTATGGCCACCACGTTTCCCAGACTTGTCTATATGCGATTTTTATTTGTGGGGGAATTTAAATCAGAAAGTATTCGACAATAATCTGTATACCCTGTATGAACTCAAGAAAAACATCACAAACACTATCCACAGCATCATTGTTGAAGAGCTGCAGACAGTATCAGTTAACATGTTGCAACTTGCCCAGCCGTGCATAGAAGTGAACGGGGACCACTTTTAGCATGTGTTGTAATGTGGGTATATAAAACTTTGGAAACAAACAATCCACTTGCTCTTTCTGCCTGTCGCAGTATTGTCAGAGGAGGACTACATTTCCTTAGTTCACCCTTTACTATCATTAAAACGCTTTCATTCCAGTCCTGTGTTTACTTATTGAATTTGGTGGCCTCTTAAGTGGAAGCTCGTTGTAGGCTTTTGCAAGTTTATATTTGTGCATTAATGAAGTCTTTGCAAGAAAGCGCAGCGCTGACGCTCAAAAATCGCATCTCGCTATTTTCCCACGGTGATATCTCCATCACCCTGTGAAACTACCCTAACTGAAATTCAAGCCTATCCTAACGAAAACAGACTTTCCGATTTACTCTTGACCACCCCCCTCCTTTTTTACTGGTGGAAATTTTCCACTGTGGCGACGGCAGGGGATTATATTTAACTTGGAGGTTGATACGTTAGAAATAACATGACTGAACACGACACGCAGTTTTGAATTGTTGCTCCTAAATATACATGGTAGACAGTGATTTTGTGTGTTTTGGAAATGGTCTTTATTATGAACCTACTGTGTGACGTGACCTTTATGGTAATATATGAGGATGTATTACAGTGCGCTAGTAGTAATATATGCATGGATGTAAAATTGTCTCCATCTGATCTTTGCACACAGGATTTTCACTCCTTTTATTTTTTTATTTCTTGTTTTTAGGTTCCATGGAAGAGGTGTTGGCGTCACTGAAGCGAAGTGAGAATCTTCTCCGTAGGGTTGAAATACCGCAGGTTTCAGTCACCAGCGCAAGAGACAATATATTAATGGCCATAAGACAAGGAGTAAAACTGAAGAAGGTGCATAAGGATCCTGTGAATAAGGAACCTGAAAATGAACTGGAGCGAAGTATAAAAGCAGCGATGATGAGGATGAAAAAAGTATCTGCTGACTCAGATGACGAGGAGAATAGTGACTGTATTAGTGGGGATTGGGACAATTAAGGCAGGGTACACAAATCTCCCTGATTTTATGAAGGCAAAAAGTGTGAAATGTAATCTAACCATTTTAAGTGAAGCATATCGGGTGTGACCTCACTTAGCCATTGGTAATTGCTCAATTGGCCAGAAGATAATAACATAATTGGAGTATGATAACCTCTACAACTACCCAAAAAGTATTATCTGTTGTAGCTTCTTCAAAGGCCAAACATATTCTAGCAATATGTTCTTCAAGTCTACATGCTACTCATATGCATTCAGTCAGAAATGACTAGTATAACATGCTGTGGAGTCTTCCGTATCAACTTGATTTCTTTATCTAAAAAGCACTGGCAATATTTTGTAATTTAGATGCCTCTCAATGTAAATGCATCACTAAAGAGCGGACTGAGATAGTTGTATGCACTACTTAAATGGGTTTTCTGAGTTGTAGAACTACTCTAAATCCAGCTGCCCACTCGCCTCTCCCTGCTCCTGCTGTGTCCCGACCGCTGCGCCTGTGTTTACAGGCTTCAGTCCTGCCTGGTTTACAGGATGTCGTAGGCACTGCAGCCAATAACAGAGCTCAGGGATCGATTCTTGAGCTCTGTTGGCTGCAGTGCCATTGGCATCCTGTAAAGGGGCTGGGGCAGCCTATGAATGTAATGACACAGGAAACTCGGAGCAGCAGTGCGGGAGCGGGAAGAGGTAAGTGTATGCTTATTTGTTATGTTGTAGGATTTCTGTAAATCCAGCTCCCCATGCTCTAAGGGCTCATGTCCACGGAGAAAATAAGAATTAAAATCCGCAGCGTTTTTCCCACACACGGATCCGCGCCCTATAGGATTGCATTGACCACCCGCGGGTAGATAAAGACCCGCGGATGGTAATTAAAAAATTCCTGGAGCATGAAAAAAAATGGACATGCTCCATTTTAGTGCGGATCACGCGTGCGGGAGCTCATAGAGCACATAGCTCAATTGATCTCCGGCATGAAAAATAAAAGACAATTACAGTGCATCCGCAGCCCGAATCCGCGTTACAAATCCGCAGCGGATCTGATTTTCCCCGTGGACATGAGGCCTAACTCAGTAACGCCTTTAATCAAATTACTAAATTTATTAAGACTTTAAATTCATAAAATGGCTGTTAGGATTCCGCTTTGGATTAATTTTGTTGATTAGACAGTGTCTGCCATGGTGCAGATCTTAAATTTATTGGCTTATATATGCAGGATGTGCTTTTTTTATTTTTCAACAACTTGCCGATTTCTGGTTCTGAATTGCAACACTATATATAAAACAATGCAACAGTTGTTCTATGTGAGAACTTTGCATAAAAACGCTATCATGTTCAGTCCATGTTTTTATACATCTTTTAATTTTAGTAATGTGGGGCAGCATGTTTGTGCTTTAATTTACTCTAGTATTTATTTAATGTTTTAACGAACTATGCAGGTACAAATCCTGTATATAAACTCCTAGACTTCACCCTGACTTTCAACAGCTAAAATTCAGCACTGAATATGTAGCAAATTCTCTGGTGCCAAGTCTGCACCTAAATGGTGCGGATTTGCCGTGAGTTTCATCTTTTTGCCTTTCAGAGGTCCAAATCTGCTGTTAAAAGCAGCGGCATCAATTCACGTGTTGCAGATTTTGAATCCACCACATATTTGAAATACTCTATAGATCATTCACATTTCATGGAAAATTCAGAGTGACATCCACAATCAGTGCTGCTCACATGGGAAGTACTGGTCAGTCACAGTTGTAGTGTCTAAAGGCCAGCTTACATGAGCGTACTCGTAAAAGGGGGTGAGCAGGCATATCGCTGCGTAGGGCAGCAATTTTGCACTGTGCATGACAGTGTAGCCCATTCTTATTTTTTTTTCTTTATTTCCTGCTGTGTCGCTTAGTGACGTTTCGTATAAATGCCGCACATACGCAATGTAATTGTTTATTAGAGATGAGCGAGCACACTCGGATAAGTCAGTTACTCGAGCGAGCATCGCTCTTCTCGACTAACTGCATTCTTATCTACTCAAGAAGAGTGATGCTCGCTCGCGTAACTGACTTATCCGAGCGTGCTCACTCATCTCTATTTATTACGCCCCCGTAGAGAACAATAGGCTTTTAGCACGCGCCGTAAAATAGAACATTGTTTTTTGTGTGCATTATAAGCAATAATAAAACGCTCGTGCGAGTGGGTCAATGAAAATCAATGTACTTTTCATTGACTTCATTCACCGCGTATTATGTGCGCGATAAAACTACGCTCACGTGTGCCTGGCCTAAGACTAATGATGCATACTAATGCACAGTGTGTATCAAGCAGTCAAAGAATGCCAATGTGGCATCTTTGATTTTCCAAGCCCGGACACTAGCTTTAAAGCAAGGCTTGTCCAGATTGAGAATAGATAGGAATATCTGAAAATAGCATTTTACTGAAACGGGCACAATGGTATTACAATGCCTCTATAATTAGTGCATACCTTCATGGTGCCACACAGTGCCCAAATAAATTGCACTTGGGCAAGCTCGATATTGGACTAAGAAATTCTGCCTGATATCACGCTTGGCAACATGAGTTTTACTTGTGAATGTGTAACAGTTTTCAGGCAAAAACGTCTCGTCGCTTCTGTGAATTTCCGATCTTCTTGTACGAGCTTCACGTGTAAAAGTGGATTGGAAGTGTTTCCTGTTGATTTCAACGGAAACCTCACGTCACACAGCATGCGATGCCTTTAAGGTCCCATTGAAATCAATGGGCAATGTGTTTGAGGAGCGCAAAAAAATAGAACCTCCCACATTTTTTTTTCTCTAGCATCGCTGTGAGGGAAAACAACATTGTTTTGATAAGTCATACACATGAGCGGAGTTCATATTCATGCGAGTTTTGTGCCGATGTGAAACCAGCCTTACCCTACCAGGATTAACGAGGCATACAGTGCCTGATTAATTCCTCATTGTACCTTCACAAAACTTACAAGTTCCAGAGAGTGCTATACAACATTCATGCAGCACCCAGATATGTTCTAAGTGCTCTTATAGTTGTACCTAGATAAATAATACCTATGGGGTATGATTTAAATATCAAATGGGTTCCTCAGTACCGTATGGTGCACAGCTAATACCATACACTGCACAGAATGCGTCTGCTGTTTAGATAATTAGTGCCTAGTTAAGTACTGGCATACATTAGCTACTACTTTATAGGGTCCAAAAGTGACATACAGGCTCCATATAGTGATTGCAGTGTTAAGATGATGCCTTGCCCAGATCAATGGTGACACACATTGTGGAAATGGTAAAGCCATCTTTGAAGTACTATACAGTTAATATATATTCCCAGGATAGTGTCTTAAACATGCACATAGTGCCTCCATGTGCCATTGCATTACTCAGAGGAAACACAATAAACAGTTGGTGCCTCAATATGTGCACCATGTAATGTGCAGGTAGTGAAAGACCTGTGTCTGGTAGTGAGAATTTTGCTGGGGAGCCTTGTATGCCCTTGCTTGGATTTCACAATTGTATCTGCATCACTGATGTCGAGGACTGTGATCATGCACTTCTCGCTCTAGCTCTGCGGGATTAGGTATACATAGAAATATTGGATTAGTTTGGAAATTACATCGGCTAAAACGAGCAGTAAGACAGCACAGTTTTCCTTGGTTGTTTCTTGTACTCTCATTTTTCCCTTCGATGTAACAAAATTATACTAAATGAGAACAGTATGGTTTAACCCTTTCCAATCCAATGTCTGGCCCCGACATCATCATTTCCCTTCACAGATCCAATGTTGGGACAGGTCCGACACTGCAGTGCAGGAGTGCATCTGCACCTGATCATCAGACACATCGGGTGCAGATGCACTGGTCCTCATCAAGGACCCCCGAGGAGAAGGCAGAAAAGGTTAAAAAAACCTTTCTGCCTTCTTTACACATTACATAACGCTCAATTAGCACTATGTAATACACGGAGATTCGGGTTGTCGATCATGTGACCGCCGGTGTTACCTGACCCCCAGCCGTCACATGAACGCCAAGCCTGTGGTCAGGTGGCACCCAGCAGTCACATGATCGCCGGGTCGGGAGGCAGAAGGGAGAATGCGGAAGTATTACTTCCACATCTCCCCCACGGTGTAGTGACCACCTGTACCCTCCTGAACTCTGTCAGATCAGGAGGGTGCAGGAAAAATGTATTTTTCTCATCCATTCTCCCCAGCTCCAATTTATTTGGAGCTGGGGAGAATGGATGAGAAAAAAATAAATGGATTGGAAAGGGTTAACAGTCTGTCCAAAAATATTGTTAGCAGTTTAGTCGTTCATGACCCTAAAGGCGAGCGCCCCTCATGTTTTTCGGTTTTGCACTGCTTCTTTCAGTTGTGTGATATTCATACCAGTATCAGCGATCTTGTCCTTTGGCGACCGGGTCATCTTTTATCACTGATCTGCCTAACCCTTAGATTTCTCTAGCAACTGTCTGCATTACATGGCCAAAATACGCGAGTCTGAGCCAGCTTCCCCTTCAGTGATATATCTGGTCTTATGCGATTCAGGACTTCCCTGTTGTTCTTGCTTTCCAGGGTGTACACAGCAGCTTTCACCATCACTACAGCTCAAACTCCTCAATCCTCCTCCTATCAGCTTTTTTCGCAGTCCAGCTTTCATATCCATACATGACTATGGGGGATACAATGATTTGCACTATCCTATATTTAGTTGCTATGTAGATATACCTACTTTTCCAGATTTTGTCAATGTTAATTATAGCGCTTTGCCCTAATGCTAGCCTACATTTTATCTCTGGCGTAAATCCACCTTCCTGGTCAGGTTTTGAACCAATGAAGGTGAAGTTGCGCACGCATTCTGTGACCTCATTGTCGATTTTAAATTTGAATTTGGCCATTTTTTTTTGCAGTCAATTTTTGTATGCTTTAAAACAGAAAAATGAGTTTCTACCTGAATTTAATCTGTTTATATGTGTTCTCACAGTGGCTTCCTGCCAAAAATATTGGAGCAATCCCAAAAAATGTAAATATATAATGGAGGGTCATATTGGGGAGTCACTTATATCCGCTGCTCCCCACTTGCTCCTATCTCTGTGATCATTGAGTATGATGCCCATAACGACTCTCTAGCAGCACTTCAAGGGAGTCTTTCAGCTTGAACATGCAGTCTAAACGGCAGGCATCTTATTAGAGCAGAATGTGTATTCATCTATATCTCTGCTCATTCTGAGCTGAAGAGTCTAGTGGGCGGTCCTATCAGTGATTGACAGCTACCCCTGTATGTACAGTCCTACACTGTTCTACTGCATCTTTCCCCATAAAATACATATCATTGCCCTCAGCTCCTCCTGCTCTACTATATGATGCCTGGAGTTTGGACAGCTTCTTAATTCACCATGTTCGTTAAATTAGTTTGTACATAGTTGCTTATAAGCCTTCTTTTGATCTGCTTCTTCAAAATCATAAAAGGCTACAGTCTTGACAGGAAGTGTGACTTGCCAAAATATATACAGCTGTTTCTTATTAACCTTTACCTGCAAATTTTCCAAGTGAGCAAGATCAGACGAATGTTGCTGATAATAGATGATGCCTAATAAGTCTTTGGTCTTACAGAGTCAATACTACCTTTGGTCTTGTTAGTAAAGAACACGGCAGGTGAAACTGGACAGCACTGGCAGGATTACTCACTAATAATGTTTTTCCAGGATACCCAATTAGGTCCTGCTGTAGCACAGCAGAATGTACTATCGTAAGAACTCTGGAACAGGTCTCAACTAAATCATTATAATTTCAGAATGCAATATTGACTTTGGAGGAAAACTGTGTATCCTGCCTTCCTTCTGATCCCTTTTCTGCCAACATTTTTGAATGAACAGAAATCGAAGAGCTTGACATTAGAGGCAACTTTCATTGCCAGTCTGCTTATAATCAGACCATTTTGGATTCCTTGGACTAACCTTTTAGAAATCAAAAGTGTAAAGGCCATCTACAGTGGTGTAAGAAGAATGCACTATGGAGTGACTAATTGTTCAATTTCATCTTCAGATCAGATGGATGTACTTGGTGTGAAGGATGCCTGGGCAACGCCTTTTGCCTGAGTGTGTTGTGCCAATAGTTAAGTACAGTGGAAGTTATTACGGTCTGGGGATGTTTTACGTGGCATGGTCTTGTTTCGTTAGCCATAGTAGCCAGAACTGTGAAAACGAAGGAGAACCTTGACTTCCTAGATAACAATGTGCTGTCGAAAACATGGCAATACTCTGGGAATGGTCAGCAATACTTCCATTAAGGCAACGCAACTTTGTTTTTTTGTTGGTTTAAGGATATGTATGTTCTACAGTTAGACTGGCCTACACAGAGTCCCGACTTGAACCCTACTGAACATTGGGTCAGGAAATATGAACAGTGGACATTTCAGCAAATGTTTGCAGGATGAATGGAGGGAAATACCAGCTGAAGTGTATCAGACATTAGTAGAAAGTATGTCACAGAGAGTATCTGATGTTGTTAAGACCCCACTGAGTATTAATATGTGTAAATAAATATAGTATTACTAATGATTTTTGCTCAGGTGTCCAATTACTTCGGGTAACATTAACAGTTTACGGATTTTATTTACTTAGTGGAGCGTATTAACACCCTGCCCTTCCAGTACCATGTTTTTCTTCAGGACATCATAAAGGGAAGTCACTTGATATATTAATGTAGTAGAATCTTTCTGGACTTTACAAGGGCTGTTGATATACCACAAAGTGACCTCCACACTGACTTGTTCTCCATACATTAGCGTTGTATAATTGATGTGTTCTGTTCTGGCATTCACAGGTACCTGCAGAGCTGAGCAGTCTATGCCAAGTCTCACTCTATACTTATCTTGCGACAGAATGTTCCTTCAGCTCAAAAAATAAACCTGCATTGTAATTAAAGGGTAATTTAGAACACTGCTGATTTTAACTCAAAATTGGCATTGGATATCTGAGAAGGGACTCCAGCTACGAGCCTGAATGAAGCCCATTACATGTATCGGGAGTTATTCCAAAGTGGAACAATGGCTACACTCAAGAGGAAAGAAATCAGAAATGAGGGGTATAAGTGCAGGACCGTTATGGGGGTTTTCAATGGGTCTGATGAGAATAAAATGCATCACTAATTTTAGTCAGTCAATGTATGTTATAAAAACTTCTAGAAAAAAAATGGTAATTTTGTAAATATGAGGTGCTGAAAAGACTTTGGCTTTGTGCTCTTTTTTGTTTCTATGGTAACGAATGTTACATCACATGAAAGCCTTATGTGTCTAATATATGTTTTCAAAATTTTGTGTTTGTAGCTTATGGCAACAGTGATCTAGGCGGGAAAACAACATGGTGGAGTCTAAGGTGATATTCACAGCAAATGAGAGCAGAGGAGTGATAAAATTCTTGTTTCTGCAAGGAAAGTCAGTGAAGGATATTCATGGTGATATGTCACAGACATATTCTTCAGTTAAGAACTGGGTTGCCAAATTTAAAACGGCCCACTTCAGCACCAATGATGAGGAACGTCCTGGAGGACTGAGAGAGGTTGTTCTGGAGATCGTTGATGCTGTGCACAACCTCATACTGGAGAATCAGCGAATTTCAGCTAAAGGAATAGCAGACATCATGGGGATTTCTCGTGAACGTGTTTGTGTCATTATCCATGAACATTTAAACATGAAGAAGCTATCTGCAAAGTGGGTCCCCAAATGTTTGACAACAGATCAGAAAAGCATGTGAGTGAAAACTTCTCGGTCCATTTGTCAGCGTTTCCGGACTGATAAGAACTTCCTGGATTGACTGGTCACTATGGATGAGATCTGGATTTATTTGTATGACCCTGAAACCAAGGAGCAGTCAAAAGAGTGGAGGCACAGTGGTTCTCCTCGCCCAAAGAAGTTCAGGGTGCAAAAAGCAGCCACTAAGGTGATGGCGTCTGTGTTCTGGGATAAGGAGGGCGTGCTGCTAGTGGACTAGCTTCAAAATGGTTCCAACATCAATGCAAGGTATTACATTGAACTTTTGGACCAGTTGAAGGCAGCTCTAAAGGCCAAAAGGCGTGTCAATCTATCCAAAGGAATCTTGTTCCTGCAAGACAAGGCCTCCGCTCACACTACACAAGCGACCATGGCAAAACTGGTGGAGCTAGGCTTCCAGCTGGTTGACCTACCTTATTCGCCAGATCTAGCCCCTCCGACTATCATCTGTTTTCAAACCTGAAGAAACACCTCAAGGGTACCAAATTTCACACCATTTCTGATGCCATGGCTGCTACGGATGACTGGTTTGAGGCACAACCGAAATCCTTCTTTTTGCAAGGCTTACAGAAGTTGGAATACCGATGTAAGAAGTGTGCTGACATCAGTGGAAAGTATGTGGAATTAATGTAAAGTTTCATCTTCCTATCTTATCAGCACCCCCTCGTATAGCCACAGTTAAATGTATATTAAAAGTGATTTATCACTATCTTTTGCCCATTCCTCCTGCAGTCAGTTTTGGCCTTCCTGACCAGGCCACATCTTTCAAATTTGACATGTCGCTTTAAGTGGTAATAACTTTGGAATGTTTTTACTTATATAAGTGTTTCTGAGACTGTTTGTGTTTTAGTAGTGAATTTTGGTTAATACATTTTGCATTAATTAAAAAAAAAAAAACAATTTACAGAAAATCTTGAAAAATTTTTTCTGCTTGTAAGACAGCTAACACTGGGGAACAATTTTGAACAAAATTATTTTTTACTTTTCAGGTGATTTAAAATGCAGTTTGTTTTCTTCTATTACGTTAGATTTTTTTCTCTACAGCTTATCTTAATGCAATTACTCAAGCCTTGGTCAAGTGGAGCACTAGTGTTCTCCTATTGGCACAAGAGCAAACCTCCCTCGAGTGGGGAGTGGTGAATAATAATAATCTTTATTTGTATAGCGCCAACATATTCCACAGCGCTTACATAGACAAGGGAAATACAGAAGGACAAAAGTACAAAAATTACAGAACTATGGTTACATAGTAATCAGTTGATGGAAACAATAGGGGTGAGGGTCCTGTTCCACCGAGCTTACATACTACAAGTAATGGGGTGATACAGAAGGTAAAGGGGCTGGAGATGTGCACGGTATGGTGAGGTGGAGAGTAAGGGATGCTATGTTCATAAACAATGGTCAGACAGTAAGCCGCATGACGCCAGGAATGGTGTGACTGCAGGGGCCAGTTGATGGTGGCTAGCAGGGATTGCAGTCAGTATGTCAGGGAGCATGTTATCATGTTGTATACAGAAGGGCTTGGTTTAGGGCAGTGATGGCGAACCTTTTAGAGACCGAGTGCCCAAACTACAACCCAAAACCCACTTATTTATCACAAAGTGCCAACACGTGAGGGGGTGGGGCTTATCACGACGTATGATTTCACCATCGCCGTTATAAAAAGGACAGGGACGCTTCAAAATAGACAGGGTACAGATTTTGACTGCTTTTTGGAAGTGGAAATGCTGCGGAATTTGCCACCAAAAATTCAGCTGAGGATATTCTGCAGAATTTCTGCCACGTGTAAACATACCCCAACAGTGATAATGGCCCCCGTGGTAAAAGTGACACCCCCCCCCCCTCCCTCAGTGTCCCCCGCAGTAGTAATAGTGAGCTCCACAGTGGCCTCAGCAGCAATAGTGACCCCCACAGCGGCCCCAGCAGCAATTGTGACCCCCCCACGGCAGCCTCAGCAGCAATACTGACCCCCACAGCGGCCCCCAGTAGGAATACTGACCCCCACGGCGACCCCCAGTAGGAGTACTGACCCCCACGGCGGCCCCCAGTAGGAGCACTGACCCCCCTGGCAGCCCCCAGTAGGAGTACTGACCCCCCCTGAGACCCATATACTTACCCCCTCCTCTGCTCGGCGCTGCTGCTGGCGCCAATCCCAGGTGCACAGTATGATGTCAGTGTGCTGCTGGACACCTCCTCCCCTGCTCTCGTGAAACCATGCAGGAGACGTCGAGATGGGAGGGGAGGGGGGGGGCAGTATCCCGGCTGCACACTGACGTCACAGTGTGCATCGGAATCGGCTTCACTGAGTGGATACCTGCAGGGGAGCCACAGCACCCCTGCCGGTGTTCACTACCGTGGTGAGTGGCTGATGGCAGCGCGCGCCTGCAGGGAAGGCTTTGAGTGCCGCCTTTGGCACGCGTGCCATAGGTTCACCACCACTGGTTTAGGCGATATGGTATGCCTCTCTGAAGAGGTACGTTTTTCAGAGCACTCCTAAAGTTTTGCGAGTCCTGGATTGCCCGGATAGCCTTTGGTAGTCCATACCAGAGGACTGATGCTCTCTGGAAGCGAGTTCACTGTGAGAAAAGGGCATATTCTTGTGATGTTCTTGAGGTGCAGCTGACATGTTCGGGTCAGAAATTGGATGGAGGGGGTAAAGGAGCAATCAGCATCGAATATGATCCCAAGGCAGCGCGCATGCTCTCTAGGAGTTATGGTGGCGCCACACACTGAGATGGAGATGTCAGGATGAGGTTGGTTAGTGGAGGGTGGAAATACCAGTAGGTCAGTTTTTGAGAGATTCAGTTTTAGGTAGAGAGAGGATATAGTGTTAGAGACAGCGGACAGTCGATGATGTTTTGGAAAGGTGCAGAGATGTCACGGGAAGAGGTATATAGCTGGGTGTCGTCAGCGTAGAGGTGGTATTGGAGGCCAAATCTCCTGATGGTTTATCTAATAGGGGCTGTGTATATGGAGAAGGGGAGGGGGCCAAGGACCGAGCCCTGGGGGACCCCAACAGCAAGGGGAAGAGGAGGGGAGGTAGAGCCAGCAAAGGAGACGCTTCCTGAAAAAACCTTGGTGCGGTCAGTAATGAGCAAGGTGAACGATTCCACCAAGTTTTGAAGGTCATGGAAGGACGGTAACAGGGTAGAGGGGATATATCTGTGAGGGCCAACTATTGTAGTAGCATCAGGCAAAATTATCCATAGATTAAACACTTCAAGAAAAGCCATCAGTGTAAATTTTTGCCTCAGCTGCTACTATTTACACACAATTTGATGTGCAAAAACAATATATCCTTTGTATGGACAAGATAGCTTTAAATGAACATTACATTTAGGTAACCTTTTTTGATTTTCCATTGTATGTACATTTTGTATGGTGTTTGAGAAACCTGGAGCGTGTCCTGTATCTTAAAAAGTTGGTGTGATAGAGAAAAACTGTGGCCTTTATTGGATTCAGAAGCCAAGAGTTAGTAAAAAAACAGGTGCAATATTTAAGTCAATGAAAATTGTGTTCCCCAGTGTAATTATCCATGCAAAATAGCTAATAAATAATATTTGCCATATGTGCGCTGTATGTGGGTACCATTTTGAAAGCCGCCTTTTATTTACTTTGGAGGTTAGAAAGCGTGTAATTAAAGGGGCAGTTTTTATCTTTTTCACGTCCTGGGCGTATGGGCTTTAATTCCCAGGTCTGTAAAAATACACACCGGCCCAGTAGAGTAAAGCCCCAGGGTCTGTGTGTGACAGCTCCCTGCTATCGGCTGCTGGAGGTAGCCAATGGCAGGGAGCTGTCAAGGGGGGCCACAGTGTGCGGCCCCCAGTCACGGATGGATAACAGCGATCGCAAAAAAGTTAATACACAGATCAATCAAATGAATTGGATTATACAATTCTGCTCACATTAGCGGGTTGTAATCCACTCACAGAAAACAGGGCGAAACATGTTCTATTTTACTGCGTATATCCAGGACATAGAGCCCGTTTTGCTTTATGGCCACGGATATACCTACAACCCATGCACAATTACATTGTGCACGGGCTGTGCATACCCATCATTGCTAAGTGACGGCGTGGGAAATATGAAAAAAAAAAAACAGGTGTACTGCGTTAGGTATTTCACAGAAACCAAAACAAAGTGGAGGATAAATTTGGAAATTTCATTGTGCTGTAACACAACAGAAGTTACCAGATAAACATCAGGAAATACTTATTAGAGCTCAGTCACACGGGCGTTCTTTTGCCCAATTTGCAGATGCGCTTGCGATCTGCAGATATATATACCCAATGTTTTGCAATGGGATGGGTCACATGGCCGTTTTTTATGCGGATGTGCCGAGAATTATATGACAACGATTCGCAGAACTGCGTTCTGTGCAAATTGTTGTTCTTGCATATGTGCTCAATGGGGCCGGCGGCAGCAGTTCTCCCATTGAAGTCAATGGAGCCGGCAATACATGAATTCATGAATGGGTGAGTAAGAGCTGCCTCTGATTGGCTGAGGGCTGTGACCAATCAGAGGCAGCCCATTCAGCAGACGGGGATTTTAAATCCTCGCCTGCTGAATACTACAGAAAGCAGTTTAGGAGAAGAGCCGGCTGGACGCAGCTGATCTCCGGCAGCTGCAAAAAGGTGAGTATGTGTATGTATATATAGATATATATATATATATATATATATATATATATAGATATATATATATATATATAGATATATATATATATATATAGATATATATATATATATATATATAGATATATATATATATATATAGATATATATATATATATATATATATATATATATATATATATATAGATATATATATATATATATATATATATAATGTTTTGTTTGTTTTTTTACACTTTTTTTGAATGGTTTTCAGGGAAGGGCTTATATTTGAAGCCCTTCGCCGAAAATTAATGCAGCGCTTGCCGGCAGCCCATTGCTTTCAATGGAGCAGGCTGTATTGCCGGCTCCATTGAATTCAATGGGCGAACATCGTTCTCCTCTGCCACAGCTGTGGCAGAGGATAGCGGGCAGCGCCCGTGTGACCGAGCCCTTTGGGCTGATAAACGCTGCTAGCAGCGTTTTTTTCAGACGTGACGCTGGCTTCGGTCACACGATTTTTTGTGCGCATCAGTTTTGCGCACAAAAAAATTGCACGAAAAAAACGCCCGTGTGACTGAGCCCTAACCCTGAATCTGCCGTTTTTAAGAATGATTCCACATAAAATATAGTTTGTTTTTTTTTAAATTTTAATAAAAATTTTTTTCATAGGAAGCAATTTAGTTTGCTTGGAATGCATATGACTTTTTTTTTAAATCACTTTTTAGTTCATTTTTTAGTGAGGCAGGATGATCAAAATCAGTGATTTTTGGCATTGTTTTCCTTTTTTTTTCCAACAGCGTTCACTATACAGGATATAGAACATAATTTTATAATGCCAGTCATTATGAACACGTCAATACCCAACTTGTGTGGGCTTTTTATTAACATTTTTCTAATAATAGCGTTTTGTTGGTATGATGGTGCTTTTCGGATTTATTTTTTGGGAGGTTGGGGTTTGCATGTAAAAATATGTTTTTTTTATTATGGTATCTCTTACTATATTCGTTCATTCCACAAGCGCATTTAAAGATGTTATCCTTTGATCGCCTAGATAACACACTGTACAATGTATGTATACATCTGGTACTGTCGTAATCATACTGACCGATAGAATAAAGTTTTCATATCATTTTTGCAGCAGTTTGTACACTGTAAAAGCAATACCGCCACAAAAAAGCCGAAATTACATTTTTTCCATTTTACTCAAAAAATTTTTAACCTTTTTTCAGTACATTATATGGTACATAAAATGAAAAATACAACTTATCTCGCAAAAAACAAGCCCTCAGAACACAGCGTTGATGGATAAATAAGAGTTATGATTTTCTGAAGGTGAGGTGGAAAAAACAAAAATGGAGAAAAAAAAGGGTCTGTGTCATTAAGGGGTTAAAACAAGTACCACACTGAAAGCTCAATCTGCAATACAGCCTGAAATATAGGATAAAGAAATATAGTCGGGAGTGAGAGCTGCAGGTACATGTAACTCCACATCAAACAACTATATAATTGAGTGATGGGAAACTGATCAAATTTGGCGACGACGCAAAGCTAGGAGGGATAGCTCACACTAGGGAAGGGAGAGAGAGTATTCAAAAAGATCTAGGAAAGCTTGAACAGTGGGCAGCGAATAACACAATGGTATTTAACAAGGAGAAATGCAAAGTCCTACATCTGGGCAAGAAAAATAAAAAAAGCACATACAGAATGGGAGGAATTGAGCTAAGCTGCAGCACATGGGGAAAAGACTTGGGTATACTAATAGATCATAGACTGAACATAAGTCAACAATGTGATGCAGCAGCCAAAAAGGCAAACCCAAATCTGGGATGTATTAAGAGAAGCATAGATTCTAGATCACGTGAGGTCATTATCCCCCTCTACTCTTCCTTAGTCAGACCTTATCTGGAATACTGTGTCCAGTTCTGGGCACCCCACTTTAAAAAAGACATCGACAAACTGGCGCAAGGTCAGAGAAGAGTTACCAAGATGGTGAGTGGTCTGCAAATCATGTCCTATGAGGAACGGTTAAAGGATCTGGGAATGTTTAGCTTGGAAAAAAATAGGCTGAGAGGAGACTTAATAGCGGTCTACAAATATCTGAAGGGCTGTCACAGTGCAGAGGGATCAACCCTATTCTCATTTGCACAAGGAAAGACTAGAAGCAATGGCATGAAACTGAAAGGGAGGAGATACAAATGAGATATTAGAAAAAAACTTTTTGACGATGGGGGTGATCAATGAGTGGAACAGGTTGCCACGGGAGGTGGTGAGTTCTCTTTCAACGGAAGTCCTCAAACAAAGGCTGGACAAATATCTGTCTGGGATGATTTAGTGAATCCTGCACTGAGCAGGGGGTTGGACCAGATGATCCTGGAAAACCCTTGCTCGGCTTAAATCCCCTGAATTGACTTCTAAAACCTACATAGTCATCTGTAAGCTTTTTGCAGCATTGGCCGCTGCAAAAATGCCTCCCCCTCCCTTTTACTCCCCTACTCCCATAGGAGTTTATGGGACCCATCAGCGTGTGTTGGCCAAAAGATAGTTCCAGAACTATCTTTTTGCCCAATGTATATGCATCAGCGCATATTTTGGTCACGTATGTTCCATTTTTCACAGTTCCATGTTTTTATGCTCCGTATATTTGCCCGTGTAAAAGAGCCCTCCGGTTGGTTTCACTTGACATTTTGCGAATCCAGTGCATGTTCCATTCTGGGCTTCATTCCTATGCAGAAAATTCTGTGGCATGGAACTTTGATAGTGCCATAGGTTAAGAATTGTATGAGGCTGCTTTCTTTAATTTAAAAAAAAAGTGGGTAGACACAGCATAAACCAACAAAAAGTTACATTTTGTAAATGTAAACACCAAAATTACTATTGTTTAATACTCAATTGCTTTTATAAATTCCCCCATTATAATATATATGGCAGCTGTTAGATCTGTACAGCAGCTATAATTTACCTGATTAGGCCAGGATGAAGCTGAATGCAATCAGTGTGAGAGAACGGTTTTTTGTCACAAAGCCTGGAGAGGCTAGTCATCCACTGGACACATAGTATTAGTTAACTCCTTCGCAACCTTAGACCACCACTAAGCTAGACCACCATGAATAATAGCCTTAGCCCTTTCCAATCCAGTGTCGGACCTCGTTTGACATCCAGATTGCCCTGCATAGCTCTGATGTCGGGCGAGGCCTGATACATGTTTCTAACACTAGGCAGGGCAGCTCTCCAATATCAGAGCTATGTTCTGCATACTCTATATAATTTCTAATTGACATAAGACTAGAGATGAGCGAGCATACTCGCTAAGGACAATTACTCAATCGAGCATTGTCCTTAGCGAGTATCTCCGCGCTCAGAAGAAAAGGTTCGGCTGCCGGCGCCGGTGACAGGTGAGTTGCGGCCATGAGCAGGGGGGAGAGAGGGAGAGAGAGATCTCCCCTCCGTTCTTCCCTGCTCTCCTCCGCCGATCCCCACCTCCCGCCAGCAGCCGAACCTTTGCTCCCGAGCGGACAGGTACTTGCTAAGGGCAATGCTCGATCGAGCAATTGCCCTTAGCGAGTATGCTCGCTCATCTCTACATAAGACTCTATTAATTTCTACTTTTTCTAATTCTATCCATCTATCATTAGAGAAATTAGAAATTAATAGTCTTATTATATAAATGTATGTTATATTAATATACTTATAATTACAGGATTATTACAAATGATCTTCCTGATGTGAAACACTCATAACATACGTTTAATTTTCAAATAATTGCTAATAAAATCATCATGACAGGTCAGTTTTATGTTCTTTTGTTGAGTTATATGCCCGGTATATGCCTTAATAAAGCACATGAACAGGAGTTATCATCATGACACAAACCATTCCAAGTTGATTTCCGCAAAATAATTAACGAATAGAGATGAGCGAGCATACTCGTCCGAGCTTGATGCTCGTTCGAGTATTAGGGTGCTCGAGATGCTCGTTACTCGAGACGAGCACCATGCGGTACTCGTCTTATTTAAACGAGCACTGACCATTGAATTCAATGGAGGCGGCAATACAGCCGGCTCCATTGAAAGCAATGGCCTGCCGGCGAGCGCGGGATGAATTGGCGGGAAGGGCTTAAATATATAAGCCCTTCCCTGCAATTCATCCAGAAACGTGTAAAAAAAAAATATATATATACTCACCTTGTCCCAGCAGAACGATGTTAGCCCATTGAATTCAATGGAGCCGACAATACAGCCGGCTCCATTAGATGAATTGTCGGGAAGGGGTTAAATATATAAGCCCTTCCCTGCAATTCATCCAGAAATGTGTAAAAATAAAAAATATATATATACTCACCTGGTCCCGGCAGACGGAGTTCAGCGCGGCCAGCGGCAGTCCTCCTGAACTGCTCTGAACAGCTGTGAGTAGTATTCAGCAGCCGGGGATTTAAAATCCCCACCTGCTGAATGAGCTGCCTCTAATTGGTCACAGCCTGACCAATCAGAGGCAGATTCCACTCACACACCCATTCATGAATTTATGAATGGGTGTGTGACTGCTGCCTCTCATCTGATTGGTCCCGCTGAGCCAATCAGAGGCAGCAGTCACACACCCATTCATAAATTCATGAATGGGTGTGTGAGTGGAATCTGCCTCTGATTGGTCAGGCTGTGACCAATTAGAGGCAGCTCATTCAGCAGGCGGGGATTTTAAATCCCCAGCTGCTGAATACTACTCACAGCTGTTCAGAGCAGTTCAGGAGGACTGCTGCTGGCCACGCTGAACTCCGTCTGCCGGGACCAGGTAAGTATATATATATTTTTTATTTTTACACATTTCTGGATGAATTACAGGGAAGGGCTTATATATTTAACCCCTTCCCGACAATTCATCCCGCGATCGCCGGCAGCCCATTGCTTCCAATGGAGCCAACTGTATTGCCGGCTCCATTGAATTCAATGGGCTAACATCATTCTGCCGGGAGAAGGTGAGTATATTTTTTAAAAATTTTTACACATTTCTGGATGAATTGCAGGGAAGGGCTTATATATTTAAGCCCTTCCCGACAATTCATCCCGCGATCTCCGGTAGCCCATTGCTTTCAATGGAGCCAGCTGTATTGCCGGCTCCATTGAATTCAATGGGCTAACATCGTTCTTCTCTGCCACAGCTGTTACAGCTGTGGCAGAGGAGAACGATCTTTATGCTGACAGTGTGTGTGTGTGTGTGGGGGGGGGGGTCTCACTCTTGCCACTATTGTGGCTTAATAGTGGGACCTGGGAACTTGAGATGCAGCCCAACATGTAGCCCCTCGCCTGCCCTATCCGATTCTGTGTCGTTCCCATCACTTTCTTGAATTTCCCAGGTTTTCACAAATGGAAACCTTAGCGAGCATCGGCGATATACAAAAATGCTCGGGTCGCCCATTGACTTCAATGGGGTTCGTTACTCGAAACGAACTCTCGAGCATCACTGAAAGTTCGACTCGAGTAACGAGCACCCGAGCATTTTGGTGCTCGCTCATCTCTATTAACGAACCTATGCTCACCCATCCAGGGTCGACTCCTGAGGTCTGTGACTGGTTGCAGCAGCTTGTGATGTTCTGTTCACAGGCTGACTCTGCAGCTTATAAAGAGACCCGATGGCATGAACAGAGAGGTGACGCTGGAACTGTGTGGAGTCGGGATGTGTGAATATAGTCTATTTTACTATTTTTCCACATGTCCAGCATTATTAACAAAAAAGTTAGAATTTGGAAAACCCCTTTAAGCTACCCACAAAATACAAGTAAGCACAAGGTATTAACCCCTTAGCTCAGCAATTCTAGAAGTTGTTGACAAAGTGGTCATGAACATTTCTAAAACTGCTCTTTGTCTGCCATGAACAAGCTTCCCCTTGACTTGAGTTTGAGTCTACACTTAATAAACACACATATTTATTTCAGTACTCCACATAACTTGCTGAAATATTTACATGTTGTCTTTAGAGCTAAGTAATTTAATATGATTACTTTAAAGGCAATAATACTACAGGGAATGGTAAATATTAAAACAGAGTAAAAGCTCAATTTCCATATTTCATTCAGCATATAGCACATCAAAGCTTCCGGAAGGCTGTTTATCCAACTAAACCTAAAATGCTAATTTTGCCTTCCAGAGGAATTACACTGTGCCCATTTTGGGGAGGTTAACGACAATTTCATTTGCCTGTGAAGCATTCTTGTTGTTAAGTTAGCTCCATGAAATGTATACAATCCTTAGTAAATACTTCTGAGAAATGTACCAGGGTATTTTATGGTCACAGAGTGAAAAATGTTTGCATGCTTCACAGTTTTTCATGTTATTTCAATTTGAAATTCTAAATACTAAAATACATGAATATGTTTGGGATATGAAGTATATTCTTAAAGGGAAATTTTCTATTATTTACAGTAGTATAGATTCACATATCGGATATCTATAGCATTACCCAAAAGAAAAACAAAATATTTTTCTACTTTCATTTGGGACAAGCCTTTATGGGAAATAAGCCACGATTCTATCACCCTGGTAGTAATTATAAAATATGTAAATTGTTCATGGGAATCTATACAATCACTTAAAAAATAATCAAATTCTTATTTTTCCATTAATTAAGTGCAAAAAAGAAAACTTACGCAATTGAAAAGGGTACAATAAAAAAGCTCATAAAACCCTCACCACACCAGAGGAGAGTGAGGAAGAGGAATCCCAATAGATAAGAAAAAAAGAAAATGAAACCTCCACTTTCCTAAAATGGGTTATCCCACAATTGACTTTTATGACCACAATCAATTCATTTCAATTGGACTGCCAAAGATAGCTGAGTACAAGCAGTCTGGCAATCCCTTAGAGTTCATTGGAGCAGCAACATGCATGCTTGGTTAATGCTCCATTGAAGCTCCTCCTTACTGCTGGGTTGAAGCAAAGAGGAGAGAGGAACATGAGGCCCCTATTTTCTGAATCCCAGCCGTGGGACACCCACTGATCAGACTTTTATCACCTATACTGTGTATGGCTGATAAAAGTCAATTGTGGGATAACCCCTTTAAATTATGTTACAAAGCAATCTCTTGGCAAAAAAAGCATCTGAGGAGGCCCATTGTTTTATAAATTGTTGATTTTTTCCCTCATTTTATATGGTCATTTGAAAAATTCCCGCCACAACATTTCGGTTGAATTGAGGTCTGGTCTTTGACTAGGCCATTACAACACCCTGATTCTTTTCTCTTTCAGCCATTCTAAATGTAGATTTGCTGGTGTGCTTGGGATCATTGTCCTGTTGCATTACCCAATTTAGGCCAAACTTTAGCTTTTAGATAGATGGTCTCACATTTAACTTTGGTATACAGAAAAGTTCATGATCAACTCACTGACTTTTATGTTGTCCAGGTCCTGTGGCTACAATGCAAGCCCAAATCAACACACCTCTACCACTATGCTTGACAGTTGGTTTGAGTTGTTTGCGCTGATATGCTTTGTTTGGTTTTTGCCATATGTAGAACTAGGCATTATGGCCAAACAACTCCACTCTGGTCTTGTCTATCCAAAGGACATTGTCCCAGAGGTCTTTTGGCTTGCTCAGATGAAACTTTGGTGCCATGTTCTTTTTAGATAGAAGAGGCTTACCCTGGCAATGCTTCCAAACATGCCATGCTTGTTCAGTCTTCTTCTAATTGTCCTGTCATAAATGTGAACATCTAACATGTTGTGACCTTTAGAGTTTGAGATGTAGCCCTTATCTTTTTGCAATTTCTTTGAGCATGGTGTGAGTTTGCTGGGATGTCCACTCGTGGGAAGATTGCCAGTGGTCTTGAATGTTTTCCTCTTATGAATAATCTTTCTCATTGTAGAATGATGGACTCCAAATTGTTTGGAAATGGCATTATAAGCCTTTTCAGATTGAGAAGCATTTGTTGCTGCCTATCAAAGATAATTGCTGATGTAATTCCGCCTTGGCATTGTGTTAACACATACCTGAATGCTCCAAACCAGCAAACTACTGAAACTTTTGTTTTAATACAGCGGGACACACTTCCTGCTGATAAATTAATCAAGGGCATTTGATTAGCAACACCTACTTACCTGCTACTTACCCTCTAGGTTCCTATGGAAGTGCTAAGGGTGTACTTAATTTTTCACAAACTGGTTTTGTGTTTTAGCCTATTTTATATTCAATAAGTAATAAATCAGTGTAATTTGTTATGTGTTATTTTTTTCAGGGTGTATTTACCTACTTTTAAGATCTTGTAAGAACCATATTTTTTATTATGTCCCGACATATAAAACCATAGAATTCCAAGAGGATTTACTTAACTGTAGATCATCTTTCATATTTTAACACGTATTAATTAGTTTTGCCAATAAAATATCATAGAAACATGTGGAAGTATCCAAACTTCTGGTATTGCAAGTCTAGCTGCAAACAGGGCTCTAGCAATCATCCGTGTAACATTATTAGAGCCTTCCCAAGATACAAAATACAAACAGATAATCACCTTTACTTATACAGTGCATGCATATTATGCAACACTTTACATCATTTGATATTGGGTTCAGTCCCCATAGGGCTCACAATCTATATTCACCTTCCTATATGTTTTTGAAGTGTGGGAGAAAACCATGGTACCCAAAGGAAAATCAGGTAAACATGGGGAGAACATATAAAGTCCATGCAGATGTTTATGGAAGAGACAGAATATAAGTGACAGAATATTAATTTTTCTTTCCTACATCTAGGGAAGAAAAAAAAAAGCAGATACAGAATAGGAGGAATTGGGCTAAGCAGCAGCACATGTGGAAAAAAGACTTGGGTATACTAATAGATCACAGACTGAACATGAGTCAACAATGCGATGCAGCAGCCAAAAAGGCAAACACAATTCTGGGATGTATTAAGAGAAGCATAGAGTCTAGATCATGTGAAGCAATTATCCCCCTCTACTCTTCCTTAGTCAGACCTCATCTGCAATACTGTGTCCAGTTCTGGGCTCCCCACTTTAAAAAAGACATAGACAAACTGGAGCTAGTTCAAAGAAGAGGTGGAAAAAACTAAAATGGAGAAAAAAAGAGTCTTTGTCATTAAGGGGTTAAAACAAGTACCACACTGAAAGCTCAATCTGCAGTACAGCCTGAAATATAGGATATAGAAATATAGTCGGGAGTGAGAGCTGCAGGTACATGTAACGCCACATCAAACAACTATATAGTTGATTGATGGGAAACTGATCAAATTTGGCGACAACACAAAGCTAGGAGGGATAGCTAACACTAGGGTAGAGAGAGAGTATTCAAAAAGATCTAGAAAAGCTTGCACAGTGGGCAGCGACTAACAGAATGGTATTTAACAAGGAGAAATGCAAAGTCCTACATCTGGGCAAGAATAATGAAAAAAGTACATACAGAATGGGAGGAATCGGGCTAAGCAGCAGCACATGTGAAAAAGACTTGGGTATACTAATAGATCATAGACTGAACATGAGTCAACAATGTGATGCAGCAGCCAAAAAGGCAAACATAATTCTGGGATGTATTAAGAGATCTCATCTGGAATACTGTGTCCAGTTCTGGGCCCTTCACTTAAAAAAAAAAAAAACTGGAGCAAGTTCAGAGAAGAGTTACCAAGATAGTGAGCGGTCTGCAAATCATGTCCTATGAGGAACAGTTAAAGGATCTGGGAATGTTTAGCTTGCAAAAAAGAAGGCTGAGAGGAGACTTAATAGCTGTCTACAAATATCTGAATGGCTGTCACAGTGCAGAGGGATCAGCCCTATTCTCATTTGCACAAGGAAAGACTAGATGAGATGAAACTGAAAGGGAGGAGACACAAATTGGATATTATAAAAAAATTTCTGGCAGTGAGGGTGATCAAGGAGTGGAACAGGTTACCACAGGAGGTGGTGAGTTCTCTTTCAATGGAAGTCTTCAAACAAAGGAGAATCCGGCACTGAGCAGGGCGTTGTACCCGATGACCCTGGAGGTCCCTTCCCACTCTACCATTCTATGATTCTATGAAGTATTATATATAATGACTAGATTGTTAAAGATTTCATTTAGTGTCCTTAAGTTATGAATTATTTGGGTAGTCAGGCATATCTAGCACTTTCATCTTGAATTTTACTTGAAGGGAGGGCTTTCACTGAGGAAGTCTGAATCATGTCATAAGTTTCTGTAGGTCAACAGCATTTAAAAGCAAGATTATGTCTTTTAAGACACAAGAGAGTTCTCTGAGTGTACTACTGTATGATCAGGGCTGTGAAGTGGGTATAGCAATGATGTAACCGTTCAGCTGAAAAATATGTGAAATGACATGAGGAAAAATAGCTCTTGTATCCTCCAAATAAAGTCAGAGGTTTTCAATGCTGAATGATTACTTGGTTCTTTACTGAGCAATGAATCATTCCTGAAGTTACAACTAGTGTTGTGATACTATTTCTGATTAAAAATAATACTTAGGCTGGATTCACACAGCCATATGCAAGTGACAGGTATGCTTTAACAGCACCACATAACAATGTAATTACAATAAAACTGTAGCATGGAGCATCATTCTGAATTAGTAGGTGTAATACAGTAGCACTCATTAACCTTCCTGGGGAAAAAAGCATTAGTTAGCATATACAGTGCTCTGAAACCACTACCTTTAGGAAAGGAGGGGTCGTCACATATACACGGTAACATCTGTAATATATTGTTTTGTGGGGTCTGTTTTTTGGCTACAATTGCATCCACTGGGTCACTTTGAATAGGCCTGTCATGTTTGGCCAGGCCTGAACTAACCCAACAAGGTTAAGGAAAAGGTTGGGAGATGAGAAGCACATAAATAAGTTGCAGAAAGTTAGACATATCAAACAACAGACGTGGGGAAGGAGAATTAGGGTCTATCCCTAATCTAGTTAATAACGAACCTGCCTAATAAGTGGAGAGCCCACCCTGAAAAGGGTGACTACCAAGGCTGGAACCTGGGGAACTTTCATGCATGTCCCTAGATGGAATGAAGGATTGTTGGGCGGACAAGATGAAGCATACACAAACAAAGTTCAAAAGATACAGCTGACACTGAAACAGTAACACCCAGAGGAAAGGACACAAATTGCCAAAGCTCTAAATTGGACCATAACATAAACTTTTAAACATAATCCTCTACCAGGAGAAACCAGAATAAAACTCCCCAGAGAAAATCTGATAGGCTTGCTGAGATGATAGACAGCTCAGCCAGCTTATTAGTAATACTACAAATGGGGAGATATTTCTCCAAAGGTTGTCAGCTGCCTAATGACAGGCGCATCATGTGGTCCAGTGCTGACATTGTGATGTTGTGTCTGCTCAGCACCAGTGTCTGAAACAAGTCGGCACATGAAGTGCCGCAACAAGGCCACTTTAAAGAAGGCCCAATCTATAAGGACTTGTGCTGCTGATCTCCAGTGACCAAAAAACATCATAAAGTACTAGAAAAAATAACAGCCCTACAGCACCTACCAACCCTCACATACTACAGACAGTAGTATAATATTGGCATACAATTCATATAGTGTTCTCTTTATATAGACTGGTGTTACACAAAAACTTTTTGTAGCGTGACTTTCGAATTTTAACAAGCAATGGCAATAGAAGGATACTGTGAGTTACATGCAACTGGTTGCACTCCTGAGAACTGCAGCTGTCACTCAGAAGTTGAAATTGGAAAGTCGTGCTGTGAAAAAGTCTTCTTGTAGCTCCAGCCTCATGAGCTGATGACTATGACAATGTATCAATTAGTATATCAATCAATGAGCTTTTGGAATTTTGGATAAACGTTCTAACAGCTGGCAAATCAGGTATGCTTAAAAATGTTCATGTATGATTAATATAACTACAGTAAAAGCATTCAATAATTGTCTAAGAGTTTGCCACAATTTATACAGTTTTGAAGTTTCCTATTATATATATAATGTTCAGGGGAGATTTTTCTGATCATTAAAAAAAAAACAACAACAACAACTATCTTTAGGTATGGGATCTAGACAAACAAATATCAAGAAAAACAAGACTTCTGTGCTTAGGGTACCCAGAAAACACCAAAAGACACCAAAGGGAATTACATCTAAGAGAAACTTCTCGTGTGGTCAATAAAAGATAGCAGTAGGATGGTGGTAAATCCTTAGTATTTAAAGAGAGTGAATATTTATTGACAAACAATACAAGGTGCAACGCATTTCGGAGCCAAAGACGCTCCTTTATCATGCACAAATCTATGGAATATCAGTGCAAAATATATACAGCTGATGAATATATAAAATATATATATATATATATATATATATATATATATATATACACACATACACACACACATTTATATCTAGTCAATCCACATAATGATGGTGTTCTTTGAGATTAATAGTAGATAGAAAGTATGTTCACAAAAACATATAGGAACCTAAAAAGGTGAAATACAAAGATTAAAAATTAATAAATAAGGAACATAAAATCTGCATATGTTTAAAACCAGTACAGATAGCTAAGTAAATAAATTCATGTAACATTTAACAACCTGTAACAGGGCCCCCAACTATAATGCTTTATTCATAGTACTGGGCTCCCTATATGGGAAAGAGAGGCCTTATGGGCCCCCTAAGCCTCCTGGGCCTGGGTGCAACCGCATCCCCTATAGCAGGGGTCCCCAACTCCAGTCCTCAGGGTCCACCAACAGGTCATGTTTTCAGGATATTCTATGGTAAGAACACCTGTGGCAATGTCTGAGGCACAGGCAATAATTACATCACCTGTGCAACACTGAGGAAATCCTGAAAACATGACCTGTTGGTGGTCCCTGAGGACTGGAGTTGGGGAACACTGCCCTATAGTTACACCAGTGGCTATGCATATAGAGAGATCATGGTACAAGATGTAAAAAAAAGTTTAGAACAACTCACCCTATTTGGTGTCTTTTGGTGTTCTCTGGGTACCCTGAGTGCAGGGGTCTTGTTTTTCTTGATATTTGTTAGTCTATATTTCTCTCTGGGGATGTCCCTTGGGACAGGGTGTCCTCCACCACGAGCACTTTCCTATATGTGGAAACTATGGACACTAGGAAAAACTCTTGCACGCCTTCTCTGTAAAGATCCATCTGCAATCAACTTCTCCATCGACAGAGGCACGGTCTTGATCATTCTAGGTATGGGATCTGTGTGTGGTGCAGTCTATTGCATATCTTCATTGGAATTTTTATCCTAGCTATGCACACAAAAAAATCTAGAAAATACTTAAAATACTACAATAATGGATACTTGTGAGATTTACCCCTGCTGTAATGTTATAATGATCACAATGATTTCTTCTATGTGCTTCGTCTCAATCAGTAAGGCGTGCATTCTGAGCTGCTGCCAGATAAACATGTGGAATCTAAATATCGTAGAGAGCATCACCTGTGGAAAGATGGTTAGACTTTATACTATGGAAATAAATTTGTAAGAATCTAGTAAGAGTTGTGTAAAATGTAATGCATAGACAAATAGTAGCATGAGCTCTGGTAACCTCTAGTTGTATTAAACTAGAATATCTATACTATTTGAGTTCTGTGAGGATGACAAAAAAAATTGTACAAAGAGATTCAAAACCTGTGTTCAATATACGTGCTAATAAACTCTATATATCTGAGTGTCTTTATTTACAGCCATGTGAATCTCCACCTCGCTGAAATGCTAAACGTTTCTGAACAAAGCGTGCTTTGGGGTGGATGCCATTAGCAGTGGTCATATGTATACAAAAGCCTGTGTATACATCCGATTGCGGCACTTTATCTGTTTAGATCTGGTTCACACTACTAGGCCCAATGTCCACATGCGGATTTGATTCATTGAATTCGCACAGGAGACCCGCAACTCTAGCTGCCCATAGGAAACAATGGGGAGTCCGCAACTGAATTAAACCCTGCGGATTTGATTTTTAGGTGTTTTGTGGATGCCCTCTTCGAATCCAAAATCACAGCATGCTCCATTTTATCACGGATGTGGCTTCATTCATCTCTATGGGAGATGAAAACACATAATCTGCGATCACCCGCAAGCTATTAAAAAATCATTTTTAAGATGAACCGCAGTGCATCTGCTGTGGATATCTGCATTAAAAATCCGCACGTGCCGTGGACATTGGGCCTTACACTATCAGAAGCTTGTCCTGTAATTACATAATGTGCTAATTTGACCTGTGGTTGGCGTCTTTTCTGTACCGTGGCCCTTATTTTGTTACTTTGTATTAAGCTATTAAAAAGATGAAACATCAACATGTGATAATAAAGTTCTAAGTACTCATTTTTTGTGGGTTGTTTTGCTAATGACTGTAACAGATTTGTTACTGCATACGATAAACACCCACATAGATTTTGGTACAATAATATACTGTACTTTGTCTAGAAAGCTCCCTCTTGTTGCAGTCACAGGCAGTCGGTTATCTTTTAGGCAGGATTCACACGGATGTATTTGCACGCGGAAAGAATAGAACCCATTGATTTTAATGGGTTTGTCCACAGGCATGTATTTGGCATGTGCAATCCCGTTGCGCACAAAAAAAAAACATGTTCTATTTTCCTGTGCATCTCCACAGGGAAAAAAATCACATATTGAACTCAATAAACTAATTGTCCATTTAAATGGCTGAGAGTATTGGTGGGCGTTTTTGTGCACATGCAATTGCGCACAACTTGCACGCGCAAAAAGTACAGTTAAAAATGCTGTTGCAAACGCAAATATGCAACACCTAATGCGCAAAAACAAGGCACAAATGTGTGTACAAATATGCATACAATTGTGTGAATCCGGTCTAAAAGGTGCAAATGCTATTGATTATCTATCCTGAATGCCAGGGGAGGACCTGCTGCTTGGGATCCATGGAGATCAGCTTATCACCAAGTCCACTCTCAGTGCAGCAGAGCCGGACATCGGAGTTGGAGGCAGAAGTGTCAGAGTGCTTCACTCCCATTGAAATCAATGAGAGATGAAGCCTCCTATTTCACTTCGGGCAATGGGGTTGGACAAAGAAATATAATAGGAGGCAGCCCTATTACTCCACCCAGAGTCTCGAGCTCCTACTTTTAAAGGGGTTGTCCCGAGCCAAAACCTCAAAATTTTCAATTAGCCCATTCCCCCTGTCACCCCCCAGCATAAAGCAGCCCTTTAAAGCGGTTATAAACCGCTTCCTACTTACCGTTTTGAAGAAATAATAACTTATAAAGTTCTTCATCTAAGATGGTGCCTGTGATGTCCCAGGGTGCGTTCCACGGTGCACTGCGCTTCCAGGAGGCTTTCATGCGCGCTCCCGAGACGCCGGTCACGTGAGCAGGTGACTGACGTCATCGGTGGAGGCGTGCGCTTGTAATGAATGAAACGCCGATCCAGCCACCCCATTGGCTGGTCGGCAGAACGCATCACAGCGGGAGGTGGAGTCTGCCGGAGAATACAGCAAACAGCTGTTTCTCCCTTCTCTTGACCACACAGAAGCGCAGGTAAGCGCACCTTTCTGCTTATGCACACATATCCAGCCATGCATTCATTCATTCAGCCTCATCCATCCATCCATCCGTCCGTCCGTCCGTCCATCCATGCATCCGCACGCACTTATGCACACATATCCAACCATGCATTCATTCATGCAGCCTCATACATTAGTCCATCCATCAATCCATCCATCCATCCAGCAGGCTGCAGAAAACTGGCCCCTCTGTAAGGGTATATATATATATATATTGCCATATGTTTTTTTATGCTTTATACCTATATGCAAGTTTTATTCAATTCCAAATGAGAAAAAACTTATATGTCGCCTTACATCAGATATTCCAAGGCTTTGCAAGGCTGAGAGAGATGTTCTAGAAATTCAGAGATGATACCGAACCAGACATGAAGGCCGCATGTACTTGGCTGTTTTCCCAGAAGCAAGATATCAAGATGTTCCACTATGTACATAATTTTCACTGTCTTAGGCTGGAAATCCGGACTTCCCATACATGGAGAATGCATGATTGGCCATTTTCTTAGAATTGAGTGGGTGATTCTTTGCACTGGAGTTAATTGAATACGTGATTTTCTGTACATAAGCCAGAGGCGCCATAGCAAGATATCGGCTGTTTTCACTGTCTCAGGCCGGAAATCCGGACTGCCCATATATGGTTATTAGCCCATCACCCCTTGATGGTGATGGGACAAAGGGTATAAGATCTCATGTAATCTGTAATAAAGCTCGGCAAAGCGCAGCCATGTCCCGTGTGAGGAATGATACCAGACCTCTGTGTGGTGTTTTTTTTCTTTACCGCCGGCAACGGGGCAAGTGGGGTGGGCCCGATTGGTGCTGTATTTAGAATTATATTACCCTGACACCTCGACCCCACAGAACTGGCCCCAGGTACGCTGCGGTAGTGCCCGTGGTAGGCGAACCATAAATACAGCAGGGGACTCAGATTCTGAGTCCCGGGCAAAGACAGTCCCCCCAGCGCCCACAGCACCCCAGACACCTCACTTACCCAGGCGGCTGCACGGCTTGGATTGTGTTCATCCCGGCTGACGGCTGCTGGTCCCGTATGGCTGGCGGCTGCTGGTCCCGTATGGCTGGCGGCTGCTGGTCCCGTATGGCTGGCGGCTGCTGGTCCCGTATGGCTGGCGGCTGCTGGCTGATGGTCCCGGCTGGCTGCTGCTGGTTCTGGGTGAAAGCCTTGACTGCGCCTTCACCAGTATTTAAAGGGAGGCCGGGAGCTGAATGGCCGCCCCTGCGCGCTCCTGTGCAGTGATAGCTCGTCTGCGCATGCGCAGACGAGCTGTATCGCGCGGGCATGCTGAACCAGTTCGTTCACAGCGGGGAGAGTACAGACTGCGCAAGCGCGTCTAAAACAGACTGCTGAGGAAGAAATTAGACGGCACCATGGCGACGGGGACGCAGAGACAGCGCGAGGACGGAGACAAGTGAGTGAATAACTTCTGTATGGCTCATATTTAATGCATGATGTATATTACAAAGTGCATTAATATGGCCATACAGAAGTGCTGAACCCCACTTGCTTTCTCGGGACAACCCCTTTAAGAATACTTAATACACAAGTGGAGATATTGGCTTTGTAGTAAAGGGCAAAGTCCAGAAGACTCAGCCCCCCCCCCCTCGCCAGGAATGAAAAGCGCATGTATGGCTTATGTCCCCTCCATACAAAGTCCGCGACTAAGGACCTCAGTTTTTTGAAGAATGGCTCTGGAAGCCCAATCGGGATTGTTTGACACAGGTAAAGGAATTTGGGCAGTGCATCCATTTTTATTACACTGACTACCATTTCAAGAGAGGAACAGAGGCCTCCATTTACCCAAGTCTCTCTCTCTCTCTCTCTCTCGTTTTTCGGCAAAAGGATCGAAATTTAGTTTGAAGGCCTGGGAGATGTCAGCTGGTATTTGGATTCCTAGATATTTGATACGTGACCCAGTCCAACGGAAGGGAAATGTAGCCTCCAGGTGTGCTGCCTCGGCCTGTGTGAGCGATACGTTCAACACCTCCGACTGTTGCGCGTTTATTTTGCAGTTATTAACCCTCCCAAATTTTTTGAATTCCTTAGGCAGGACCAGTATACTGACCCGAGGATTGGTCAAATAGAGCAACAGGTCATCCGCGAAAAGCGCCATTTTGTGCTCCATAGGGCCAATCCTGAACCCTTTGATCGACTCGTTGCCGCGGATGGCATTAGCAAGCGCCTCCATGGACAGGATGTACAGGAAGGGGGACAACAGACACCCCTGTCTGGTACCGTTTCCCACCCGGAAGGCCTCCGACAGCTCCCCATTCACCCTTATCCTGGCCAAGGATAATCCACTGTTGCATCCGTGGCCCCATTCCGATTCTATCCAGCGTGGCAGAGAGGAAGGTCCAGCTCACCCTTCTCGGCTTCAATGGCCAGGAGGCATAGGGGTGTCTTTGTTGTCCTCGCCCTGGCTATCAGGGACATTGTTTTGATAGTATTCTCCCTTGCCTCTCTGCCCGGGACAAAGCCCACCTGTTCCAGATGGATCAGCCGTGGTACCACACTCTGAAGTCTATTGGCTATTAATTTTGCAAACATCTTGATGTCTACATTAACCCCTTAGTGACGAAGCCTGTTTGCGCCTTAGTGACGGAGCCAAATTTTGGGAATCTGACATGTATCGTTCAACATAGCATAACTTCGTAAAGGTTTTGCATATCCAAGTGATTCTGACATTGTTTTTTCGCCACATGTTGTACTTCATTTAGGTGGTAAAAAGAGACCAATAGAATTTGTGTATATTTATTAAAAGTACCAATATTGGAACAATTTTGAAAACTGTCATTTTTTCACATTTTTAACTTTAATATCTCAAATATGTGCAACTTTAATATCTCAAATATGTGCAAATATATTTCCATCTGTTTACTTTATTCTGAATGCACATTTGAAAAACTTTTGGTTTTTTTTTAACCATTTAGATGACGTACAAATTTAACATTACTTTTCAGCATTTTGAGGAACACTTTGTTTTCTTACAGCAAGCCAAGTTTGCAAAGGCTCATGAGTGTCAGAATGATAGATACCCCCCCAAATGACCCCATTTTAAAAACTACACCCCTTAATGTATCCACTGAGGGGTGTCATGAGTATTTTGACCCCACAGTTTTTTTCAGGAATTAATTCAATTTAGAGGAGAAAAAATTAAATTTCACATTTTTGCAAATATGTCATTTTAAAGACATATTTTTTCCTTTAGTGCACATGAAAATGAGGATTGACACCCCAAAATGGATACCCCTGTTTGTCCTATGTTCAGAGACATACCCATTGTGGCCCTAATCTTATGTCTGGATGCACAACGGGGCCCTAAATGTAAGGAGTAGTCGGTGGTTTTCAGAACATAGATTTTGCTTGAAGGCCTTTTATGCCCCATAGCACACTTGTAGAGCTCTTGAGCATCCAAAACCATAGAGAAACCCCAAAAGTGACCCCATTTTGAAAACTAGACACCTTAACGAATTTATCTAGGGGTGTACTGCCCATTTTGACCCCACAGTCTTTGAATGAATTCAAGCAAAGCAAAAGGAAAAAAATTTGTTTTTTTGGCAATTCTGTCATTTTAAAAACAGCTTTTTTTGTACAGCACACACATGAATGAAGACTTGCACCCCAAAATAGATACCCTTGTTTGTCCCGTGTTCAGAGCCATACCCATTGTGGCCCTAATCTTATGTCTGAATGCACAACAGGGCCCAAAATGTAAGGCGTAGTTGGTGGCTTTCAGAACAGAAATTTAGCATGAAGGTGATTTAGGCCCCATTGCCCACTTGTAGAGCCCTTGAGCGGCCAAAACGACAGAGAACCCCAACAAATGATCCCATTTTGAAAACTAGACCCCTTAACAAATTCATCTAGGGGTGTACTGTGTATTTTTACCTTACAATTTTTGAATAAATCTAAGCAAAGCAGTAGGAAAAAAATTACAATTTTCATTTTTTTGGGCAGTTGTATTAATTTTAAAACAGTTTTTTTTGTACAGCACACAAATGAATGAAGACTGTCACCACAAAAATGGATCCCCCTGTTTGTCCCGTGTCCAGAAACATACCCCTTGTGGCCCTAATCTAAGATAACTCTACCCCTCGGGTCTGTCAGGGAGTCAATAGTCTGGTACTGAAGGGATCTATGCAAGGCAATGGAGACTCCACCTGCCTTTCTCAAAGGATCTGGCCCATGGAACCATGAGGGGTAGTGCTGAGTAGTCCACGTCAGCACACACCCTTTCTTAAAATGGGTCTCCTGAAGTAGAGCCACCATTACCTTTTTCCTGTGTAAGTGGTATAGGAGTTGTCTTCTTTTCTGTGAGCTATTTATGCCTTTGGTGTTAAATGTGCAGAAAGTTACATTCGCCATTCATGCGGTCTTGTCAGGTAAATAAGTGTGGGCCTCTTGTTTTTCCCAAGGTAAATGGTTGGAGGGGGAAGGGAAGGGAAAGAGCACACACAAGGAAAGAGAAAAAAGGGAGGTATGGTACATTCTAAGCACATAAAACGCATAAAACCAACAAAACAAAATTTTACGAACAAACAAAGGCGACAAGTCCTATAACAACACCCGCTCACTAATAAACTGTCCTAAATTGGCAGTAAGAAACAGCCTAACTTGCTGTCAACCTTAGGTGGGAAGGTGGAGGTTCAAAGGAAGTTCGCTCCCTTCCGCTCCCCAACCCACTGCTGAAGAACTGAATTGTGGCCTGTGGCCAACCCCAGGCCCGATCCCGACCTGCCACCCCGCATCAATTTTAGGATGGGTAATCCCAGTCAAAGGAATGCAGGAGATTAAGAGGAGATGAGAGAGAGAGAGAAACAAGAGGAAGGCAGAATGAAGCAAGGAAGAAATATGCATCCGCATAAATTCAATCTCTAGAATCGCTTCTTGTATCTCTCCTCTCGCTTTGATGAGAAGTTCTGCGTCGGCGTCGTGACTTTCTTGTTACTGGCTACCAGGAGCTCCGAGGCGTTGACGTCGGCAGGGAGCATGAAGACGGCCAGTCCGGTAGCTGTACAGATGGTAACTCGAGGGATCCCAGGAACTTCGGGAGGTCCCCCAAGCCTCTGAAACTTGCCGACCTGCCATTTTTAGAAGCATGAAGCTGGAACGTGAAACCCCAGCGATACAGGATTCCCCTCTCTTGAAGGAGTGTCAGCAAAGGCTTCAGAGCTCTGCGCAGAAAAAGGGTGCGGCGGGAGAGGTCCGGCAGGATCAAGATCTTTGCTCCCTTAAAAGTTAAGTCTTTCAGGGCCCGGGTTTTTTGTAGAATTAAGTCCTTATCTTTGTAAAAGTGTATTCTGCAGACCTGCTGGAGTCAGGTGATTTCGGACCCGGTGACCTGTGGATTCTGCCTATCTCTAATGCTGTATCTGCCCGTCTGTTTAGTATGTTGTTGAAGAAGGCCTGGGCCCACGCTTCTAGTTGTGGCGGTTCATTGTCCTCTGTAAGGCCTCTGATTCGTAGATTATTTCTCCGATGGCGGTTTTCGAAGTCATCAATGAGAGCGAATAACTCAGAGATCTGCTGAGAGTGAGTGTGCAGTTCCTGTGCGTGGGAGTCTAGGGACTCAACGACTTTCCCCTGGGCTTTCTCCACCTTATCAACTCACTGGCCCACTTGCCGGATCCCCTGTTGCAGTGCAGCGACGTCTTTTTTACGTGCAGACTCCAACTGCTGAAATAGGGTGTCAATGTAGTTCTGGGTCGGTATGGCCCTCAGATGTTCCTTCCAGTCCCATTCATCCTTTTCCTCGAGCACTGTGGTGGAACAAGAGGGGGAGTTTGGGTTAGCCTGTCGGATAGGAGGCGGTTGCCCCTTGCGGATGCTAGTAGCTTCAGCAGAGACTTGCGTCTCTTCCGTCAAAATAACATATGACCTCCGACTCGTGGACCCGGTTGTGTCTTGCGCACTTGTGGGTTTGGCTCTCCGGTTATGGTCGTCTCCTTGCGGGAGAGGACATGGAGGTTGCTTCAAATGCTTTTGTGTGGCCAGCTCACTGTCTGGGAGTCCGCTCACTTTGCGCTGTTTGGGTGAAGCCTTTTCTAAGCTAATGCATTGTGTCGAGATCCTGGGGGGTAGGGGGGTATGGGTCTCTCCTGGGCTCACCTCGGATAGCTGGTTTTCTCCCCTGTGTTCCCGCATCTCTGTGCTGCTTGGGGTCAATGGTTCCTCTGTGGGAAATCTGAGGCAGCTGCTGCTCTCTTTAATCCCCCTCTGGGCTGTGAGGGTCTTTCTCACTGGGGGTGGCAGTGGAGGATCCCTGGTCTGGTTTGTGTAGCTGGGCTCTGGTCCCATGGTCCTGGGACTCTCTGCTTCACTCTGGAAGGGAGGGTGTGGGGGTTCTACTGAGAGGTCATGTGCCTCTATTGCTGTCCCCCTGATGAAGCCACCGGGCCCTCTCTCCTTCATCCCCACATCCCCAGGCTCACCCATCATTTCGCTCTCCTCAGAAGCTGCTGCATCTCGCCTCTCCTCCTCTTCCTCCATCTCCTGTATGGAATTGCCGCTGCCTGTCTCTACTTCTCTTACCGCAGACGCTCCTCCTCCATCCCGGCCACCCGACAGTGCCCCGAGTTCCAGGTCTTGAGGGTCGGCGGGGCTGTCGCCTGGTTTCCTAGGCGGCTTTCTTCTCTCCGGCCGCTCCTGTTCAGAGTCAGAGCCAACGTGATCTGCCGGCGCCATCTTGTGTGCAGCTAGGCAGGTCTCTCCTCCTGCGGACCTGCGGAGAAACACCGCGATGCTTCTTCCCTGGTCCTCCGTTACTGCCAGCAGGGTGCCTCTCCTCTTCCCCCTTGCCATGGAGCCGATAAGCCGGGTCTGGGTGATCCAGCAGGCTGTGATTTGCGGGCCGGTAGCGGGAGCCGAGCTGCTGCACATCTTACTTCCTCATCAGCTGGCCACGTCCCTCCTCACTTTTGCATTTTTATACTTACCTGCATCCAATATGGTCCCAATGGCAGGCGTACTGGCTGGCTTTCAGTCCTTTTTGGGGCCCTCCTGCATACTTGGGCCCCTGATGTTTCCCAAATCTGCTGCCATGAACAGAAGGAGGGCTGGTGAGAGGAGATCAGTACTAACTGGCTCTCACCCTGCAGCTGCTCCTCCTCAGCGCCGCTCTCCTCGCACCACAGATCATGTTTTCTGCAGTCTTCTTCCCTTCTCCGGGACTGTTGTCATGGTGATATTGGCACTCTTCTATTACTCTCTGCTCTACTGAGACAGAACAGGCCGATAGATGATCACATACTGACAACCGCACGGAGGGTGAGGGAACTTGCTGCACAGCTGTCGGGCCACCGAACATGAGGTGGCGAGCCTTGTGTTTGACATGTGTGGTCTATAGGGAGAAGCGTCAGGTCGTGGAGGGGGCCCAAATCTGAATATTTGGACCCGGCCCATGACCCTTTAGCTATGCGTCTGACTGCTACTGATTTGATATGCTGGTTTGCACCCAATAGGGACATGGTGCTGGAACTCGTGGTACTGTGTTTGGCACTGATGTAGATACACTAGCTGGTGCACATGGGACACTAGAATGCACTGGTACTTAGAATGCACTGTAGCGGGTACCCTATAGGAAGCACTACAGATGGCAATTACTGGCATGGCATTGGATGGGGTCGCTATGGCATTGCAATGTTATGGGGCACTGTTACATAACAATGCTATGCAAGTCTGCTATAGGTACTGTTATAGGGGCATTTTAACTAACTGACTTGGGGCACTATCTAATGCTCTTACATGTGCAATATACAGTTATAAGATGCTGTGGCTAGCACTCTGATGCGGGAATTATAGGTGGCTGTGTTGGACACTACAGATAGTGGTGGGGTAGGGTGTACATTTTTTCAAGTTTGTATTTCTCTCTAATATAATCCTATTATTTTCTTTAGGTTTTATACTGCCCCCCTCCCCCACCCACCCTAACATGCTGTCTATTGCAATTAGAAATTTGTAGATAACAGGGAAAGACATACGGTATTATTTTACATTAGAGTTATTTTTGATAACTAATCTAAAATTATTTTCTTTTTTCATTTTCATTTAATATACATCTAATTGATTTACTCGTAATTATATTACCTTTTCCAGCTCATCGTGTACCATGAGTCACTGCTAATCTCTCTATCTTGTTTTAATAAGGTTCCATTTCTCAATACTGTCTTTTTCAAGACTCACTTACATATTTACTTGAACTGATCTCTCTCGCTACTACTGTGGATTCCCTACTCTTATAACTTTTACCTCCTGATACCTGGGTTATTCTTCCATTTTTGCTTGAGTGCAACATTATCATATTCAAATAGATTATAATAAAACAGACATTGCTGAACCTTTGACGTCCCCACAGCACCATGAACTAAGTTATGGTGCTTTTAGGGGACAAAACAGGGAGCCACAAAGTGATGTCACAAAGTAGGCACGTGGCACAAGCTTGCGCTCTCCTATACAAGTCTATGGGAGAGCATGGGGACAGGACTCTGAAAATCTTACTCTTTTCAGAGGAGAACAGCGCTGGATCATAAAAGTGGGTGAGTATTAAAAAAATATATGACCAGCTCCCTGTCACATTCCCTAATAACACCATAACTTAGTTTATGGTGCTGTGGAGATGTGACAGGTTTCCTTTTTTTTTAAAGGGTTTTCTGGATCCATCGCTCGGAATCATCTGAATGCCTAGACCAGTGGTTCTCCAAGTCAGCGTTATTGCCCCCTGGGGGGAGTTTTTACTTCTCAAGGGGGCGGTGGAATGAAAAGGGGGGCGGCAGGGGGCGTTGGAACAGTGGTAGGAGGGTGTTTTGTGTTTGCTTTGTTGATTTTTTTCTTTGTCTAGTAACTACATTTTTCTAAAAATTAGCAGTGAAACCTCGGTTTTTGACGATAATCGGTCCGAAAAAAAATTGTTGAAATCTGAAACCAATGAACACTGAGGCAATTATTTCCATTTGAATCACTTACATGTAATGGGAGTTGTGTACAGCCTGTGCGCCTCTATCATATAATGTATGACTTTTATAGCTCCATGACTCCGCTACAGATCAATCACACTTCATAACACTGGATAACCTACAGCACAGCCTAACCTGCTGTATTCCATAGTGCCGCTCATTGGCTGGAACCGCTTCAAACTTTCACTTGTGTGGGTCTCTAGGAGTTGTAGACTTCGTGGACACCAATTTTTTTCAAGAATACTAATACCGTGTTTCCCCCGAAAATAAGACAGTGTCATATTAATTTTTGTTCAAAAAGGTTTAACTTTTTTACATGTATAGCTGCCTGGGCACTATTTAAATTGACTTTTTTTAATTAACTGTTAGCAGGGCTTAATTTTGGAGTAGGGCTTATATTTCAAGCACCCGCAAAAAGCCTGAAAAATCCAAAAATTTTGGAAAATCATGCTATGTCTTATTTTCAGGGCATGTCTTATTTTCAGGGAAACAGGGTATAAACTACAACTGCTAGAGACCCACACAATTTAAAGTCCCAGCCAAACAGCAGCATTATGGAATACAGCAGGTTAGGTTGTTCTATCATTATATGATAGAGCGACATAAGCAGTGCATTCTTGAAGCATACTTTATAAAAATGGCTAAGTAGAAGAAATGCCATCAATATTCAAATAAATACTTGAATTGCGGATTCATCCCTTCTCCTACAAACGATAAGCTTCCCTTGTGCCTCATTTGTGAAAAGGCATTTTCAAATGAAGCTATGAAGCCTTTGAATCTGAGTGATCACCGTGCAAAAATGCATTCAGACAAAGTGGGTAAGACTATTTTATTTTTCCAAGGTTTAAAGTCAAAGTTTGAGAACCGCAGTACTGTAGGCAAGCTATTTGGTAAAGCTGCTCTCAATGCTGACAAAGGCCTCCTTGCTTCCTATAAAGTCTCTTTATTAAAAGTGCAATGTGGCAAATCACATACTATTGGGGTAACATTTGTATTACCCACAGTTAAAGAGAATGTCAGTATTATGGTGGGGCCTGATGCATGTGCCTCAGTGAAAGCGATTCCTTTAAGTAATGGCACAGTTTCAAGAAGAATTGACGAGATGGCTGCTGATGTAGAAGAAATGCTTTTGGACGTGTTGAGGCCCATTTACACTGAGACTACAGTCTGAGTGACAGTTTTGAGCAATCATCTTTGCATAACTCTTAAGCAGCTAATTAAATACGAGTTAAATACAGGCGTAGTGGGACACCACTGATAACACAGAGAACAGCTGGCGTTTTGTATATGCAAACAGCTGCTTTGTTTTCTGAGCTTTCAGCTGGTATCCCGCTGAGAAGTGCCAGCAGGATACCAGTTGAAAGAATGCTATAAGCGTCACCAGCTGAGAAAATCAGCATGCGGCGATGATAACACTCATTGGTGATTTCTAGCTTGCTAGAAATCGGCAATGAATGAATAGTGCACGAACAGTGCATGATGGCAGCATATTTAAACAACAATTATCTCTCAAAAGATGGCTTTTGAGTGAATTTTAAGCGATTATCGTTATGTTTAAATAGGCCTTTAAAGAACACAGAATTTTAATACAACGGTTAGAGACAATGAAGCATTGCTGTTAGCTTACGTTTGTTTCATTAATCGGAGTGAAGAGGTAGTGGAGGAACTGTTGCTTACCAGAAATTTAACCACTGACATGAAAGGCTCCTCTATATACAGAAGAGGGGAAGAATTTTTCCAAGAAAAAACATCCCTTTAACAAATGTACTTGCTTGTGCAACCAACGGAGCTGCATCCATGATTGGTCGATATCGCGGATTTATAGCCCATTTAAAATCTGCTATATCTGGCATAATGGCAGTCCACTGTGTGATCCATCAGCAGCACCTTGTTGCTGAACATTTATGAGAGAGATTACATGATTCTCTGCGCTATGTAATTAATGCTGTTAACAAGGTAAAAGCACACTCTTTGAATGAACGTCTTTTCTGCAAGCTCTGTCAAGACCATGACTAAGAATTTGAAACTCTACTCCTACACACCGAAGTGAGATGGCTGTCAAGAGGAAAGTGCTTACAACGCTTCTATGAACATTTTGACACAGTAGTCATGCTTCTTTGGCCAATTGACCCAAGCCTTTGTGATGCAATCAAACTACGGCATCTTGACGTTGCCCATCTCGCAGACATATTTGACAAACTCAACGAGGTCAACACAAAGCTACAAGGAGACAAAATGAATTTAATTAAAGGCTAAAGGTATAATCTCTTCTTGCATTGCCAAACTGGACCTTCATACCAATAACCTGAGTCGACACGAGCTCTGTCAGTTTCCGAGTCTTCAAGAAATTGCACGCAAAGACATAGACAAGCTTCAAAATGCAGACTTAGATGTTTTTTGTTCACACCTCAAACAAGCCAAAGAAGACATGCAAACTAGGTTTCATGATCCATGTACCCTTGAAATACCAACGTGAGTACTCAATCCATTTTCAGCAGACACAGGAGAATTTCATCCCAGATTACAAGAGCAGTTGATCGACTTGAAACACGATAGCCAACCCCAACAACTTTTCCAACAATGTGGCTATGATTGTTTTTGGGTGAAAGTGAAGAATTCCTATCCTGTGGCAGGAAGTTAGGTTGCTTGTGTTAGCTTTTCCATGTACGTACTTAGTGGAGAGTGGCTTCAGCACAGTTCAGCAGCTCCTGACAAAAGCCAGACACAGACTTCAGATATGTGTAAGGGGCGATTTGAGACTGCGGTTGACAAAGATAGAACCAGATATTGCGAAATTGGCGTCCGCTCATCAAGCCCAAGGCTGCCATTAATGACACAGATTGCTTGTTTCAATTAGTCGAATTTCATTGTTCTTGCACTTTAATTAGTCTTCTGACCATTAAGGATTATGGTGAATCTTGCATTTTCTTTATACGTTGTATGTTTCTATCAAATGATGATTAAAGATGGTATTATTGTTTGCTTCCCCCAAAAAATTATCTTCTGCAATAAAACCTATTTATTGTATCCACAATTAACCTGTTTTTGCATATTTCACACCTACATTTTAGTAGCTAAAATTTAGCTGACTAAAATACTTCTTTGGTAATGATACACGTTTTTACAATTAATGCTGCTAATCTGTTAAACACTATGAAACTTTCCAAAAAAGTATTCAGTTTTTTAATTTGCACTTTCAACTTTGTAAACAAGGTAAACTTTGACTGGGTTTAAACTAATAAGGCTTGGGGGGTGCTGGCCACCATCCCAATACCTAAAGGGTGTGCTGGGCTGAAAAAGGTTGAGAACCACTGACCTAGACCACTGTCAGTGTGTATTGGTTGGCTATTATATTTTAGGCTCTGACTCCAATGTGGAACTGGAAGTGTAATAGGTGGTTTCGCTCCCATTGATTTCAGTGGAAGTGAAGCCACCTATTACACTTCCTGCTCCGATCCTGATAACGACATCTGACCCAGCTGCATTGACAGCAGGCTGGGTGATCAGCTGATCCCCACTGATCAACTATTTGAATAACCCCTGTGAGGACAGAGCCAATTCTTTTTTGGGGGGTTATCACATTCTAGTGGTTATAATTAGAGATGAGCGAACACCAAAATGTTCGGGTGTTCGTTATTCGGAACGAACTTCCCGTGATGCTCGAGGGTTCGTTTCGAACAACGAACCCCATTGAAGTCAATGGGCGACCAGAACATTTTTGTATTTCGCCGATGCTCGCTAAGGTTTTCATGTGTGAAAATCTGGGCAATTCAGGAAAGTGATGGGAATGACACAGTGACGGATAGGGCAGGCGAGGGGCTACGTGTTGGGCTGCATCTCAAGTTCACAGGTCCCACTATTAAGCCACAATACCGGCAAGAGTGGGCCCCCCCCCCTCCCAACAACTTTTACTTCTGAAAAGCCCTCATTAGCATGGCATACCTTTGCTAAGCACCACACTACCTCCAACAAAGCACAATCACTGCCTGCATGACACTCCACTGACACTTCTCCTGGGTTACATGCTGCCCAACCGCCCCCCCTCCCCCCCCACAGCGCACACCAAAGTGTCCCTGGGCAGCCTTCAGCTGCCCTCATGCCACACCACGCTCATGTCTATTTAGAATTGCGTCTGCCATGACGAGGGACCGCAGGCACACACTGCAGAGGTTGGCACGGCTAGGCAGCGACCCTCTTTAAAAGTGGCGGAGCGATAGCCCACAATGCTGTACAGAAGCAATGAGAAATAGAATCCTGTGCCACCGCCATCAGGAGCTGCACACGTGGGCATAGCAATGGGGAACCTATGTGCCACACACTATTCATTCTGTCAAGGTGTCTGCATGCCCCAGTCAGACCGGGCTTTTTAATTCATAGACACAGGCAGGTACAACTCCCTATTGTGAAGTCCCTGTCGACCCACAGCATGGGTGGCTCCCTGGAACCCACCGGCGGTACACAGAAATATCCCATTGCATTGCCCAACACAGCTGAGGTAGTAATGTCGTGCTTAATGCAGGTGGGCTTCGGCCCACACTGCATGCCCCAGTCTGACTGGGGTTCTTTATAAGTGTACAGATGTAGTAAAAACTCCGTGTGCACCTACAGCATGGGTGGGTGCCAGGAAGCCACCGGCGGTACATAGAAATATCCCATTGCATTGCCCAACACAGCTGAGGTAGTAATGTTGTGCTTAACCCTTTCCAATCCAATTTGTATATGGTTTTCCTAGGGGGCTTACTCTTTTTCTGCTGTTATACAACGGCGCTATATGCTGGCTAAAGCCAGTACTGCATGAGCTGACACGTAGGATAGGCTCCGACAGCAGAGAGGCTGGCAATATACAGTAAGAGAACCCCGACGGACGTCTACCAACAACGGAGCTGTACAGCCTTAAACCCTAATGTCTTCACAGGTCACACAGTGGACTGGAAAGGGTCAATGCAGGTGGGCTTCGGCCCACACTGCATGCCCCAGTCAGACTGGGGTTCTTTACAAGTGGACACATGTAGGTTAAACTCCCTGTGGACCCACTGCCTGGGTGGGTGCCAGGAAGCCACCGGCGGTACATAGAAATATCCCATTGCATTGCCCAACACAGCTGAGGTAGTAATGTCGTGCGTAATACAGGTGGGCTTCGGCCCACACTGCATGCCCCAGTCAGACGGGTTCTTTAGAAGTGTACAGATGTATTAAAAACTCAGTGTTCACCTACAGCATGGGTGGCTCCCTGGAACCCACCGGCGGTACATAAAAATATCCCATTGCATTGCCCAACACAGCTGAGGTAACGTCAGCTGTAATGCAGGTGGGCTAAAAATGAATTTGATTACACTGTAGGCGAGGGCCCACAAAAATTGCTGTATCAACAGTACTAATGTACATCCCAAAAATTGGCCATGGCCAGCCAAGAGGGCAGGTGAAACCCATTAATCGCTTTGGTTAATGTGGCTTAAGTGGTAACTAGGCCTGGAGGCAGCCCAGTGTAACGAAAAATTGGTTCAAGTTAAAGTTCCAATGCTTTTAAGCGCATTGAAACTTATAAAAATTGTTCTGAAAAATTATTTGAGTGAGCCTTGTGGCCCTAAGAAAAATTGCCCGTTCAGCGTGATTACGTGAGGTTTCAGGAGGAGGAGCAGGAGGAGGAGGAGGAGGAATATTAGACACAGATTGATGAAGCAGAAATGTCCCCGTTTTGGATGGTGAGAGAGAACGTAGCTTCCATCCGCGGGTGCAGCCTACGTATTGCTTACGTATCGCTGCTGTCCGCTGGTGGAGAACAGAAGTCTGGGGAAATCCAGCCTTTGTTCATCTTGATGAGTGTTAGCCTGTCGGCACTGTCGGTTGACAAGCGGCTACGCTTATCTGTGATGATTCCCCCAGCCGCACTAAACACCCTCTCCGACAACACGCTAGCCGCAGGACAAGCAAGCACCTCCAGGGCATACAGCGCTAGTTCAGGCCACATGTCCAGCTTCGACACCCAGTAGTTGTAGGGGGCAGAGGCGTCACCAAGGATGGTCGTGCGATCCGCTACGTACTCCCTCACCATCCTTTTACAGTGCTCCCGCCGACTCAGCCGTGACTGGGGAGCGGTGACACAGTCTTGGTGGGGAGCCATAAAGCTGGCCAGGCCCTTAAAGACTGTTGCACTGCCTGGGATGTACATGCTGCTCGATCTACGCACATCCCCTGCTACCTTGCCCTCGGTACTGCGCCTTCTGCCACTAGCGCTGTCGGCTGGGAATTTTACCATCAGCTTGTCCGCAAGGGTCCTGTGGTATAGCAACACTCTCGAACCCCTTTCCTCTTCGGGAATCAGAGTGGGCAGGTTCTCCTTATACCGTGGATCGAGCAGTGTGTACACCCAGTAATCCGTAGTGGCCAGAATGCGTGCAACGCGAGAGTCACGAGAAAGGCATCCTAACATGAAGTCAGCCATGTGTGCCAGGGTACCTGTACGCAACACATGGCTGTCTTCACTAGGAAGATCACTTTCAGGATCCTCCTCCTCCTCCTCCTCCTCCTCAGGCCATACACGCTGAAAGGATGACAGGCAATCAGCCGGTGTACCGTCAGCAGCGGCCCAAGCTGTCTCTTCCCCCTCCTCCTCATCCTCCTCATGCTCCTCCTCCTCCTCCTGTACGCGCTGAGAAATAGACAGGAGGGTGCCCTGACTATCCAGCGGCATACTGTCTTCCCCCGCCCCCGTTTCCGAGCGCAAAGCAGCTGCCTTTATGGTTTGCAGGGAATTTCTCAAGATGCATAGCAGAGGAATGGTGACGCTAATGATTGTAGCATCGCCGCTCACCACCTGGGTAGACTCCTCAAAATTACCAAGGACATGGCAGATGTCTGCCAACCAGGCCCACTCTTCTGAAAGGAATTGAGGAGGCTGACTCCCACTGCGCCGCCCATGTTGGAGTTGGTATTCGACTATAGCTCTACGTTGTTCATAGAGCCTGGCCAACATGTGGAGCGTAGAGTTCCACCGTGTGGGCACGTCGCACAGCAGTCGGTGCACTGGCAGCTTAAAGTGATGTTGCAGGGTGCGCAGGGTGGCAGCGTCCGTGTGGAACTTGCGGAAATGTGCGCAGAGCCGGCGCGCCTTTACGAGCAGGTCTGACAAGCGTGGGTAGCTTTTCAGAAACCGCTGAACCACCAAATTAAAGACGTGGGCCAGGCATGGCACGTGCGTGAGGCTGCCAAGCTGCAGAGCCGCCACCAGGTTACGCCCGTTGTCACACACGACCATGCCCGGTTGGAGGCTCAGCGGCGCAAGCCAGCGGTCGGTCTGCTCTGTCAGACCCTGCAGCAGTTCGTGGGCCGTGTGCCTCTTATCGCCTAAGCTGAGTAGTTTCAGCACGGCCTGCTGACGCTTGCCCACCGCTGTGCTGCCACACCGCGCGACACCGACTGCTGGCGACATGCTGCTGCTAACACATCTTGATTGCGAGACAGAGGAGGAGGAGGAGGAGGAGGGTGCTTTAGTGGAGGAAGCATACACCTCCGCAGATACCAGCACCGAGCTGGGGCCCGCAATTCTGGGGGTGGGTAGGACGTGAGCGGTCCCAGGCTCTGACTCTGTCCCAGCCTCCACTAAATTCACCCAATGTGCCGTCAGGGAGATGTAGTGGCCCTGCCCGCCTGTGCTTGTCCACGTGTCCGTAGTTAAGTGGACCGTGGCAGTAACCGCGTTGGTGAGGGCGCGCACAATGTTGCGGGAGACGTGGTCGTGCAGGGCTGGGACGGCACATCGGGAAAAGTAGTGGCGACTGGGAACTGAGTAGCGCGGGGCCGCCGCCTCCATGATACTTTTGAAGGACTCAGTTTCCACAACCCTATACGGCAGCATCTCAAGGCTGATGAATTTTGCTATGCGGACGGTTAACGTTTGAGCGTGCGGGTGCGTGGCGGCGTACTTGCGCTTGCGCTCGAACACTTGCGCAAGCGACGGCTGAACGGTGCGCTGAACTACACTGCTGGATGGGGCCGAGGACAGCGGAGATGAGGGTGTGGGTGCAGGCCATGAGGCGGTAGTGCCTGTGTCCTGAGAGGGGGGTTGCATCTCAGTGGCAGGTTGGGGCACAGGGGGAGAGGCAGGGGTGCAAACCGGAGGCGGTGAACGGCCTTCGTCCCACCTTGTGGGGTGCTTGGCCATCATATGTCTGCGCATGGTGGTGGTGGTGAGGCTGTTGGTGTTGGCTCCCCGGCTGAGCTTTGCGCAACAAAGGTTGCACACCACTGTTCGTCGGTCGTCAGGCGTCTCTGTGAAAAACTGCCAGACCTTAGAGCACCTCGGCCTCTGCAGGGTGGCATGGCGCGAGGGGGCGCTTTGGGAAACACTTGGTGGATTATTCGGTCTGGCCCTGCCTCTACCCCTGGCCCTGGCCACCGCACTGCCTCTTGCAACCTGCCCTGCTGATGCCCTTGACTCCCCCTCTGAAGACCTGTCCTCCTGAGTAAGCGTTGCACACCAGGTGGGGTCAGTCACCTCATCGTCCTGCTGCTCTTCCTCCGAATCCTCTGTGCGCTGCTCCCTTGGACTTACTGCCCTTACTACTACCTCACTGCAAGACAACTGTGTCTGATCGTCATCGTCCTCCTCACCCACAGAAAGTTGTTGAGACAGTTGGCGGAAGTCCCCAGCCTCTTCCCTCGGACCCCGGGAACTTTCGAATGGTTGGGCATCAGTGACGATAAACTCCTCTGGTGGGAGAGGAACCGCTGCTGCCCAATCTAAGCAGGGGCCCGAGAACAGTTCCTGGGAGTGTTCCCGCTCCTGAGCAGGTGTCATTGTAGTGGAGTGAGGAGGCTGGGAGGAAGGAGGAGCAGCAGACAGAGGATTCGGATTTGCAGCAGTGGACGGCGCAGAACTGCGTGTTGACGATAGGTTGCTCGAAGCACTTTCTGCCATCCAGGACAGGACCTGCTCACACTGCTCATTTTCTAATAACCGTCTCCCGCGTGGACCCATTAATTGGGCGATGAATGTGGGGACGCCAGAAACGTGCCTCTCTCCTAATCGCGCAGCAGTCGGCTGCGACACACCGGGATCAGGAGCTCGGCCTGTGCCCACACCCTGACTTGGCCCTCCGCGTCCTCGGCCGCGTCCACGTCCTCTAGGCCTACCCCTACCCCTCAGCATGCTGTATTACCAGTGATTTGATTTCACAGGCAGGAAATAAATTGGCGCAAGACTGCAGGCCAAATATAATTTTTTCCCTTTTTGGAAAACGAAAGGCCCCACTGCCTCTAGTGAATGAATAATCTAAGTTTAATAACTGTGCTGTGTCCCTGCTAATGTGTCACAGAACGTGAGGGTAGCAGAGTTATTATAACTCTGGCAGAGCAGGTATTTTTTTTCCCAATTAAGGAAAGCAAATGGCGAAGCCAGCAGTAAAGCGTAGCTGGGTGCGTATGATTTAGCAATGTTTTTCACGCAGCTCACACGTGTCCACCGCCCGTAAGGACGGACAGAGGCTGGACAAATAGATTTGTTTCCACTTGTTTTTCCACCAAAAGGCAGCACTGCGTATATTCAATGAACATGAGAAGTTTAATAACTGTGCTGTGTCCCTGCTAATGTGTCACAGAACGTGAGGGTAGCAGAGTTATTATAACTCTGGCAGAGCAGGTATTTTTTTTCCCAATTAAGGAAAGCAAATGGCGAAGCCAGCAGTAAAGCGTAGCTGGGTGCGTATGATTTAGCAATGTTTTTCACGCAGCTCACACGTGTCCACCGCCCGTAAGGACGGACAGAGGCTGGACAAATAGATTTGTTTCCACTTGTTTTTCCACCAAAAGGCAGCACTGCGTATATTCAATGAACATGAGAAGTTTAATAACTGTGCTGTGTCCCTGCTAATGTGTCACAGAACGTGAGGGTAGCAGAGTTATTATAACTCTGGCAGAGCAGGTATTTTTTTTCCCAATTAAGGAAAGCAAATGGCGAAGCCAGCAGTAAAGCGTAGCTGGGTGCGTATGATTTAGCAATGTTTTTCACGCAGCTCACACGTGTCCACCGCCCGTAAGGACGGACAGAGGCTGGACAAATAGATTTGTTTTCACTTGTTTTTCCACCAAAAGGCAGCACTGCGTATATTCAATGAACATGAGAAGTTTAATAACTGTGCTGTGTCCCTGCTAATGTGTCACAGAACGTGAGGGTAGCAGAGTTATTATAACTCTGGCAGAGCAGGTATTTTTTTTCCCAATTAAGGAAAGCAAATGGCGAAGCCAGCAGTAAAGCGTAGCTGGGTGCGTATGATTTAGCAATGTTTTTCACGCAGCTCACACGTGTCCACCGCCCGTAAGGACGGACAGAGGCTGGACAAATAGATTTGTTTTCACTTGTTTTTCCACCAAAAGGCAGCACTGCGTATATTCTATGAATAATAACTGTGTTGTGGACCTGCCTATACAATTCTTTCCCTGCAGTATCAATGGAGGGTGGAATGCTCTGCAGAGGCGACAGCGCTAGTGGCCGAAGGCGCAGTTCCGAGGGCCAGGTAGCAGGGGAGGCGCGGAGATCAGGCAGCATGTACAGCACAGGCAGGGGAACACTCTCTAAGGCCTTTGACAGCTTTCTGGCTCCCCAGCAAGACTGTGTCACCGCTCCCCAGTCAAGGCTGAGTCGGCGGGAGCACTGTAAAAGGATGGTGAGGGAGTACATAGCCGATCGCACGACCGTCCTCCGTGATGCCTCTGCCCAATACAACTACTGGGTGTCAAAGCTGGACACGTGGCCTGAACTCGCGCTGTATGCCCTGGAGGTGCTTGCTTGTGCTGCGGCTAGCATCTTGTCAGAGAGGGTGTTTAGTGCGGCTGGGGGAATCATCACAGATAAGCGTACCCGCCTGTCAACTGACAGTGCCGACAGGCTTACACTCATCAAGATGAACAAAGCCTGGATTTCCCCAGACTTCTCTTCTCCACCAGCGGACAGCAGCGATACCTAAACAATACGTAGGCTGCACCCGCGGATGGAAGCATTGTTCTCTATCACCATCAAAATCGTGGACCTTTTAGCTTCATCAATCTGTGTATAATATTCATCCTCCTCCTCCTGAAACCTGACGTAATCACGCCGAACAGGCAATTTTTCTTAGGCCCACAAGGCTCAGTCATATAATTTTTGTAAACAGTTTTTATACGTTTCAATGCTCATTAAAGCGTTGAAACTTGCACCTGAACCAATTTTTATTTTAACTGGGCTGCCTCCAGGCCTAGTTACAAATTAAGCCACATTAACCAAAGCGATTAATGGGTTTCACCTGCCCTCTTGGTTGGGCATGGGCAATTTTTCTGAGGTACATTAGTACTGTTGGTACACCAATTTTTTGGGGCCCTCGCCTACAGTGTAATCCAATTAATTTTTTGCCCACCTGCATTAAAGCTGACGTTACGTCAGCTGTGCTGGGCACTGCAATGGGATATATTTATGTACCGCCGGTGGCTTCCTGGCACCCACCCATGCTGTCGGTCCACACGGAGTTGTAACTGCATGTGTCAACTTCTAAAGAACCCCAGTCTGACTGGGGCATGCATTAAACATGACATTACCTCAGCTGTGCTGGGCACTGCAATGGGATATATTTATGTACCGTCGGTGGGTTCCAGGGAGCCACCCATGCTGTCAGTCCACACGGAGTTGTAACTGCATGTGTCCACTTCTAAAGAACCCCAGTCTGACTGGGGCATGCAGTGTGGGCCGAAGCCCACCTGCATTAAACATGACATTACCTCAGCTGTGATGGGCAATGCAATGGGATATATTTATGTACTGCCGGTGGGTTCCAGGGAGCCACCCATGCTGTCGGTCCACACGGAGTTGTAACTGCATGTGTCCACTTCTAAAGAAGCCCAGTCTGACTGGGGTATGCGGTGTGGGCCAAGGCCCACCTGCATTAAACATGACATTACCTCAGCTGTGCTGGGCAATGCAATGGGATTTATTTATGTACCGCCTGTGGCTTCCTGGGACCCTCCCATGCTGTCGGTCCACACGGACTTCACAATAGGGAGTTGTACCTGCCTGTGTCTACTTATAAAGAACCCCAGTCTGACTGGGGCATGCAGTGTGGGCCGAAGCCCACCTGCATTAAACATGACATTACCTCAGCTGTGATGGGCAATGCAATGGGATATATTTATGTACCGCCGGTGGCTTCCTGGCACCCACCCATGCTGTCGGTCCACAGGGACTTCACAATAGGGAGTTGTACCTGCCTGTGTCTATGAATTAAAAATCCCGGTCAGGTTGGGGCATGCAGTGTGGGCCGAAGCCCACCTGCATTTAATCTGACGTTAGCTCTGCTGTCCAGGGCACTGCAATGGGATACATTTATGTACAGCCGGTGGGTTCCAGGGAGCCACCCATGCTGTGGGTGCACACGGAATTCCCATTGCGGAGTTGTACCTGCCTGTGACTATTTATAAAAAACCGCGGTCTGACTGGGGCATGCAGACACCTTGACAGAATAAATAGTGTGTGGCACATAGGTTCCCCATTGCTATGCCCACGTGTGCAGCTCCTGATGGCGGTGGCACAGGATTATATTTCTCATTGCTTCTGTACAGCATTGTGGGCTATCGCCCCGCCCCTTTTAAAGAGGGTCGCTGCCTAGCCGTGCCAACCCTCTGCAGTGTGTGCCTGCGGTTCCTCCTCATGGCAGACGTACTTATAAATAGACATGAGGGTGGTGTGGCATGAGGGCAGCTGAAGGCTGCGCAGGGACACTTTGGTGTGCGCTGTGGACACTGGGTCGTGCGGGCGGGGGGGGGGGGTTGGGCAGCATGTAACCCAGGAGAAGTGGCAGCGGAGTGTCATGCAGGCAGTGATTGTGCTTTGTTGGAGGTAGTGTGGTGCTTAGCTAAGGTATGCATTGCTAATGAGGGCTTTTCAGAAGTAAAAATTGTTGGGAGGGGGGGGCCCACTCTTGCCGGTATTGTGGCTTAATAGTGGGACCTGGGAACTTGAGATGCAGCCCAACATGTAGCCCCTCGCCTGCCCTATCCGTTGCTGTGTCGTTCCCATCACTTTCTTGAATTGCCCAGATTTTCACAAATGGAAACCTTAGCGAGCATCGGCGATATACAAAAATGCTCGGGTCGCCCATTGACTTCAATGGGGTTCGTTACTCGAAACGAACCCTCGAGCATCGTGAAAATTTCGTCTTGAGTAACGAGCACCCGAGCATTTTGGTGCTCGCTCATTTCTAGTACCCAGGGATAGAAGCTCCTACACATCTACAGTACTCTACACAGTTACCTTCAATTGAAAAATCCTTTTATTAGCCGCTTAGAATCATGTTTGTATTAGCAAATATTACTTACAATGAATATTGCTACCAGAAGCTTCTTATAGTTGATGACACAGTGAAATGCCCTGGGACCTATACAAATGCAACCAAGTGTAATGCCATGGGTGGAAACTGCTGCCCCCTATCTGGCACAGTGAGATCTCTGTGGAGAGTCTGTTTCTTTAGACCCAAGACTTTATTATTCTGGGTCATCATCATTTTCTGATGATTATCTTGTGTGTCTGGATGATGCGGAGAACACCCTTCATAAATGTGTGGAGACTTTTAACATTCGTTCATATGTCGTATTGTATTTAAGAAGTGTCTGATTTATGACACATTAAATGGACACTTTACACCCATCAGAACTGTGATTTCCTAAGGGCTCATTCAGATGGGTGTATGCAATTTTAGTCTGTGAAAAACGCACGGTTTTCAGTGCGTGTGTATGTGAGTTTTCGATGTCCATGCTGCATCCATGTTCACAGTGTTTTTACAAGTGCAAAAGAACCTCCAAGTGATCACGACTCATGGAAAATATGGTGCGCAAAAAATAAATGCAGATGCTAATGAGTCTTCACTGCAGTTTTTGAATGCACCTAGAGACTTTAATAGGCAGTTTCGGTCCGTTTTGTCAGACCAAAATAGGATATGCTGCAATTTTGTTTTTGCCTTACTGAGTAGGCTCACTCATCTCTACCTTTTGTCTTATACACAAACCTTTGTTTTGTTCTGGCTCATCTTAATGATGTGTCAACCCATGTACTGTGTTTGAATGGACACTTTATTAGAGACATCTGCTCTTTTCATGATTGAAGCTTCCCTGTATTGAATTTAGACACATGACCCCATAGCACTACATAAGATCAAGTGAGCAATTTTCCAGTGGATCTTTTTCAGTGTGCATCCACATTACAATGGATTCACCAGTGGCACTGGTTGGTACTGCAGGCTGAGTATTATTCACTTCAAATAGGTCTCTGGCTGCAGTACCAACCACAACCATTGCATAATGTACAGAGCTGTCTGCTTTCTGTAGCAAAACAGCTAGAAGTGGGACAACCCCCTTTAAGTAGCAGAATCTGCCAGTATGAAGTCCAATTTTGGTATGATTGTTTTTTTGTTTTATGTATTTTTGTACTGTTAATTGATCAAGTCAGCATATAGAATTAACTGTTGAGCATAAATACATTTCCAGGAAAGCATATGTAGTCCAAAATTCCAATAATTTCAAAATTCATTATATACTTTGGTATATTAATGAAAAGATGTTACCAAAGCATGGTAGTGAAAAAAACTTACCTAGCTATGGTCCAGCACTACATCATACTGGCAGCTGCTATATAGTTCATTCTCCGAAGACATACATATGGAATAGGCACACACAATGCACACTGCATAGTAACAACTACCCGTACTACTTGCAGCAACTTTTAAGATTATGCATTAGATTAAGAAGAATTTTCATGACAGGCGATAAATATATGCTTGCTAGGGGGCTTACTGTTGGGACCCCCACGCAGCATCTGCAGAGTAGGCCCACAGCCGAGGAGACAGCATGGGTAGAGATGGTCACTTGTCATGGTGGCCACACCGACACTCCCCAGTTTTGGGTAGCACGGGACCCGTCTACGTCGCCACAGGGGGAAGGTCACAGGAAAGGAAATGGTAACTGGCAAAGTTACTTGTAAGTCCAAGATTGTCACAGGTGACGCCACAGTTCCTTTTGATGCGACTCTTTAATAGAATAGAGTTCACATAGAATAAGTACTTTTCTGGACACACTGGGAATGGTCGATGATGTCCGTTTTACTAAACGTAGTAAATAGAGATGAGCGAGCGTACTCGGAAAAGCACTACTCGCTCGAGTAATTTGCTTTATCCGAGTATCGCTGTGCTCGTCCCTGAAGATTCGGGTGCCGGCACGGAGCGGGGAGCTGCAGGGGAGAGCGGGGAGGAACGGAGGGGAGATCTTTCTCTCCCTCTCTCCCACCCGCTCTCCCCTGCTCCCCGCTGCGACTCACCTGTCAGCCGCAGCGGCACCCGAATCCCAGTAGTAAATCCAATAACAGTCTAACAACCGATTTAATGTAGTAGCCATGGAGGTTAATGGGGCATTCACACATAGTCCACAGTTCCAGTTATCTGTGTCTTGTCTCTCTCCTGGCATCAATTCTCTCAACACCAGCTGACTTACACTTACTCTCTGAACACTCACATATGAGCATCTCTTCTTTCTCTCCATACCCAACATTAATCTTGTGGGCGCTTGGAATTGTCAGCATATTTAACAGAGGCAGTGAAGTCCAACTAGTTTGGAAAGAACTGACTATGTGGACCCTTGACCAAAAAATATAATAAAATATAACTTTTATTAAAGAAATAACTAAAAGGAAGAACATACACACATAAATCTAGATCCAGGAAAACCCATGGAACCGATAAAAATGTATTGATACCACTGTCCATAAACAGTAATAGACCGGTCAGTCTGAGTATCGTTATGACTCAGCCATTTAGTGTATTCGGTCTCTTTGCAGAATCTGACAGGATTATCAGAATCTATTGTATACACGTCAACCTAATCAAGAGATGAAAAAGTGACATAAGTCCGACAGTTGGATGTTACAGAACGTGACCCAAACTCCAGAGATCAGGTTCGGTGATGTATACGTCGTTCACATCGAGAAAATAAGCTATGCCGGACTACTAAAAATTGTAAGCGTAACCCAACGCGTTTCTCCCACAACGTGGGTTCATCAGGGGTTTCAATACGCAAAAAATGGTATTTTACTGGTTTAATGACTCCCAGTCAGAAATCAGATAGTGGTACAAACATAAAAAATTGATGAAGCCTCAAAATGTCCAGCACTGTCAAATAAATGACACACTGGATATAGAGGGATCAATCAGAGTAGAACTGTCATTTCCACTGGTGACGATTATATTACTAGATAGATTATTGTCGCCATATAAGATAAATGAACTGACAGGACTACGAGAACCCTACTACTACAATGGTAGAAATAAGAGTAGGGTACAGGTAAGAAAAATTTCTACCCTTTATGCGAGAGAAAATTATAGTTATAATTTCTCAGGGATAATAGTCCCGAGTACAGAAAGATAGAAGAATTTTAGCCGTTAAGTCAAAGAGTATCCCGAGGGCAAAATTTTTGCAATCGGGTCCCTGGATAATCAGATGGCATATTCACAGCAGCCCAGGCTAGCCGCCTTTTGGATAGTCATCTGATAAATTTTCGCTCTAGACCTACAAGGAAAATTCCTAAGACCTATAATAGTCCCTCAATAGAGTGGAAAGAGGATTCAAAGACCTATATTAGTCCCTCAATAAGGTGGTCACTAAGTCAGAGCCTTAATAAGCAAAAACTGAAATCAAACAAATAAACAAAACGGCGGCATGTCAGCCCTGGTGGTGGACTGACAGTCCACCACCAGGGCTGACATGCCGCCGTTTTGTTTATTTGTTTGATTTCAGTTTTTGCTTATTAAGGCTCTGACTTAGTGACCACCTTATTGAGGGACTAATATAGGTCTTTGAAAATTTATCAGATGGCTATCCAAAAGGCGGCTAGCCTGGGCTGCTGTGAATATGCCATCTGATTATCCAGGGACCCGATTGCAAAAATTTTGCCCTCGGGATACTCTTTGACTTAACGGCTAAAATTCTTCTATCTTTCTGTACTCGGGACTATTATCCCTGAGAAATTATAACTATAATTTTCTCTCGCATAAAGGGTAGAAATTTTTCTTACCTGTACCCTACTCTTATTTCTACCATTGTAGTAGTAGGGTTCTCGTAGTCCTGTCAGTTCATTTATCTTATATGGCGACAATAATCTATCTAGTAATATAATCGTCACCAGTGGAAATGACAGTTCTACTCTGATTGATCCCTCTATATCCAGTGTGTCATTTATTTGACAGTGCTGGACATTTTGAGGCTTCATCAATTTTTTATGTTTGTACCACTATCTGATTTCTGACTGGGAGTCATTAAACCAGTAAAATACCATTTTTTGCGTATTGAAACCCCTGATGAACCCACGTTGTGGGAGAAACGCGTTGGGTTACGCTTACAATTTTTAGTAGTCCGGCATAGCTTATTTTCTCGATGTGAACGACGTATACATCACCGAACCTGATCTCTGGAGTTTGGGTCACGTTCTGTAACATCCAACTGTCGGACTTATGTCACTTTTTCATCTCTTGATTAGGTTGACGTGTATACAATAGATTCTGATAATCCTGTCAGATTCTGCAAAGAGACCGAATACACTAAATGACTGAGTCATAACGATACTCAGACTGACCGGTCTATTACTGTTTATGGACAGTGGTATCAATACATTTTTATCGGTTCCATGGGTTTTCCTGGATCTGAATTGTCAGCATAGGCCGCACATCCAATAATCTCTCGGCCTCTTCCATTTTCACTACACACAGACCGATGGTGTCTGTGTGCAGGCAGACTCCCTCTCCACAGACAACTCTCAGCCGAACCTGAACAAAAACCTCTCCCAACATACACCTTGCAATCACAAATATAAAAACACAATCATGTGACTAACAAATGATACAAACAAACTAATACAATTTCCAGACATACCCAGACAGTTAACCCTTGTGGTGCTGCAGACATGCATTACACATAATGCTGATTCATGCTACAAGCAAAACAAGGACATTACAAAGGCACAGGACAGACATAGATCATTCAAGCACATTCTGGAAACTTCCATTAACTTCAGGCCACTTCACCCACCAATCATTAAAATAGGGATGTAGAATTAATTTGAGTAATTTCACAATGCAGAGATAATAAACAGTTGCACATTAAACAATGCCCAATGTAGTCCACACAGTATAAAAATGCAGTGTGAACATGAACAGAGTCTCAGGGTAAGCATACACATTACATGAATGTTGACTGACCGTGTCAATTCTGGGGGGGGGAGGGGGGACCAGCAAACTATCTAATGTATATGATGGCCTCCTGACTCTTCCCTGAATGTAGATTCAGGAGATAAGGAACAGGCGGTTGGATTTCACCTTGATTGTTTTCTTCTCAGAGGAGATAAGCTGTTGCCAGAGGTGTCTGTCAAGAGCTTACTCCCCTCTTCCAACTGAAAACACATTCTCACTTGCTAAGTCTAATATCCATGTGCATGGAGAAGTCAGAATAAATAGCTGTCAGTCAAATGAGCACCCTGACGACAGCTGTCTAAAGTATATGGCCCACTTTATTTTTGCTAGTAGGATATTGTGACAGTGTGCAACGACAGTGGGAGAGCTAGATGCAACAAATGCTGCATGCATTCTGCTGTTTGGGGCCACCGTCCTTCAAGATTAATACTTAGGAACTGAATAGAAAAGATGACACATAAAATTTAAGGCAACTCTCCATTTCAGGACAAACGTTTGCCCCAGGACCAAAGTGCAGGGCAGGGGGATATTTTCTGCAATTGTTGTTCTCTGCTGTTTCTGTGATCCCCAGGTTCCAGGTCCCATTTTTGGCCATCTAAGATGGCAGATCCAATCTTCAGACTACCTAATCACCCACAGTGCATTTGTAGTGGCAGACCATACCTCAGAAATGTCCCTTTTTTGGAGGGACAGTCTCTACTTTTTACCCATGTCCTTCTGTCCCTCTTTGCCCCTTAAATGTCCCTCTTTGTGACCTGGTAAATAAATTTGCAATAATAAATTTACTATATTGCTCCAAAAACTATCCATAGGGTTCCTAACTGTATATAAAACTGTGCATATTATTCCATCATATGGTACAATCTGGATCTTAAAAATGTCTACATTACCATGATTTTTGTGCTGTTAAAATTAAAACTATTTGAGCTTCGGGCCCATTCACACCAACAATAGATGTTCCGTTTGGAACTTCCATTGCTGATTTCTGCTAAAAAAAAACAAGACGAAATAGTGAAGCATGCTGCACTATTTCATCCTGCAACATGTCAGATGACCCTTCTGGAACTGAATGCACCTCATTATAGACAATGGGGTTCTTTAGTGCCATTATGTTCCATCATAAGACAGATCAGTTCAGTCTGGGGTTGCTTTTTTTTTGCCTCCCGAATAGGGCAGGAAACAGAAACCCCTAGCGCTACTGTGAATAAGCTCTTATAGATATGTATGGAAAATGGATCTGTCACACAATGAAATATAAGTGTTCCTCTTTGACTGACCAAAAAGTTGGGACTTATGTTTAAGACTATCAATGTACTATACCTTCTCACCAATTGGGCAGAGTTGCTCACATGATTGCACTTACCAATTAGATAGCAGTGTAGTTAGAAAATTGATGCAGCCATCTTGGACAGCTGAAAATGGAGCCGTGAACTGGCAGTTTGGAGGAGCAGCAGAGAACAACTGCAGGTAATATCCCCCGCCCCTCTGATCTTGGGACAGAATTTTTTCCTGAAATTGAAGTCACATTAAGCATATGTGAGAAAAACCATGATATTTCTATCCTCCATTCTCAATTTCTCTGTCTTTCCTTAACACATATTCAGATATGATGATAGGAAACAATCACAGGAATGCAATGCCGTTTTCCAAGGCCATTTACTGAGATCTCATGAGAAACCGCATCAATCGGGCTGTGAGAAGTCCTCACTGTAAAAGAGACGTCAACCCAATGTGGGGCACTTGTTGAGTTTTTAATAACTAAACATAAGAAATATAATAAATTATACATATTTACAAATGAGGCATCTTCTAGCCTAGTTTCAAATATCTTTGTATAAATACTTCTGCTAACTAATAAATCAGATGACTTCCTATCACATTCAATGCCGTGTGAGAGTTGTAAGCTAGCCGGAGCATTAACTAACAAATTTGGCCACCTGAAAACATACCAACTAGCGAATATTTGTGTTAACCGCATATCATGTGGTCATTTAACAGGGTTGTATGAAATAATAATTAAAAAAACAGCTTTCCAGAAACAGCGCCTCTCCTGTTCACAGGCTATTACTCGTATTGCAGCTCAGCTGGGAAAAATAAAGCTGACCCTTTTCATATCTCATCATTGAATCGCTTTAATGGGAACATTGTTGAAATGGACACTTTTTTCCTTCTCCTGGTTTTCCTGCTATTTGATGGACAGACAAGTACCAGACATGAAATCTACCATTAGTATAGGAATAAATTCTATATTATTTCTACAAGAAGAGTTAACATGCAAATTGAACAAACAAGGGACATAATCCGCTTCTGCAAAATATTCCATTAGTATTTCATTATCCGCAGATACAATAGTTTGTTCCTTTTACCCGTTGTGTTAATTGCTCACTATTCTCCACTTTTTTTTTCTTTTTCCTAATAAGGATGACAGCACAGAAAGAAAGGCTTCACTTCCACTGACACGTCTGTCACAGACTAGCAGCGGGGCTTTAGGTGGGCTTTTTTAAATTGCATTAATGATTCAGTTCTATATTTTGTATTTCGGAGGAGTGTTTCTTCTCTGTGTTGGGTCTCCGGGTACCGCAAGACGTATCGTGTAACAGATGTGTGATGAGTAAAGGTGAGCGGAGAGTTTATGTATGATGGTAAAACAAATGCCCTTTCTAAACTGACAGAACAGGCTATAAGATTGGGAATTGTCAATGTATTCCAGTGAATGCCTGCGGGTAATGTAAATTACACCTTTAGAGAGAGGGCAGTAATCAGAGAGGAGTCTGGCCGTACACCGTAAATCCTGGCAACCAATGTTACTATGGATACCGCCGCCCTCGGTGATGGCAGACTACAGTATTATCTCCGCAATATGTCCCCAACGGCATCAGAGCCGGCAAATCACTGACTCACAACAAGGCAGCGGCGATGATAGAACATTAGTCTGTAGCAGAGGGATGACCTGCGATCTTACGACTCTGTGGATTCCCGCACAACAGCAACTTCCTTAGTTTTCATAAAACAAGGGAAAACAAAGAGCAAACTATTTTAAGAAATGATCGCAACAAAATGCGCAAGAGTCATATACGCATCATTTGTACATCTTACAGCGGTTCAGCTTTAGGGCTGATTTGCACGCATAGTCCTGTACTTTTTTTGCGCAAGCAGGGCATGTTCATATGAAAATGCGACACCCTACTCCACCCCTCCGTCTAGAGTAATGAGGTCCAGATGTTTTCTTTTCCCTGCAGTTTTGCACAGGGTTTCACGCATCCGCTTGCATATTGCACGTGCATTTGCACACCTCCCATAGACATCTATGGGGCCCTTTGGTGCACAAATAGGCAGGAAAATGAAGCAGGTCCTATTTTTTGGCGAAACAAAACCGTGCATTAAAAATAAAAAATCGGTTATGTGAAAAAAAAAAACCATTGACATCAATGGGCATATTGCGCATGTATATTTTACACATGCAAAAACGGACATCTGAAGAAGCCCTTAGGCCGATATCGCATTTTTTCACACCGATGCCAGGCGTTTTTCTGGCAAAAATGCCTCCCATCACTTCTGTGAAGTAGCAAGCCTCTAGCACGACTTTCAGGCGCGTTACAGGATCGGCAACCGTTTCCCATTGTTTTGGGAAATCTCACATAGCTTGGCATGTTTTACAGTCCCATTGAAAACAATGGACAATGTTTCCAGAACACGGAAAGATAGGACATTGCTCATGTATAGGACTCAATTCAAAAGAATGGGGTTCATATTCGCACGAGTTTTGTGGCGCAACGCACCAAACTCAGTGTTTTCTGGCCCCATTTAAAAGAATGGGTGATGTATTCCGAGGGAACGTTCAGAGATAGGACATGCTGCAATTTTTTCCGGCACCACAATGTGGGGGTGATCGCTCCTGTATATGACCCCATTCAGAAATCTCATGCGAGTTTCTCGGCTGTGTGAAAGTGGCCTTACAGATTGATTGTGACATAATCAGTGTAAATCTGTTTGATGTTTGATTTAGGCTGTATTCACATGGGTAAGCTTTCCGCACAATTTCAGTCGGCGTCTAAGATGGAGAAAGAACACATTCATTCGAATGCAATCATTCAAAGGAGCGATTTTTTTGTTGATTGCTGCATGTCCTATTCTAGTATGAAACTAAGGGTGCATTCACACAGGTGTATTTGCACAGTGTAATATGCCATAGATAAACTATTGATTTCAATGGTTTGTTCACTTGAGCATATTTTTTTCATACGATTGCATGAAAAAACTATAAGGCATGTTCTATCTTGCAGTGTATTACGCCCTCTAGAAGCCCATTGAAATCTATAAGTGTTCAAAAATATACACTAAAATAATGTGATTTCATGCGTTTTTTTTAAACTCCCGTAAATATGCTGCACATTTATGCGAGTTAAAAGAAAAATGCAGGGCAGCAGCGTATTTCGGCCCGTGAATATGCTGGATAGTCACAGACCAAAATATGCAACGCCCCGTGTGAATATACCCTAAGACATGTAATGTGAACTGTCCACACATCAGACAGCACATGGATAGGGTATCCATGTACTGTCCAATGTGCGTTGTGTCCGAGAATCTCGTGTGCAACTTGCTCCCAGTTGTGTGAATATAGCCTTAGGCTTCTTTCACATCAGCACGATATACGCTATATTGGGGGCAAAAAAACTGGCGAGCGGGTGCACAAATCAAACGTTTGTGTGCACATTCATATGGCCTGGTGAGGCCGGCACAAATGCGCCGACCTCACCAGGCCATCGCAGGCTTACCCTTTCTTCCTCCCCGCTCAGTCTGTGCAATGGGAGGTGGCGGGATGGGGGCAGAGCTAAGTGCTGGTCTGCCCCGCCTCCTCTCATTGATGGCTATGGGCAAGGGGCAGGGAGAGGGCGGGCACTTAGCTCTGCCCACGTCCCACCCCTTGTCCATAGCCATCAATGGCAGGAGGCGGGGCGGATCAGCGCTTAGCTCCACCTCCGCCCGCCCCCTCCCATTGCAGAGACTGAGCGGGGAGGAGAGGTAAGCCTGCACAGGGAAGGGGAGGAGAACAGAGGGAGGTAGTTTAGCAGCCATGCTACTAAACTCCCTCCCACCTACGGCCGCTGCCTATAGTGTGAGGGTATATATATATATTGCCATATGTGTTTTTTATGCTTTTATACCTATATGCAAGTTTTATTCAATTCCAAATGAGAAAAAACTTAAATGTTGCCTTACATCAGATATCCCAAGGCTTTGCAAGAAGATGTTCTAGAAATTCAGAGAAGATACCGAACCAGACGCAAGGACGCATGTACTTGGCTGTTTTCCCAGAAGCCCATATCAAGATGTTCAACCATGTACATAATTTTCACTGTCTCAGTCCGCAAATCCGGACTGCCCATATATGGTTATGAGCCCATCACCCCCTAGTGGTGAGAGGGCAGAGGGTATAAGATCTCATGTAATCTGTAATAAAGGGCGCAGTTTTTTCTCCCGTGTGAGGAGCTAGACCAGACTCCTGTGTGTGGTGTCTCTTCTTACGGCCGGCAACGGGGCAAGTGGGGTGGGGCCGATTGGTGCTGTATTTAGAATTTTAACCCTCATAAATGGCGCCCAACGTGGGGCGGTAAAATCAGAGCTTACAGCGCAATTCACCCGGATCCACGCTACTGAGAAACCGTCCTGCTGCAAACCGAGCCTGATCAACTCACTTAGAACTCCAGGTAAGACAAACATATATTTATGTTGTGTTTTACACTGCGAGTCTTGCAGCAGGACTGACTATCTGTGGTTTGTGACCGGACGGGTTGGGTTTAGAGTTCTACACGGTAACTCGTGTGGGCTCCGGGTTTGCCGTCATGGACCACTGACCGTGATATGCGCACCAATGGCTCACCCAGAAACTAGTCTGTAGTTTATTTGTACTTTGAAGTCCGTAGCGTTTTAGCGATAGTGGAGATTGTTAGATTGTTTGTTGTATCTGCAGAGTTTTTTTTTTCTCTTACTTTTTATTTTGTCTCATAGAAGAAGGGACCCTCGGGTTTAGTTTAGTTAGTTAATGGTTTAGCTGAGGAGGAGACGCACTCTATGAGAAGTCTCATAGAAATAGGGACTCTCGGTCAGTTTGCCTTATATATGGGGCTAGCGATTTGATTTCAGAGAGATGCATTTTTATGGGACTGGTTCCATGGAAGAAGATGTCCTCGGTTGTTTTGCCGGTATATAAGGGGCTGACAATTTGGAATTAAGAGGGATGCACTCTATGGAGCGTGTTATTATTTTTATTATTGTTGATGTTGTAATATGCGTAAGATCTTATTAAAGAAGATAGAGCCCCTCAAGGGCTGCCGCCGTGTGGATGAATTTGTAGAATGTAAGAAAAATCTAATGAAAATGTGTGACACCGACCCGCACGGTAGATTACAAAATGGTGTCTGGGAGGAGGTCTTTAGGACCCAGAGGTGCCTTGGAAGACCAAGGTTTGCTAGAAGGAGAGAGAGAGACAGTCAGAGTAAGTTAGGTATGTACACATTATTTGTTTAAGAAAGTATCCGTAAGTGAAATGTTGAAAAGTACAGTAAGTGATCAAGAGGGCGTCAGGAGAGTGTCTATTGAAGGTTATATTGGCAGTTAGGTAGGGGAGAGAAGTACAATGCACGTGATTTGTTGGCAAAGAAAGAAAAAAAGTGTATAATACAAGATAGATAATAGATATGTATAATCCATACTAGGTGGATATATATGTGTATATATATATACTGTATGTGCAAACAGTTAACAGCTTGCTTGTAGGGGAGAAGAGGCTTGTTGACATGTAGCTGCGACTCTGTGTAGCCTTCCAAGGTCAGGAAGATAACAGCGAGAGAGAAAATGTAATAACATCCTTGGTTAATATCTTGGCTTGCTTGCAATGAATTGAAATGAATTTAATTAGTTATACTGTCTTAGTAGGCAGGGAAATATAGTAATTTCTAATGTATATTCTTACTTATACAGGGGTTGAAAATGAATGTTGCAAGGTCCCAGCATATGTGTTAATTATGATTTCAAAATGAAGGCAATAGTTTAAGCTAAAACTTATTCAGTCTGTGTCTCATAGTCGCGGAGAGATAAGAAGATGTTTTAAAAAAAGTGGGGGCTTTCAGATTCACTCTGAGCTCAGGGTCACAAGGGGGGTTGAAAAATACCCAGAGATTCTAAAACACTTCAGCGTTTAATACAGCATATAATAGCTTCAGTAGATAAGAAATATAGAATATTTCAGTCACTCAGCAAAACTTTTTTCACATAATTTGTCAAAGATAGCGTTCATTCACAATCTCATCTCACTAGAATCATGTAATTTATAAAATTATAGCACTCACCTCGGTGTTTTTCAGCTGATGTATGTATGTTTGTCAAACTTTTTTTGTCCGTGCATCTGTGTGTACTGGTACACCTTCAAGGGGGGTGACGGAGCAAACTTGAGAGCATGGATGGATGTGAGTTAGTGACCCGTGTTTGAGCTGTGGTGGAATGTGTGATGTGGATAATTGACTGGGGATAACAGTCCTCCCCATGCATTGGACTTTGCTTGGTTGAGATGTGGATGCTTGGACTGTTAAGCTGAAATGGTTCTGAGAAGACGGACGCAATGAGCCAATATCGAAGGGGTGGAGCTAGATGATGTAATAGTACGTAGTAATGTTTCATCCCTCCTGCACAAGGGAGGGGTGAGAATTTTGAGCAGCTAGTAAAAATTTTTGTTTTGTTTTTTCTCCTGTCTGAAATTTTGATAAGACTGCAGGCAGGAACAGACTAATGATGAATTCACTTAAAGGGATATCACATTTCAAATATGAGTAGATGTTTTGTAGATTATTCTTCCCCAATGTAACTCATGTTTCTGTTATTGATGCTAACATTTTACAGGCCTTATCTGCTTCCATCAAATCTTTTTACAATGTTGTAATAACTTAAACCCGGCTACTATTGTTCCAATTGAGTACCCTGGTTTAAAGGGGGGGAGGAGAAGGCATAGGTGATTTAGGTATTGCAAGTCAGCCATTTTAGGTATTGCAAGTCAGCCATTTTAGGTATTGCAAGTCAGCCATTTTAGGTATTGCAAATCAGCCATTTTTAAATTTTTTTGCAAGCCATTTTTACATTTTTAAATTTTTTGCAACAAGGTTCTGATCTATTTGAAATAAAATATCAGCCTGATTGTCTAGCAGTGATGCAACAAGAAAATTTAAGTTTAAAAAGTTACTGAAAGCCCTTGTTAATAATGCATATTTTGAGTTGTTTTTTATAGATGGTACCCAGGGTGATTGACGACTCCACACTGGATATACGGTGGTTACACAACAAGATGTCCTAAAAAGCAGAATGTCTCCGCATGTCGCAGTACAAGAAGCGGAATTAAAAGCACTCACAGAGGCATGTAGAGTGGAGGAAGGTAAGACGGCAAACATTTACTCTGACTCCCGGTATGCATTTGGCATAGCTCATGATTACGGCCCAACATGGAAGGCCAGACAGTTTTTTACCACAGCAGGACAGCCAATTAAAAATGTTGCAGCAGTGCAGTCTCATGGAGGCCCTACTTCTACCTGACAAGGTGGAAAGCTCACACCAATTCCTACACCGGAGAAGCGAGTGGCAACGCCATCACAGGCCACACAGCAAAAGCAGCGGCCCTCAAGCCGTGGAAGAAAGAAGAAAAGAAGAATTTGACAATAATTTTGGACTTTGACTACTTTGATATGAACTTGGACTTTGACTACACTTGGACTTTGATAAAAATCTTGGACTTTGATAAAAATCTTGGACTTTGATTATAACTTTGGACTTTGACTAAAACTACAAATGGACTAAAAAGGGACGGCGTATGGTGAACAGTCAACAGCACTTGCTTACCATAGTCCCTGTGCCCCATGATGGCCCAGCTGACGCACGGAAAGACGCACCTCTCAAAGCAGCAATGATGTCGACGCTTGAACAAGGACGGGTGGCTCCTTGGTTTTCTGTAGCTGCTGCATCATTTGTCCAATTTTGCATGATCTTTGCCGTAAAGCAACAGGGCAGAAGTAAATTTGCCACATCACACTTGCCTAGACCACTCTACCCATTTCAGGGATTGCAAATTGGCTACACTCAGCTCCTACTTGTTGGGAAGCATGAATATGTGCTTGTTGTTGATTTCTTTTCAGGTTGGAGACCTACCCTGTTACCAAAGTAAATAAGCAGGTAACCGCACAGAAGCTCATGAATGAGGTAATCCGCAGATATGGGGCACTGGAAGTGATTGAGTCAAACAAAGGTACAAATGTCACAGGTGAAATAATGCAACACATCATGTCTGCTTTGGGTATATTCCAGGCTTTTCACACACCCTACCATCCGCGGAGTTGTGGGAAAGTAGATACAAAAGGCAATAGAGGAAACGGGCAAATTTTGAATTGAGTGTCTTTCTATTAGTTTTTCTTTTTTCCAGGAGGATACATGTCACAGTAGCAGAGTTTGGGAAATGATTTTCTTGTTAATTTTGTCATGAGCCTCTCCAAGGAATTGTCAATAATGTATTCTGTAGTCTCTGCTTTTCTCCCAGGTCCTACAGATGAGTGTCACAATCTAAAACCAGGTGACAGGGTCTATGTAAAAAAGTTTAAGAGAGAAACCCGGTTTGAATGTCCTTACCAGATGTTGTTCACCACCCCAACTGCAGTCAAGCTCGAAGGAAAGCCCACTTGGATCCACACTTCGCACTGAAAAAACTAATGATCCTGCATATCCTTTAAATGCTATAATGTGGTACAATTCCTCTAACACACACCTTTGACTACTGTACACTAGCCCCCTGTTTCAGAACAAATTAATACAATGAAATGTGCAATATGAAGAGTACACTGAGGGTGAGAATCCAACACCGCATCGTGCTAAGAGAGAAGTTGACGCTCCAGGTGGTAACTTTGATCCACATGTACACATAGATACAATAGGAGTGCCAAGGGGGGTGCCAGATGAATTTAATTCTAGAGATCAGGTTAAAGCAGGTTTTGAGTCCTTATTTGCTTTTATCACTGTTAATAATAATGTAGATTAGATGAATTATATCTATTACAATCAGCAGAGGTTTGTAAACTACACCAGAGATGCTTTACAAGGGTTAGCTGACCAGTTAGGGCCCACTGCATCCATGGCCCTAGAGTAGCCCTGGATATGATTTTAGCAGAAAGAGGTTGGGTATGTAATTTCTTGTACGTGTATTTTCCCTTTGATCAAAAAGAGTATGAGTAAGGGACTGGATAATGTGACCAAAATTTCCCTTGTTTGAAAAAGATGAAGAGCCAGTTCCGATAATGCCAACCAAGTACGTTACCAGAAGAATGGAGAGATGGACTAGTACTGTGTCTGCCTCAGTCTCATAAGATGGACTGTCAGTGGACTTCCCATTTGCCTAGGGAAAGTGCAGAAGACCTTAGGTTCCGGCGAGGGCACACCCTGTGGGGTGTTAACTTGTACAGATAGAGGGTATGGATGCCCGGAAATAAGCCCAGGGAATCCATGGCCTCCTTCTGAGGTGAGGTAGGGATCCCTCCCTTTTAGGAGTAGGGACTTACGGGCAGTGGAGAAACCCTGACGCAAGGGAGAGACGACCGAGGAAAAGTGCAAAGTCTGATGCTTGATCTCCATATTAAGTTTTTTAGGGGGGTTTGTGAGGGTATATATATATATTGCCATATGTGTTTTTTATGCTTTTATACCTATATGCAAGTTTTATTCAATTCCAAATGAGAAAAAACTTAAATGTCGCCTTACATCAGATATCCCAAGGCTTTGCAAGAAGATGTTCTAGAAATTCAGAGAAGATACCGAACCAGACGCAAGGACGCATGTACTTGGCTGTTTTCCCAGAAGCCCATATCAAGATGTTCAACCATGTACATAATTTTCACTGTCTCAGTCCGCAAATCCGGACTGCCCATATATGGTTATGAGCCCATCACCCCCTAGTGGTGAGAGGGCAGAGGGTATAAGATCTCATGTAATCTGTAATAAAGGGCGCAGTTTTTTCTCCCGTGTGAGGAGCTAGACCAGACTCCTGTGTGTGGTGTCTCTTCTTACGGCCGGCAACGGGGCAAGTGGGGTGGGGCCGATTGGTGCTGTATTTAGAATTTTAACCCTCATAATAGGAGCCCATGAAGCGGCCCAACGCATTCCGGCCCAAACATGCTCCAGAACTATATTTTGGGCTCGACGGAAAAACGCCCACCGCTATATTGGCCGGCCGGGCGTTTTTATGTCTGGTAAATACGCCCATGTGATCTGATGCATTGGAATACAATGCATCAGATCACAGCGCATATCAGGCGGCTGTGAAAACGGCTGGTCGATATGCGCTTGTGGGAAAGAAGCCTTATATTTAGAAGCATTCACATTTACAATGAAGGCTCTATTCGAAGCATCCAGCACAGATCCAACACAAAGTCCCAGCCAAAGTAGCGCAGTGTGCTGCACTCTTTTGTCCAAATGCCAGAGGTCAGTTATCATAATAAAATGTATCCATCCATGGCTGGCATTCTGTTTTTCTTTACCCATGACAAGTGGCATACATAAAAGACATGGAGCCCGTATTATAATGTCCAATTTTGCCATTCAGGACAATAGGGCCCAGTGTTTGTTTCCCATTCCATGCCCTTAATTTTGCTCCTAGACCAATTCTCTTCTTCCTTATATGCCTACACTGCAATTCCTCTTTCGTAGACGTTTCTGCATGCGCTCTTGCTACCCAGTAGCAAAAGGGATGGTGAAATCAAAGTTGGGGCCCCCTCTCTCCAAGGGTCCCATAGCAGTCACATGTTCTTCCTCCATTATACATACAAGAAAGACCATGTGACTGCTATGGGACCTTTGCACTTTTTGGAAGCCCTTGCCCATGACGAAAAAGGAACAAAAGTCTTAAATGCTGATGTGAGCTCAGTCTTAGTGATTTTATCATGAAATGGGGAAATGGGTAGAGTTTGATCATAAGATTAATGCTGGTCAATAAATAGTTGAAGCTTCTTAGCTTATTATGCAATTAGTATGCAATAATTACTTTTCTCCAAACATATGTCGTAGCTAGTGCATTACAAGAAAGGATAATTATATTGTTTTACCCTTAATCAACTATGTAACATTGTTTAGAGCTCTACGTGCACTACACAGAACCTGGCATTGAAAACTCAAAAGCTCTTAAAGAATCTCTTGTGGCACAGAGCGTTAGGGCAGCAGAAATGCAGTCCCAAGCATCTTGCTCATGACCTAAAGTATCTGGAATACCTGAGAGGACACCAGGGTCCACAAGAATAGGGAACTGTGCGATACAGTAAAGGATCAGGACGCCGATGTTCATCTGGATCAGAATGATACTGAAACTTCTACATTGTGTCGTAAGTGAGGCTATGCCTCAGATCGGTGTTTGCACCATGTGACGCTAGTTTAGTTGCAAACCAGCAACAGGAGGGGACAGGTTTATTGCCAAGAGTGTTTGCTTAATATGTGTATGATACTGATGGGCGCAACAATATCACTTACATTACGAAGAGAAAGAATGTGACGTTCTCCGCAACAGAGCTGTGTAGTATGGATATAGTCGATGTCTGTGCGTCTCAGTAGGAGAGATGCCACTATTATGGGGAGGTCTAAGTAACATATAATGGAGTGAATTATGGCGAACAGCCACTAAAATGAGCAAGTGAATTGCTGCAGTCCAGAGTGAGTCAAAGTCATTGTACCAAAAACATGTAATATTGATAGGTTGGTTATGCTGCGTGACGATTACAGTATAATGTTCTAAGGCAAACAGCATTCATTCTCTCTTAAGCAACATTCAAGTATTATGTGCCCTCCATTGGAGTGAAAACTATTTCACATTCCTTAATTAGTTCTGTTTTGAAAAACATGTACTGTCTTTGTCTCCGTCCTGTCAGCGCTGCGCCATACACGTACCATCCGCCTGCAACACAAGCATGCATGTATGGTAAAATAGCCGATGTGTCAATCTTCTGATTGACAAACATGACCAAGAAGCAGTATGTCTTCTGCTGACAACCCACAAGCATTGAAACTTGTTATTTCTGCTACTAGTCTAAGTTTTCCATATACTGCTTTGTAGTATGAAAGTTGTAGAGTACGTGAGGGGTAAAAAGCAAAATAAAAATTGTATTTTCCAATGGATGGCACCAGACATGAAAATTAAAAAAAACATGAAACTGATAACACTAATTAGAAAATAAAATACGACTTACATTCCTCTGGGTGAAACAATGGTTATGGCATCAGTATTACTGGGAGAAAAAGGATGGTGCTTGAAGAATTACTTTTCTTGTACTCTACTATATACTGAATCATAATCAAAAAATGCCTAGAATTCTACTTTGATCCCCGGGTCTCAGGGCAATCATTATTTGCCAAGGTAACTAGGAGAGAGGAAAGGGAGTTGGAGTCAAGAGGAGAGTTCTGCAATACAAGTCAATGTCGTTCAGTCTAACATGTGTGTTGTGATAGACTATGGATTTAGATAAGCTGCTTAAAAAGGAAACCGGATATATTAGACATGGATCATTGCTAAACAAGTGGCTCTATGAATTGCAAATGTTGAGTTCCAAATGCGATAATAGCAGCACCTGCAGGAAATCTGCAACCACTTACTAGCACACATCGCATTTATTAAGTGATGTACTGGAAGCTCAATGGATTTCAAAGTACAGACTTAAAAGTAGTCATCTATACTGCGGTGCTACTGACAAAGTGTTCAGTCTTCTTAAAAAAAATGTTTTTTCTTTCATCTGGTCACCGAAGGAGAACACAAACCACCTGCATAGCTTTGTATATTTAAAGGGTTATTTGACTAAAGACATCAATGGCATAGGGCTAGGATTTACCATTGAATATCTGCTTGGTTGGGGTTCTATTGATGAGATTACTTCTGCGATTGCAGGAAGGAAGTGGCTCTTTTTTGGAGGGGAGGCCGTATGGTACGCCTTTTGAAGCTGGTGAAAAGCAGATGTCAAGTCGGTAGTCCAGTACTGCCAGAGGAGTCCCGGCATATCCTCAGTTATTGATTCCACTGCAGTGGAGATGCATTGTTTTAGGTTGTTGAGTGTCACCAACGGCGCCCACATGGAACATCTGTAAGGTGCATTAAGAACTTGAAGAGTTCTTCTATCTGTTCATGTCAGTCTGGCTGTTGTCTGTCATTCATGTATGAAGAAATCAACTTTACTTTTGCCCCATTCTTTTTGAATACCCTAGTATGTATAATCTAACAAGGACCCTTCAATAATCCAATGTGTACATTATGCTTTATATGGGGATCCGTGGTGCTTTCAGAAGTGAGAGGAGGCATGCATTTGAGAGGGAGCCATCTTAGAGGTCATCCAATTGGTCTGCATTAATTTATTTCAGGAAACAGCAACTACAGTATTTTAAAAAAAGTTGCAAACAGCATTCCCCAACGGACACAGCGAGATATAGACCGCGGCTCAATTTGGCAAAAGTTGGTGCTCAGCAAAAACAGCAAGGTACATGCAGACTTCAAGTTGGAGCAATGAAACAGCGGCACTCACCAGCAAGTTCTCTTCAAAACACAGCAATTACTTTATTTCATGTGTAAAAACCTATGTAGTGAAGAAGGACACAGTACAATAGATGTGCTAACTAGAGAAAGCATTGTAGATGCAAAATGGCTATGGTCTATTACACTTTGTTCTCCTTCACCATATGCGTCATTACACCTGACAAACTAATTGCTGTGTTTTAAGGAAAACTAAAGGTGTATTTACACTGAAAGATGATCACTCAAACGACAGTTTGAGTGACAGTTTTGAGTGATCATCTTTGCGTAACTCTTAAGTAGCTAATTAGCTACTTAAAGAGTTAAATGCAGGTGGAATGGGACACCACTGATAGCTCAGAGAAAAGCAGCTGTTTTGTATATGCAAACAGCTGCTTTGTTCTTGCGGTGTCCCGCTGAGCTGATAGCTCCGAGAAACAGCAGGAGCGCTGACAGCTGCTTTGTTCCCAGAGCTTTCAGCTGGTATCTCACTGGGAGGTCCCAGTGGGATACCAGCTGAAAGAATGCTATCAGCTATCAGAGAAGATCAGAGTGCAGCGCCAATAACAGTCATCGCTGATTTCTAGCTTGCTAGAAATCACGATGAACGAATAGTACACGAACAGTGCACGATGGTAGCGTGTTTAGACACAATTATCGCTCAGAAGATTTGAGCGATAAATCGTGTCTATATGGGCCTTTACTGGTGAATGCTGCTTTTTCATCTGTGCAACAGGAAAACAGCAAGTGTTTAAAAGATATTAACCCCTTCCCGCCCTATGACGTAAGGATACATCATGGCAGGCTGGTACTTCGCGCAAAATGACGTACCCTTACGTCATGGGGATAGCGCGAGATCATGACTGACCTCGCGCTATCCGGAAGCGGTAGCCGGCTGTCAGTCACAGCCGGCGTCCCGCTGTTAACCCTTTCCCTGCCGCGATCTAAGTAGATCGCGGCAGGGAAAGAGTACAAAGAGCGAGCACACTCCCTCTGTGTCTCCCGCCGGCTCTCGCGATGTTATCGCAAGAGCCCGGCCTGTCGCCATGGCAACAGGACGCCAGACACTGGCGTCCTGTAGTGCCAATGCCTATGCCAGTGCCAATGCCTATTATCACTGTATAAGCGATAAGGCATGGCAGAGCAGTAGCTCTGCCATGCTTTATCACAGCTATCATAAGTGCAGTGATGTAAGTCCCTCAGAGGGACTCAAATAGTGTAAAAAAAAAGAAAAGAAAAATATTTAAAAAAAATGTAAAAAAAAATTTAAACCACCCATATTTGGTATTGCCGCGTCCGTAATGACGTGTACAAAAAGTTGAACATGCTTTTGTACAGCAAAAAGTCTTTTAAAAAAAAGGCTAAAAACAATTTTTAGCATTTTGCCTCCCAAAAATGCAATAAAAGTGATCAAAAAAAGCCATACATTCCCCAAAACGGGACCAGTAAAAACTACAGCTCGTCTCGCAAAAAATAAGCCCTTATAGAGTTCCGTAAATAGAAAAATAAAAAAGTTACAGGACTTTGAATGCAGCTATAGAGAAGAAAAAAAAAAGATTTCCAAAAAAAAAAAAGGGTTTTTATTGCAAAAAACGTGTAAAAACCTAAAAACAAAATAAGAATTTTGGTATTGTGGTAACCATACCGACCTGCAGAAAAAATTTAGTGTGTCATTTATGCTGCAAGATTAACGCTGTAAAAAAAAAAAAAATCTATGGCAGAATTGATGCGTTTTCTCTCCCCGTTATCATAAAAAAAAAAAAAAAAAGTTTTACGATATAGTCTATGTACCCAAAAGAGGCACCGATAAAAACTGCAGCTCGCCACGCAAAAAACAAGCCCTTATATGGTTGCGTCGACGGAAAAATAAAAAAAGTTATGGTTTTTGAAAAATGGAGATGGAAAAATACCAAAAATCGCTTGGTTCTCAACGCCAAAATAGGCCATGTCACAGTCTGCCTTTTGCAGTTTCTACATATCACTGTATATAGACACTGCAGTCTAGGTCTCAGTAGGAGATCCATCCTTGAGGCTAGACTAATGACAGTTTCCCTCTTCTCTCTCCTCTCCTGCACCTTCCTATCAGCTAGTTTATGACCTCAACAAAGTTTATCTGTGTTGTGCTCATAAAGAAGCTGATAAGAACATTCAGCAGATAAGAGAACAGAAGAAAACTATGTCATGAATTGAGGATGGATCTTCTACTAAATCCTAGACTGCAGTATCTATATACTGTGATATGTAAAAAGCTGCAGAAGACAAACTGTGCAACATTTTTGTTTCAAAAACTTTTATTGAACAGTTTGTTTTTTTAACATAATAAAAAGCTTTAACAATTTCCCCGCGCAGGGGGCATCTTATAAATTGCTGAAGAGGTAACAACAACATTTAATGTCCACACACAATGCCATAAAATACTGTGGTAGATCGGCAGCTTTATCTTGACCCGGGTATACCAGATTCGTCCTGCTGTAGCCTAACCACACAAAACTTCTAGCTTTGGATAAATTGGTCACAGCAGCCATTTTATTAAAATTAACATTCTACAAGAAAACTCAACATTATAAAAAAAAATCCCCTGAAAGGGGGAAGGTCCTTGGAACGCCAAACAATTCTGTTGTCTCACCAGCTAGGGAAATCTTTTGTAATGCTTCCTGTCGCACACCACTGACTCGGGAGACCCAATTTCCCAACCAACGCCACCTGCCGCAAGCCACCTTACTCGGGAGACCCAAAACTCGCCCAGTTGCCTCCAGTCACCTACCTCCTGACTCAGAGACCTACTAGCCATTCCAAGGCTAGCCACTCCCAACATCTCTGCAGGGACTCTGGCCTGACAGAGTCAAGAGGTGACAGACCCACTAAATACTCAATAAAAAGGGGCAAGGTAGCTATCCAGCCCCTACCTTTCGCCCCACCCCACTTTTATGCTGACTCCAAGAACCCCCCCCTTAACCACTACCACAAGCATGACCTGACCCCCTCAGACCTGCGCCGCACCCAACACTAGCGCTCCCTCAATCCCTTCCTGTATGGCCAACAACCATAGGTCCGCGTCCATTTCATTCAAATGTACCCCATCGCTTCTCCACAAATTCCTCTTGCCAGTCTCTAATTCTACATGGCAAATCGCCACAACACCATTACGCCCCACAAACCTCGACACTTCACGATTCAATTTTATCCTCGCCTTATCCACCCCCTTCAATGTCGCACATAACACCAAACTTTCTTCAGAACTATTTCTGACCAAATGATTCCTAAACTTTGGTATAAAGTTAACAACTTAAGCATATCATACCATATATCCTGGGTCACCTCCCCAAATCATTACCCCCCCCCCCCCCTTCCCGCATGCAGCACTAAAAGGTCTGGCACCTTATTCAAACAGACTAGTTTCTGTACATCCTGCAAAACTCTGCACCACACCATTCCCCTCACCCCAATCCATTGAATCACTGCTGTGCTATTAAATCTTAGCTGTCTCCCATCAGGCCGAACTCCAACCCCCCCTCCCCCCTCCAACAACCATGTGAATGTCTCATAAACCATACAAGCGCAGGTCGGTGATTTGAAAAGAAAACAAAAAACATAGCATAAGTGAAACCCCCTGTTTTAAACCCCTTCTACTCTAATAGGTGTGGCCTAATGTAGGACTTATACCTCCCCGACTTCCACCTGCAAATCCTTATCAGCTCCCCCTCATCCATGCCCCAACTTGCAGCTTCTGTCGCTGCCCCCACCCTAAACGAATGAGTCCCAAAATCAGCACTATCCACTCCCATACTATCTAACATTTTCTTAAAAACTGCAGTGAACTGAAATCTTGACAGAAACAAAGAGTCCTCATGCCTCAACAAAGGTCCACACCTTACCCCTGATATACTACTATACTCCTCCCAACACTTCACTGGGCAAATCCTAGCTCCCCTCACTCTTCCCACCACTAACCTTTTTCCCTTTCCCCCCTAATCAGTCTTTGAACGGCAGATGTAAATCTCCAACTGTCCCACAACCACTTTAAGATCCTCCCCCTGTAAGCCCCCCCCACCTTCTTACTAGGCGAGACCAACTCGACGACCAGCAACGCCCCAAAAAATGCCAGCGAAAAGCCGCCTTGAACAATAATTATTCAAAATTTTTGTCACACACCTCCACCAGAGCCAAACCTATTCTCTCTAACATGCTAAACGAAATGGGCCTACGACTATCTACACTCCCCTTTCCTCTTTTAAGCCCCTTTAATGCCTGCCTAAATTCTTCGTTGCATCCATTAAGCCCCTTAGCTTACACCCGAAAGTCACCCCTGCCATAAAACTATTTACCTTCGCTACAGACAACCCACCCCAATGATCCCTCCCCCAGCCAACCTAGCAACACTCCCACTCTATCTTCATCTGTGCTAACAATTTCAAAACGCGATAACCATGCCTCCCAATCTCACCACACTGCCTCATAAGCCGTCCACGTACTCCCCTTCCCCCGACGTCTCCTACTTGGTTCCACGAGAGCGGGGGGAGGAGGCGTCCAGCAGCACACGGACATCAGTGTGCACATGCGATCAGCGCTGCTGGAGGGCGCGCTGGATAGAGGAGGAGAGGCGCTTCCATGAGGAGGAGGGGGTAAGTATGTGAGTCTCGGGGTGGGAATGGGGGGCTGCTGTGTCACTATTACTACGGGGGGGCCACTGTGGAGGGGGCACTATTACTACGGGGGGGCGGCTGTGGGGTGTCACTATTACTACGGAGGGCGGCTGTGGGGTGTCACTATTACTACGGAGGGCGGCTGTGGGGTGTCACTATTACTACTGGGGGCCACCGTGAGGTGTCACTATTACTACTGGGGGCCACCGTGGGGTGTCACTACTACTACTGGGGGCCACCGTGGGGTGTCACTACTACTACTGGGGGCCACCGTGGGGTGTCACTACTACTACTGGGGGCCACCGTGGGGTGTCACTACTACTACTGGGGGCCACCGTGGGGTGTCACTACTACTACTGGGGGCCACCGTGGGGTGTCACTACTACTACTGGGGGCCACCCTGGGGTGTCACTACTACTACTGGGGGCCACCCTGGGGTGTCACTACTACTACTGGGGCCGCCGTGGGGTGTCACTATTACTACTGGGGCCGCCGTGGGGTGTCACTATTACTACTGGGGCCGCCGTGGGGTGTCACTATTACTACGGAGGGCGGCTGTGGGGTGTCACTTACTACGGGGGGCAGCGTGGGGTGTCACTATTACTACTGGGGGCCACCGTGAGGTGTCACTACTACTACTGGGGGCCACCGTGGGGTGTCACTACTACTACTGGGGGCCACCGTGGGGTGTCACTACTACTACTGGGGGCCACCGTGGGGTGTCACTACTACTACTGGGGGCCACCGTGGGGTGTCACTACTACTACTGGGGGCCACTGTGGGGTGTCACTACTACTACTGGGGGCCACCGTGGGGTGTCACTACTACTACTGGGGGCCACCGTGGGGTGTTACTACTACTACTGGGGGCCACCCTGGGGTGTCACTACTACTGGGGGCCACCCTGGGGTGTCACTACTACTACTGGGGCCGCTGTGGGGTGTCACTATTACTACTGGGGCCGCTGTGGGGTGTCACTATTACTACTGGGGCCGCTGTGGGGTGTCACTATTACTACTGGGGCCGCTGTGGGGTGTCACTATTACTACTGGGGGCCGCTGTGGGGTGTCACTATTACTACTGGGGGCCGCTGTGGGGTGTCACTATTACTACTGGGGGCCGCTGTGGGGTGTCACTATTACTACTGGGGGCCGCTGTGGGGTGTCACTATTATTACTGGGGGCCGCTGTGGGGTGTCACTATTATTACTGGGGGCCGCTGTGGGGTGTCACTATTATTACTGGGGGCCGCTGTGGGGTGTCACTATTATTACTGGGGGCCGCTGTGGGGTGTCACTATTATTACTGGGGGCCGCTGTGGGGTGTCACTATTATTACTGGGGGCCGCTGTGGGGTGTCACTATTATTACTGGGGGCCGCTGTGGGGTGTCACTATTATTACTGGGGGCCGCTGTGGGGTGTCACTATTATTACTGGGGGCCGCTGTGGGGTGTCACTATTATTACTGGGGGCCGCTGTGGGGTGTCACTATTATTACTGGGGGCCGCTGTGGGGTGTCACTATTATTACTGGGGGCCGCTGTGGGGTGTCACTATTATTACTGGGGGCCGCTGTGGGGTGTCACTATTATTACTGGGGGCCGCTGTGGGGTGTCACTATTATTACTGGGGGCCGCTGTGGGGTGTCACTATTATTACTGGGGGCCGCTGTGGGGTGTCACTATTATTACTGGGGGCCGCTGTGGGGTGTCACTATTACTGGGGGCCGCTGTGGGGTGTCACTATTACTGGGGGCCGCTGTGGGGTGTCACTATTACTGGGGGCCGCTGTGGGGTGTCACTATTACTGGGGGCCGCTGTGGGGTGTCACTATTACTGGGGGCCGCTGTGGGGTGTCACTATTACTGGGGGCCGCTGTGGGGTGTCACTATTATTACTGGGGGCCGCTGTGGGGTGTCACTATTATTACTGGGGGCCGCTGTGGGGTGTCACTATTATTACTGGGGGCCGCTGTGGGGTGTCACTATTATTACTGGGGGCCGCTGTGGGGTGTCACTATTATTACTGGGGGCCGCTGTGAGGTGTCACTATTACTGGGGGCCGCTGTGAGGTGTCACTATTACTGGGGGCCGCTGTGAGGTGTCACTATTACTGAGGGCTACTGTAGGGTGTCACCATTATTACTGGGGGCCACTGTGTGGTATCACCATTATTACTGGGGGCCACTGTGGGGTGTAACCATTATTACTGGGGGCCGCTATGCGGTGTAACCATTATTACTGTGGGCCGCTGTGGGGTGTCACTATTATTACGGTGGGCTGCTGTGGGGTGTCACTGTGATACTGGGGGCTGCTGTGGGGGGGGTTACTGTGATACTGGGGGCCGCGATGGGGGGGGGGTCACTGTTATACTGGGGGGTCACTGTGATACTGGGGGCCACTGTGGGGTGTCACTGATACTGGGGGCTGCTGTGGGGTGTCACTGTGATACTGGGAGCCGCTGTGGGAGGGTCACTATTGCCACTAGGGAAGGGTCACTATTATACTGGGGGCCGCTGTGGGATGTCACTATTATCGCTGGGGCCGGTGTGGGGGGTCAATATTATAGCTGGGGCTGCTGGGGGGGGGGGGTTCACTATTATCGCTGGGGCCACAGGGGGGGTCACTATTATCGCTGGGGCCACTGGGGTGGTGTCACTATTATCGCTGGGGCCACTGGGGGGGGGGGTCACTATTATCGCTGGGGCCACTGGGGGGTTGTCACTTATCGCTGGGGCCACTAGGGGGGTCACTATTATCGCTGGGGCCACTGGGGGGGTCACTATTATCGCTGGGGCCACTGGGGGGGGTCACTATTATCGCTGGGGCCGCTGCGGGGAGTCACTATTGTTGCTGGGGCCGCTGCGGGGAGTCACTATTGTTGCTGGGGCCGCTGCGGGGAGTCACTATTGTTGCTGGGGCCGCTGCGGGGAGTCACTATTGTTGCTGGGGCCGCTGCGGGGAGTCACTATTGTTGCTGGGGCCGCTGCGGGGAGTCACTATTGTTGCTGGGGCCGCTGCGGGGAGTCACTATTGTTGCTGGGGCCGCTGCGGGGAGTCACTATTGTTGCTGGGACCGCTGCGCGGAGTCACTATTGTTGCTGGGACCGCTGCAGGGAGTCACTATTGTTGCTGGGACCGCTGCAGGGAGTCACTATTGTTGCTGGGACCGCTGCAGGGAGTCACTATTGTTGCTGGGACCGCTGCAGGAAGTCACTATTGTTGCTGGGACCGCTGCAGGGAGAAGTCACCATTATCTCTGGGGTATGTTTATATGTGGCGGAAATGGGCAGGGCTGTTTCAAAATAGATAATGTGCAGATTTTGACTCCTTTTTGGATGTGGAAATGCTGCTGAATTTTCCACAGAAATTTCCGCTGAGGACATTCTGCAGTATTTCCGCGTCCAAAAAGCAGTCAAAATCTGTATCCTGTCTATTTTGAAACGGCCCTGTCCTTCTTTAGAATGACGGGTAAAATCGTACGTCCCTTGACATGTTGGCACTATGCAGTAAATAAGTGGGTTTTGGGTTGCAGTTTGGGCACTCTGTCTCTAAAAGGTTCGCCATCACTGTCCTAGAAAATATTTGCCCCACTGGCATTATCCGGCAAGCAAAATTAAGCTTACCCAATAACAACTGCAGATCCCTCAGGGTGATCTTATTCACCTTCCTGGCTTTGTCCACCTCCATTTTCAAATCCTCTAGTCTTTCCTTTGGCAATCTGCATTCCATTGCCACAGTATCAATGGTAATGCCTAAAAATTTTAAACATGTCGTGGGTCCGTCCATCTTCTCAGGTGCTAAAGGCACCCCAAAACTCTGACACCCACTGAACGGTCCCCAATAAGGTCACACAAATTGGCGACTTAGCTGGACCGATACATAGGAAGTCATTCAGATAGTGAATGATTAAACTAAGCGCCGCGGTATCCCTAACTACCCATTTCCAAAATAAGCTGAAGGCCTTAAAAGTATGCACATGAGATCAAACAGCCCACAGGCAAACATCGATCCACAAAAACCCAACTGACTGCAGTGTCAAATGAGGTATATACCACAGAGCAAATCTCCGAATCTATAGTGTCATTACCTGACGCCCCTTTTGGATAGGATAGATGATGAATCAACCGAAAATTATTCAGTTCTTTTTTACGAACCACTCCCAGGGGTGACACTATCAAATCTGCCAAAGGGAGGCTCCTTAAAAGGCCCTGCCATGTGACCTGAATGAACCTCCTTTTCTAGCTTTTTTGTTACCACCACCGGGCACCGAAGCACCAGCTGTAGGTTCTTAGTTGAAAAGGGGGCACTATGAACTGTGGCCAGAATTTTAAAACCATCCCGAAAATCTGCTAATAATAATCCAGCCTTTTCCTTATCAGGGTACCTATTTAGGCTCTCTGCCAGTATCACCGGCATCATCCCTTTTTCCAGGACAACCTTTTCTTTTCCCTTCTTAAAGCACTTTGCCACTCCGTCCGATGTAGCATAGCACTAAGAGCAGGCATGCTTGAACCTGCAACTTCCTCCAAATTTGCATTGGCCGTCGTTAAACTGCCAACACAGCTCTATCCACTGACCCCGTGCTTGCCCAGCCTGGCTCCCGCCCTGTGAGCTAGTGGCGGAGCTCGATGACCCGCCTCACCCCCTGAAAGGACTGCCTATAATGCACCGGGGCCATTACCCTAAGCCATAGCCCAATATTGTTTTGGTTGCATGTAATGAATGGACGGACTGCCTTCCTCTGCCCAAATTGCTCGTCGTATCTTAACCACGTCTGACCCCCGTACACGCGGTACGCCTCACTAATAGAGTGTATATAACAAAAAAGGCCGGAACAATTTTCCGTCGCCTTTCCCCCCCGATTATATTGCCTAGCGTGGCAAATGCCTGCAGTCAATTTGAAAAGGTTTGAGGGATCATACGCCACCTACGCTTTTCTTCCTCCTCCTTCTTATGTTCGGTCCTCTTCCCTTTGTCCAAATAAAATTTTTCCAAAGGTAGAAGAGAGAATATTTCCATGTATTCATCCCTCTAAATCTTCTTGATAACCTTTAGTTGTTTTTTTTTGTTTTTTTAGATGCTTGTCTAATGATCCCTCAAAGCAAACATAAACCTCCCTATTTGCTCTGTCATCCAGAGACCAGACCCCATTTCCATCTTTTTCTGTTTGGACCGCGACCGCCACTTCTGGCATCTGCTGCGACAAGGTCTCCCCAGTCGTGCTTCTGCTTGGAATGCTATACCGGCTGCTAGATGTGGTTGACCATCCTGCCCACCCTGCTAATTGCGAAGGTATAACCCACACCTCTGGCTTCCGCCATAAATTCCACAAACACCCAAAAAAAGTCCCCAAATCATGCCAACGTTCTACCACCCCACAACTCTCCCCCTAGACTATCTCTAGCAAGCGCTACCCGGCTAACTAACAGACGAACAAGCCATAGAAGAAATCTTACAGGGCTCCATAGGGGCTGTGAAACAGCCTCTTTCCTGTGGATCTGAATCTTCATCCGTGAATGGTCCTCTCCAATCCTCCGGATCCCTCGCCAGCTGCACTTGCTCCGTCTGACTCACGGCTGCTCCAGATCTGCACACCAGCAGTCCCCTTGCCTGAGACCCTGGACCGGCTGACCGCCATCCTCAATCCTCATCTGCTCGACCAGCACCTCCCCCGACATCCTGGCCTGTCAGCACCTCTGACCTGCATGGTACGTGTCCGCGTTGGAGCTGCTCCCTAATCAGTTCATCTCCAGGTGAGCAGCCCCGCTTGCCTCCTCTATTCCTGGCATGCAGTCCGGTACTAGGCCCTGCCCCCCCTCTCAGCACGAGGCTTAACACAAAATGCTGTGCCGCCGGGCAGGATTCCTCCTGGGGCTGCTCTCTACCCTTGTCGTAAGTGCAGGAAAGAGCCTGCCCTGAGGGACCAGCGGTGGACTCCCTATGTGGCAATAGCACATCCTCGGGCTGAGCCTCACCGAAGCACACACCCTCCGCAGCCTCTTCTCCCTCACCGCTGCAGCTGTCGCCGCTCCGGTCTCTGCTGCCAACTTCCCCATCACTCCATCCAAAGTCTTCTACAGCCAGTCCAGTCCTCTCTCTTCCGCCGCTGCCCAGATCTTCTCCAACGCTGCCTCCATTACTGGGTAAGTCTTCGGGCTCTTCCTGCTTCTTACTTCCACGCTGTCCGCCCCGTTTCTTTTTCTTCCTGCTTGAGGTGGCTCCTCCTTTCTTCTTCCCTGCACTTTCTCTCCTCCTTTCCACCCCCCTACTTGTTAACCCCTTTCCTCCCTGTTTACTCTGCCATATGCTGCCTTCATCTTCAGCCTTGCAGGCTTCTGTTCCGGCGCGTCTTTCTTCCTTCCCTTCTCCCCCTTTTCACTGTCCAATATTCTTATTGAAATTCTAATGTAAAAAGGCTTCTTTTCAGACCAAAATAGATGCATTTAAGTGAAAAATAAAATTTCCTCAAAAGGTGTCCATAGCTTTTAATGATTCAGGAGCTAAAATTAGATTGTTAATATTCATACAAATGTCATGAAAATTTATGAAAAACAAGTTAACAGGAAAATGTAGATATCAATGGTTATACTTGCTATAAAGTATTTAGCATTTTAGCCTAATGAACTCGAGAGGCCTGAAAGTTCGCTATATCATCATGTATTTTTGTTAGCCATTAAAAGGTATCATATCTACAAGATTACGTGGTTTCTCTTGCAGGGAACAATCACATTTTGCTATAAACAAGCAATCCGCATACTGCTCAAAATAGTGTAGTAAATGGTTTCACAAATTTGCTGTGTTTTTCAAATCCACCAATGCCTTACTACATGAACACATTTAAATCAGTATGTAAGCGAGTAATAGTTTCCATATAGCCATGATATTCTTCTCTCTTCACTACAATCGTAGTGGTAGCCATTGCTACAATCCTAGCAGTATTTATGGAGACAGAAGCCGCTGTGATTTTCAGACTACTACTTTCCTCTAGCGGCAATATGAGGGAAGAGGTTGTCTGGTAGTAATAGACATCAGTACAGTCTAAGTGAATGGAATGGGTGGGCACAGTGGTGACATTGGCTACCAGTATCAGATAGCCCATTCCATTCTGATTTCTCGGCCTGAAAAAGGAGTCATGGTGGAAAGATGTCTAAGTAAATGTACATGAACCAAATGGAGAGCCACTCTGTAATACTACATTTGCCCTACGGTTGACAGTGCAGGGAAAACGCCCGACAGCAGTTTTCCTGGCGTGACGGGATGGTGTGACGAGACAACCCCTTTATGGCCAATGTAGGTTTGCTGACAAAAAAAAATAGACTACATGAGGTTTCGGTTATCTCAGCAATGGATCTACTAAACAATTACTTTTTCATCAAACATTTTATTTGTCTTTTCATTACAATATAAACTACATTATAGAACAATGAGGCAGAATATTCTATAGTTTGTTTTTAAGGAACAGCCCTGTATACATTGAATTAGAAACTTTGAGGTCTGTGCAAGTAGACATTCTCAGCCATGGCTTATACACACTTCCATAGTCACAAATGATTGATAGACCATCCACAACAAAACACTCTTTATTATAGAACAAAAAGGAAAGTATACATCTTTTCAGACTTGTGTTCCATATGTATAAGGCATTAACATGGCAGTTCCATCACGCCAGCTACATAACTGGGATAAAGAGTCTCTGGAACACCGCTGAGAAATTTGAAGAAGAGTTTGGGCCCAGCTCCAGAAAAAGTACTTCTAAGATTATCAATCAAGTGGAAGAGCATACTGTGCATTTATATGTCTTGTGCAAATTAATATTTTGTTCTTGTCTGCCTGAGAAGAGGCCTAGAAATCTATAACAATAGGCTTATTATCTGCATATAGTGGAAACATCTGTTATATGGGAAGATCTGGACAATAGCCAAAAATTTTCTACAAATTATTTCTATAGTAAATCATTAAAGAGACACTCCTGTGGTTTTTTTGTCCATTATGTAGCTAGTACCCCAGTATATATACCCTTCCATGTGAAATTCCTAAAGTCATCGTCCTCAGGTGATCATATGATCTCTTTCAGACCAACTCAGATTTACTTGGGTTTATGTACTTTCAAATTAGTCAGTCTTCTAGTACACAAGCTAGAGTCCATTGAGCTTTTCTTTTCTATCTGCTTCTATGAGGAAGTTTTTAAGGATGCTAGAATAATTTTTTTGTTTTAAACTTCATGAGTGCCGAAGAAAACTTGTGTTTTACGATAGCAAAGATATCAGCTCATCTTTTGACTATATAATTATGGCCTGTATTTATTTAAATGAGTACAGAATTTAGAGGGTAATTTCAGTGTCTTCCCAGCAGGCTGAGATGGTACTGTCTCTAACTGCTCATGTGATGTTGTGCTGATGCATCATGACAATTAGAGAGGATAGAGAAAGTGAGCAAGGAGAAATCTCAGCATCAAGTTGATGCCTGAAATACATCAGATAGGAGGCTGCACTGCATAGAAGTGACTAAAAAAATACAAAGACGACTCAAAAGTGTGGCAGGCAACCAGGTGAGGGGGCAGGGTTGGAAAAATGTGTTTTCGCTGGAGTGACCCTTTATTATTCAATAGAAAAGCTTATTAACTCATGAGTTTCAGTTCAACCCATACTACGGATGTTTCTACTATTGAAAAGGTCCACACTATGAAAATAGACTCCTAGAGAAAGTTTTCCCTTTAATAAAATATGTCCCTTACTATAACTATATATGATAATGATATGATAAATGTACTCTATAAATAGCCATGACCAATGTAAAGTTAAATATAATGGCATATTTGTCCTCTTGCCACTATTTTCCATATAGTATCCGCAATAAAGACCTCTATAGCTTACTGACATACTCTGGTTCCAAGAAGTGAACTGTAGCAGTTTTGCTTTTGATAACCCTGTTTCGAGTACATTTGTTCCCTTTTTATCCAAGACCTGACCACCAGTGAGTGGGAGAGACATCTAACTGTGCCATATCCATCATATTATTAGATTTATTGCAACTACCGCAGTACTGCCTGAACCTGCAATACAAGTTCAGTGTTCTTTATGTGCTTTTTTTTCTTATTGCAATTCCAACATTTTTGTCAGCAGCGGGACTGGAGGACAAAAGAGATGAGAAACCAGTGCTACTCCCTGTCTTCAAACCTTTTTAATGCCATCCATTGTTTCTGGCTCAAAGGATTATGGATTGTTATATATGAACACTACATTTGGTATTTCGTACCATTTTTGAGTGCTGCACTGTATAACTTGGATGGCTCTGGTTTTGTAGAAACAGTAAAAAATGGCTTCAAAGGTTTAGGCCACTACTGGTTGCCAAGAGACTAAACTGATACCAGCAATTCCAACAAAACAGAAGTAACACAGCATCCTCCAGCCCTCCGTCTCCTGTTGTTGCTGAGTACAGATCTCGGGTGTATAGAAGAAAAAAAAAACACTCCAACACACTAACTATCCATCTCTAGTTTAGAAAGTTCTTGACGGAATTCATGCAAGTCATCAATCTTCCCGTCTAGTATGTTCAGAAAGTGTTTGAGTTCCAGTTTCAAGTGGCCGTGTCTATGTTTACTTTCTTCCACTTCTTTTCTAAGTGATCTTACTTGATCATCTAGGTCTTGGTTTCTCTGTTCAGCGTCCTAGGGAAAAAAGAAGAAAAAAAACTACAGTCATGATCAGCCTTCACATATTCAATCTACTTTATGAACGTTCAGCTTTTGGTAGCAGAATTAAAACAAGCCTTCGAAACCAACACTATATTAAAAAGGCATGGATGGGCATAACTTCCAGAGTAGGATCAGGAAGGGTATCTTTTCTCCTTAGGGAGAGCGCCTAGAAGATGTTGGAAGACTTGTAAAGCCATCCATGCTCCTCTGGGAAATATGCAAATGGTAATATGGAACAATACCTCTACATCGCCATCTATCAGAAGGCAGAATTCCTGCCAGTCAATGTCAGACTTTTTTTTTTAACTCATTTTATTGAGAATATAAGAACATATCAAAATATATTACTCAGTAACAAACCCGAGAGTAATATGGTTCAAGCATACAAAATGGTTGCATTACTTAACACCGTATAACATAACATATTTGAAAGGATACTTTGTAAAATTCAGTGTATAATCACCATACCTGTGAAGGGCTAAATGGCATGAGGATGGGTCAAAGATCTTATTTGGTCCACCAATTGCTGAAATGCGTTTTATGTGTGGGTTGTGGTTGATGAGCCACACCAGATCCCCCAGATCCTACAGAATTTATCTGGGCACTTTCCATTTTTATATAGTATTTTCCATACTGGAGAATAGAGTTGGCTAGATTATGCCAACAGTGCTTGAGGGGGTTCAAAGAAGAGTGACTAAACTAATACATGGAATGACGGGACTGGAATACCCAGAGAGGCTGTCCAAATTGGGACTATTTACTCTAGAAAAAAGAAGGTTAAGAGGCGACCAAATAACCATGTATAAGTACATGAGGGGACAACACAAGGATCTCTCCCGTGATCTGTTTACACCCAGGACTGCGACGGTAACAAGAGGACATCCGCTACGATTAGAGGAAAGTAGGTTTCATCACCAACACAGAAAGGGGTTCTTTACTGTAAGAGCAGTTAGACTGTGGAACTCTCTACCGGAGGAAGTGGTGATGGCAAAATCCATAGAGGAGTTTAAAAGGGGACTTGATGTCTTTCTGAAGAAGGATATTACAGGATATAAATTTTAGGTTAAGTGTCAATCCTGGTATATAGGCAGGTAGGAACTATTAGGGGTTGATCCAGGGAACAGTCTGATTGCCATTAGGGAGTCGGGAAGGAATTTTTTCCCCAAAAGGGCTAATTGACTTCTGGCCTTGGGGTTTTTTGCCTTCCCCTGGATCAACACAGTAGGATAGACAGGCTGGACTAGATGGACAATGTCTTCATTCGGCCTTACATACTATGTTACTATGTTACTATGCCATTGGGGAAGTGTCGGGGGTCTCCTATCCATCCAGCGCAATACTACAGCCTTAGGCCTCATGTCCACGGGGAAAATCAGATCCGCTGCGGATTTGTAACGCGGATTTGGGCTGCAGATGCACTGTAATTGTCTTTTATTTTTCATGCGGGAGATCAATTGAGCTATGCCCTCTATGAGCTCCCGCACGCGTGATCCGCACCTAAATGGAGCATGTCCATTTTTTTTCATGCTCCAGAGATTTTTTTAAAATTCACTTTTATTGACCATCCGCAGGTATTTATCTACCCGCGGGTGGTCAATGCATTCCTATGGGGCGCGGATCCGCGTGCGGGAAAAACTCTCCGGATTTTAATTCTTAATTTGCCCGTGGACATGAGGCCTTATGGGCCAGAAACAGCACCTCACCTAGAAAAATGCATATATGGAATTGCCCCTGCTCTTCATCCAATATACCTAATAGACATATAGCTGTGTTTGGTGGAAGTGGCCCCCCAATAGTTGTCCCAGGAAATCTGTAACCTCTGTCCAGAAGGAGTATATCATCGGGCAGCTCCACATCAAATGGTTAAAATTAGCATTGGGTGTCTAAGAGCGATGACATTGTGTTGTAGGGGTTCTATTCATCTTAGAGTCTGCTTGGTGTCATATAGCATTAATGTATAATGTGCAATTGAATCATCTTGTTGTTAGCTGCTGGCGAGACTGAAGCAATGTCAGACTTTTTAACAAGCTTTGTAACAATAACTGGGAATTGTGAGCCAAAGCCAAAATGGTTATCCTCGCCTTTTGGAGAAGAATCTGGCTTTGGCTCACAATTTTCAGTGCTTGTTAAAAAGTCTGACATTGACTTGCAGGAATGCTGCTTTCCAATAGGTGGCGCTGCAGAGGTATTGTTCCATTTTCTCATTTCCAGAGTAGGAGGCATAGCAGCTGCTACAGGCTCAGACAACCTTAGAGCCCGTCTCCATTCAAGTTGCAGTTAGTGATGACAAAGAATGATGCAAGTGGAGAACTAAATGCAGCCCAAAATGTACTACAGAGCGCCAAGGCTACAGGTTATGCTCCTTGGCCGTATTCATTATCCCTCTACTGTGCTATCACTGTATGCATTATCAATATGCTGTATCATCATTGTGTTAACCCTTTGCAATCCAGTTTTAGAATCAGGGTTTCCTAGGGGACTTTCTCTTTCTGCCATCATACAATGGCGCCATCTGCTGGCTAGAGCCAGTACTGCAGTATGGGATATGCTGGAGAGGTTCCTGACAATGGTGTGGCCGATAATATGCAGTAAGAATACCCTGCCGGACGTCTTCCGAGATCGGAGCTGTACAGCCTTCAATCATAATGTCTTCAGACGTCAGACAGTGGATTGGAAAGGGTTAATTATAACTACACTAAATGGTCACTTTATTAGAGACATCAATCGAGTAGCATGTTGGAACTCGATGTGTCAGAACTAGAGATGAGCGAACGTACTCGGTAAGGGCGATTTCGCAATTGAGCACCGCGATTTTCGAGTACTTCACTACTCGGGTGAAAAGTACTCGGGTGCGCTGTGGATGAGCGGGGGGTTGCAGCGGGGAGTGGGGGGGGGAGAGGGAGAGAGAGAGGGCTCCCCCCTGTTCCCCGCTGCTACCCCCCACTCCCCTCTGCAACCCCCCGCCCCACAGCGCACCCGAGTACTTTTCACCTGAGTAGTGAAGTACTCGAAAATCGCGGTGCTCGATTGCGAAATCGCCCTTACTGAGTACGTTCGCTCATCTCTAGTCAGAACCATAGCAATGTGTTCAAATAGTTCCACAGTAATATCAGTCTATCCAGACAGAATTGATTCTTTCATTTACTACAAATTAGATGACATGCTCTGAAGGGCTATAAGAAAGGGTTCAGCGATTCATGCTGCTCGTGCCAAATTCTGACCCTCCCATCAATATGGTGCAACAGAAACCTGGATTCTTCTGACCAGGTAGTTTTTCCACTGCTCGCTGATACAATTTTTGCATGTTTTGGCCCATTAGAGTCCTGCAATTCTTTTTTACTAAGACAGCAGTGGCACTCTAACTGGTCGTCTGTTATAGTCCATGTAAGTCCTATGCTAAGAAAGGAGTTGTGAATTCAGACATTAGTTGGAGAACCAGGGTTGTATTCAGGTGCAATTTGCTTGACTGTGCTCTGCCTGTTTGTCAGAACAATTCTTGACATCCTTCTATAACCCCCTTGTCGACAAGTTGTTTTTCCTTGATCAGACTATTCTCGATATACTCTCAACACCGCTGCACGAGAAAATTCCACAAAGTTGGCGGTTTGGGGAAATACTGGCTAGTCTAGCACCGATGGCCAAGCCTTGTTTGAAGTTGCTCAGATCGCAGGATTTTGCCATTCTAATGTAGATCCACAGTAAAACTTGATCAAGTCCTGCACTCCAGGGTGACATGTCTAATTTCCATACCGGAACGCTCCATTTGGGAAAGGTCAGGCATCTCTAATAAAGTGGCTATTCAGTGGATATTATATCTTTATGTCCATTACCCATTTATTATGAAATCACTTTGTACATTATCCCTCTTTTTATATGACTGTGAGCATTACCTCTTTCCTGTGACATCGTCTACACTTGTTAGTGTTGTCAGCATGTCCATAGTGACACATCTGTGTGCATTATTATTCCTGTCTGATGTAATTACCAGATTTTTTTGATTATAAGACGCTCCCCATGTTTGGACAATAGAAAACAGGAAAAATATTTTGTACTAATTTAAACGTCTCTAGGGTCTAACAAAGTAGAGGGCCTACTGTCAGTAAAAGGTTAAAACTGAACCGTCACCTCCTATTAAACCTAGTGTGTCCATTCAAACAATGGCAAAAGCACAGATTCATATCATACATTTACACAGCCCTGCTGCATGCACCTTGTACATACACAACAGACACAGCTCTGCAAAATACACACATAGCTTTGTGGCATTCACATTCACGCACACAACTCTTATACACAAGTACGCGGGCGCACACAACTCTGCTACATAAGTCCGCACACACAACTCTTATACACAAGTACGCGGGCGCACACAACTCTGCTACATAAGTCCGCACACACAACTCTGCTACGTAAGTGCGCGCGCGTGCATACAGTTCGGATACATAAGTGCACGCGCACACAGCTCTGCTACATAAGTATGAACACACACGGCTCTGCTACATAAGTTTGAACACACACAGCTCATACAGCTCTTCTCCATGCACACACATACAGCTCTGTTACATGAACACTGATTTTTATTAACACTAAATGCCCCCATACAAGTGTAGTAATGCATGACCCCCTCTAGCTGCTTCCTGGTCACAAAGCTCCTGGTCACATGGTTAGGTTATGACATCTTCTATGGTTCTGCTACTACTGCATGACCTATGATCTTTGTGCTATTGTCTGTCCCTTTATATACAGAGGAGGACCTGCACCCCAGGGAAGATGTGAGTGATCTCCAGAGTTAACCGCAGGGGGATGAAGAACTGTGCAGCTGTAGTATATATCGCTGCAGAGTTCTCCCAATGATCACCGCATTGTCTGACTTATTCTTGCACTGGCACATCACTGTGGGCAGGATTCCCGTGCTGTAATTCATGGACTTCATTATCAGTGTACTGCATCACCACAGTATGTATTATCACCATGCTGTGGCCTCTTATTCTGCGTTAGTCCGATGCATTATGAAAAAACATTTGCCACAAAGTGGAAATGAAAAGATTGATTTTTTTGTTATATCCTGAAGTTGTTTCTGAAGACTGTCATGATCACGATGCAGTCTACGAGAAAATGCACGTGGCAGAAATTGTAGAAATTTCTGCAACTGAAAATCAGTTCCATAGATCTAAATGGGGTGTTGGCAGTAAGCACACAGATTTCTTCAACTGCCCAATTCAGATTAATGGAACAGTTGCCAAAAAATCCCTACAACAGATGTGCTGCAAGTAAATATTCCTTAAGGTGTTTACTATGGATGCACACCTTAAAGGGGTTGTCCACTTACAGAACAACATTTCTGCTAGATCTCCAACTGTAATAGAACAACAAACAGAACAGTACTTACCCCTCTCCTCTGCTTTAGGGATCCAGCAATCTTGCTCCACCATCCTCCTGGCGATTGTTGTAGAAGATGGCATGGAAAAAAGTCACCTGCCCACTGCACCCAATCAGAGGTTGTAGTGCCACCACCTGTTATCCTGGCATTAGCGCTCACATCCTGAGTGCCATGATGGCAGGATTCAGAAGGGATACACTGCAGCTACTGATTGGCTGCAGCGGTCAGGTGATTTCCGTTGGGGTCATCAACGATCTCCAACTGAAAATCCACACCATGGCTAACTTCCGCGGCAGATTTTTTCCCACTATATGTGAATGGAGCTTGTTAAAACCGGATTCCCTTACCTTGTACTGAACATTGGTTCGAAATTGTGGCTAACAATTCTGCACCAATTTAACTGTGTGGGCTCACCATAAGAGGGAACAGTGGTTATGGTGGAGAAGGGGCCCATTCGAAGTTTTGCTATAGGGCTCCTTTTTTTTTGTAATGCCCCTGATAAAGAGGACTCTCTCCATATGTTTTAGATTGGGTTTACAAGGTGAAGAGCAACCTATGTTAGTCCTACTCCCACCTGGTGTGCTATTTTACAGTAGCGGATTGCAGAGTCTACTGTGAAAAAACGACATCTATCACAAGACAAGGCATACTTTGCACAGGCAGTGAAGAAGCAAAATGCTATGGGGAGAAATGAGCTCAAGCAGCCAATATGCACAAATGCTCTTGCTTGTCTGTTCCTTCTATTTCTACTCAATGAACATCTATCTGTCCACACTGAATAAACCATAGAAGCCAAACTCAAATAAGAAGCCCTAGCTCTGCATAGATCTTGTGAATAAATGTTCATTTTAATTGGTTGTTGACTATTCACTTAGTATTCCACAGGAAGACAAGTAGTATGAATAAATGAACGCCTGCCCCCGTAATAAGCAGAGATGTCAACTCATCCAGTTTTACAGGGCGTCACCGTGTTTGTATCCTCAGTCACACTATCACATATAGTTTTCACCCTATTTTTGGAGAAGGAGGCAAAAATAGGGCACAGGAAGAAGAAAAAAAGGCTACATGAGCCATTATCTCACTACTGACTTTTGCTCAGCTCATCGCTGCACTGGGTCTTGGCTCCATCTAGCTGGAGGTACAAACATCCCGATGATGGACAGCATCAAGATCGGGTACAGCGGGAGCCTAGAGGTAGGAAAGGAGCAAGGCCAATACATATATAGTCTGGTCTGAGGACTGAATATTATTTTGTTGTCTAATTTAGGGTCTGAAAAAGGTTCTGGGGTTTGAAATTAATATAGGCGTTTTGGACTGAGGTCTGGATTAAGTCAGGGGTCTGACGGGGTTCAAATATATTTCAAGAGGTATGTTCTGGAGTCTGATAATATAGGAGGTCTGATCTACGGTTTTATATTAATATAGGGGGTCTGAATGTTTGTAGTACCACTCATTGGAAAGACCATTCCCATTTTGCCAAAAGCCACTACTCAACTATCACCCTGTGAAGGGTATTCCAAGGATAACATTTCTAATAAGTGAGCCATGGACTTTCCTCCACATATGGTAAATATTCTATTTTAGGGCTCCTACCCACTTAAGTTTTTTTAATGCTGCGTTTTTTTTAACGACTGTCACTGTGACTTTCTCATGTTAAAAACGCATCGCAAGTTTGTGCTTTGCGATTTTTTTGCGATGCGTTTTTAACATTAGAAAGTCCCATTGACAATCGCATTAAAAAAACGCATGTGGGTAGGAACCCTTAGGATGATTCAGAATCTAAAAGTGCATTACAATCACATCTAACCCATAAATCATCAGTAAAACTGCACTAAACATGGGTAACTCATCTTGGCTGAATATTCCTTCGGATCTCCTGCAGATCTAGTCTTCCTGACACTGAAGAGAATAATTTACTTGTCATTACTAGAAATAGGAAACAGATTCAAATCAATGATCCCCACATTGTCTGATGCCGTCCTTTCTGCTGTGCATTGCTGTGTCAGATTCCGTTTAAGTAAATTGTGTGAACACCATTTGGACCTCAGCCAACTGAGGCATGGAGCCTGTAATTTCCGTGACATGACAACCCTTAAAACAGCTGCATCTGGGGAATAGGTCTCCATAGACAAAGTCCCTGGCATCTAGCTTGAAATCCAACTGCAATATATTACAAGCAAACATTCTATGCCAGAAAATTTGCTTGAAATTTAACTTTTCTGACTAAGCTGCCATATGTGCATATATGAGGAATGATAACACTATTTCAGGCTATTCTGCCATTTTTCACTAGTGTTTCCCCTTGCAGGCTGTAATAATTTTTTGGTTGCCCATTACCTGGTGGGTGGAGATAATCCGCTGACTCCATACACAGCTCAGGCAGAAAGCAGCATATTCTGCTTCCTAACTCTCTGTAGCACACACACAGAAACAGCAGCATCATGGAGGACTGTGTACTGCAGCACTGATCAGTGTAACTGAGTTCAGTAGCTATAAGACAGTAAATACTTTTAGCTGCAGCAGTGACTATGGAGGGAGAAGCAGAAAGAGGGAATCAAAGAGATTGCACAGACAACTAGGGGCAGAATGATACAATAACCCAACTTCCTGTAATCTGTCAGTAGCTTGATTACTAGAGATGGACTTTACCTAACAACAGGTAGTGGACGGCATATTAGCAGTAAGACCCTAGCAGCCAGAACTTTAGAGGAATTTTGAAGCATAAGAGAGGCAGGTGCGACACATTTCAGGGTCCTGTCACGCCTTGTTAGTCATCTTATTCAATCTATGGGCTGAAACTCCCTTGGGTGCTCATTCGGTGATTACAAAGTGCAAATATTCATTTTTTTTTTTGGGGGGGGGGGTCTCCATGGAGAGGACCTCCCATACAATAAGTCACTTATATTGAAATATCTTGAAGCATTTACATATTGCTCCCCAAAGCAGCACAGGATCTCTTTTTCATATGCATCTTTTCTATGTAGTAACAGGGACACAGAAATGGATTACAGGAAGTGGGGATGGGCATTTTTATGCTGCCCATAAAAGTCTACGGAGAGGGGAGGAGAGAGAGACACATACACAGATGTGGCTGCTGTTAATAGTGAGCGATTTACTCTGTCAAACTGCTACTGAAATCATATTTACATTACTCGGTACTGCTCTGTAAAGCCCTCTGTTATATATGCATGTTATAGAGACTTAGCAGAATCTGCTATAAGGAATAAAAAATGGATATAGCGCTCACAGGATCTGGGGTAAACGATTCAGAAGTGGACGAGAGAGAATAATGAAAATCCCATCTTTAATAACATGCTACGAGTTTTGGCTATTAAAAGCCTTTTTCAAGCATACAGAAAGAAAAAGAAGTGCACATATATATAATATACAATCAAACAAGTCCTACCTTGCCGGGCACCAACCTCATGTGGAAGCCGGTAGGAGGAGTTACATCAGTGACATCATTTCCTTGTCACATGATTAACGGTTCACATGGTACCATAGAATGCAGAGCCATTCCATCATTGCATAATAAGGAATGCCGCAACTCGCATTCCATTAGTACTCAAACAGATCAGACCGCATTCATTCATAAAGTGATCATACAATACAAATGCATAGTCATTCTTACAAACAATATGTAATATTTACAAAGGACAATAACATTTAAAAGAAATACTATTATACAGCAATCTTAAAATACATTCTAAAACACAGCAAAAAGAAAAAAAAAAACACACCTAAATTTTTCCTAGCTGTTCATTCAGACCCTGGGGAACCAGGGTCTGTAATTGAAAGATCCAAAACATCTCTTTTTTACGAAGGGCTTCCACCGATTTTGTAAATATCCGCTCTAATCATGTGACAAGGAAATGATGTCACTGATGTAACTCCTTCTACTGGCTTCTACATGAGGTTGGTGCCCAGCAAGCTAGGACTTGTTTGATTGTATATTATATATATGTGCACTTTTTCTTTCTGTATGCTTGAAAAAGGCTTTTAATAGCCGAAACACGTAGCATGTTATCAAAGACGGGATTTTCATTACCATCTCTCGTCCATTTCTGAATCGTTTACCCCGGATCCTGTGAGTGCTATATCCATTTTTTATTCCTTATGGTTTTATGTTTAAACGAGGACTCCTTTCTGTGAGGAATCGGGTTGGATATTTTGCTTGCTCTCCAGAGGGCTGGATTATGGATGGGGATTATTTCTATATGCCTACTTGGATAACAGGTGCTAGTGGGTCCTCTTTATACCAAAGGTGTGTCCCACCTAGCACCAGGTGAGTTGATTGTCGTCTCATTGTTAGACTTCTCTATCAGGGGGCACTGTTTTAATCCTTGGTTTAGCAGAATCTGCTGTATTTTCCAAATACAGTGAATAAAGACATCATAACAGCTAGACTCCACCCAACAGCTCAGGGAGAACTGAGAATTAGAGATGGAGGCTGCAGAAGAGGAATGGATAACATTTCCCATACATAAGTTATAAAATGACCAGAAATAGTGTTATTCCTTATGAATACATAAAGCAGTATCTGAAAAGTCACCTGAGAAAGCAGATAAACTTTAAAAGGAGTTATCCAGCCTTTAAGACTTGAACTTTTAAAATATCTGATTCGTTGGGGTTCATCCCTCGGGATCGTTGCCAGTTAGCTTATTGAAGGGAGCGCTACAGCCTTCTTAATGTTTACATCCAAGCCCGATCCTGTTCATACTCACAATGCTGTATTTTTTATAGTGGCTGTTCTGAGTACTACAGGCTTGTCCCATTGAAGTGAATGAGATAAACCTGTAGTACTCAGAACAGCCACTAACAAAATATGGTGTTCTGAGAGGATGGTGTTCTCCGCCCCCTTCAATCAGGTGATCGTGGGGCTCCAGAGTTGCAGACTCCAACAGATCAGATATTAATGGCCTATCCCAGGGGGTAGGCCAACAATTTTTTATAGGCTGAATAACCTCTTTAAGAAACAAATCCAGTCTTTGGAAGAGCTTCTGTGCATAGAGGAATTTCTCTTTACTTCAGCATTATGCTAATTATTGCACCCAATAAATCCAATGTAAATAACAGTACAACAGAAATGGCAGCAGTTTGTTGGTAAAATTAAAATATTAAAATTTATTTTAGCCCACTATCAGTGCGGCTTCATTTTTTTTTTAATAATGACAATAATTCTACTGTAGCATGCTGTGATGTACAATATGTTGAATGCAAATGTCATTATGCTCAAAGAACATAAATAATTTACATAATGCACTTACAATAATCTAGACCAGTGTTGCTCCACTGCAGTCCTCGGGGACCCCCACAGGTCATGTTTTCAGGATTTCCTCAGTCTTGCACAGGTGATGTAATTATTGTCGGTGCCTCAGACATTACCAAAGGTGTTCTTACCATAAGATATCCTGAAAACATGACCTGTTGGGGTGCCAGAGAACTTGAGTTGGGAAATACTGATCTAGAAAACTGATACTCTAGAAGGAAGTAACTGCCAGAACTTTCAAGCACAATACCAGGTGATGCCGGAATACCAGAATTTATATAATTAATTGAAATTAATACAGAATTTGTCAAAAAGAATATACTGCACATTGTATTTCAACCACAAAGGTACACTTAAAAAGACTCTGGCACTTAAACTTAGCTGATAGGGCTAAAATTATGGGATGAAAGTAGGTGACCCGCTAAGTCCAGGGATGTAAGTTTTATACTTTCCTTCCTTATCGTTCCCCTGGTGTGAGCGCTGAAAGTCACCGCTGAATTAATTGAGCAGTGTTAAGTCAATTAGAATGGGCAGACTACTTAGCAGTGCCATTCAATGCACTGAGCAGCGGCTTTCAGCACTCACACTGGAGGAACAAAGGAGAAGGCGAGCCTAAAGGCCCTTTTACATGCAAAGATAATCTTTCAAACCAATGAAAGATTGAAAGATTGAAAGATTTAGCGATCTATTTGCATAAAGTGTTAATGGTCATTAACACTTTATCATCTTCATTTGCATGTAAAAGGACCTCTTAGAGTTGTTTGCAGAGCTCAGTGTGTGTTTAAACACACGCCCAGCTGTGCAAACAGCTGCTAACAGAATGCATTGTTCTCCTTGTGGCTAGTGTAAACATGCCAAGGGGAGAACATCCTACAGTCTTTCCAAAGATTCAAATTGGAATCTATTTGCTCAGTCTTTCAGTGGCTGAACAATGGATGTTAAGTGAACCAAAGCCCATAGCTCAAACAAAAAGTGCACGATGCCCGCATTTACATGTAACAATTATCGCTCATTTTCGTCCGTTTGGAAGAATTTTGAGCGATAATTGTTGCGTGTAAAAGGGCCTTAAGACTTACATTCCCGGACTCATAGGGTCACCTACTTTCAGCTCAGAAGCTTAGTTTATAGGGCTAAAAGTAGCTGACACAATCTTGGGTACATAAGGGAGAAATATATGGCTTTCCATCTTAAAATGGCACTTTTGGTGGGAACAAAAGATCTAGTCCCTCCAATCCAAATACAAAACTCTAGGCAAGTATCTCTTAGATAATCAATTAACAGCAGAGTGTGATGTAGGTTTAACAAATATATTATTTCAATAATGTGTCCGAAAAAATGTATCCTGCTCATGACAGCACAACATCTCATGTGTCAAGAGCAAAGCAGAGCTAAATTATGTGTTCTCTGCATTTTCCTATAGTTAGCGCAGGTAACTGCTTGCCTTGATCAAATGACCAGTTTGCACATTCGCCATTACTTATGATCTCTACACATATCATGTCTTCCCTAAAGGCCCATTTAGACACAGCGATTATGGCTCAAAATTCGCTCAAAAGCCATCTTTTGAGCGATAATCATTGTGTCTAACTGCACTGACATCCTGCAGTTTTCGTTAAGCGGTCGCTCATCATCGTCTTTCAGCGTGCTGAAAGACAACGATGAGCCTTATCAGGGATTCACAGCGGGATACAGCTGATACTATTGTTTCAGCTGTATCCCGCTCCCTGATAACAGGCTGGGTATGAAGAACAGAGCGGTCCAGCTCTGTTCTCCATACCCAGCATGGAGCGCTCCGTATAACAGCTGGGCGCTCCGTGCAGAAAACAGCTGGATGCAGAAGACAAGCGAGGACACCCCGCTTGTCTTCTGCATCCTCCGCTGGCAGCGCAAGGTGATTGCTCATCTTGAGCGAACATCTTGCGCTGTAAATGACACAACTATGAGTGATCAAAAGTCGCTTGAGCGACATCTTCTGAGCGATTATCGTTGTGTTTAAATGGGCTTTAACAACGACTGAAACCATAAAATAAATAAGCCCAACCATGCTGCATGACAGTTGTAATCAGCACAGGTATCACATATTCATACATTAATGCAGAATGTACAGTGGTGCCTGAAAGTTTGTGAATCCTTCAAAATTTTCCATTTTTTCGCTTATATTTGATCTAAAGCTACATCAGATTTTTACATAAGCTCTAAAAGTAAATAAAGAGAACCAAATCAAACAAATTAACTGAAATTATTGGACTTGTTCATTTGTTTGAGGAAAATTATCCAATATCACATGTCTTTGAGTGGCAAAAGTATGTGAGCCTTTGCTTTCAATAACTTGTACAATCCACTTCTGCATCTAAACATTTCCAGTAATTGTTGATTAGTCCTGCACATTGGCTTGGAGGAATTTTAGTGTATTGCTTTGTACAAAATAGTTTGAATTCAATTATGTTGGTGCGTTTCCTCATGAATTGCTCGTGTCGGGTCCTTCCCCATCATTTCCATAGGATTAAGGTCAGGACTTTGACTTGGCGATTCCAAAACTTAAGTAATTCTACAAAAGAAGGATTAAAGAAGAGTAGTGTGCTTGGGGTCGTTGTCTTCCTGCATGACCCACCTTCTCTTGAGACTCAGTTCACGGACGGATGTCCTGACATTTCCTTTAGAATTTACTTGTATAATTTGGAATTCATTGATCCATCAAAGATGACAAGCCATCCTGGCCCGGATGCAGCAAAATAGACCCAAACCATGATAGTACCACCACTAGATTTCACAGATGGTATGAGGTTTTTATGCTGTAATGCAGTGTTTTTCTTTCTGCAAATATAAAGCTTCTAACTAAAGTCAAAAGGCTTTATTAGCGTGTCATCCATCCACAAAAGATCATTCCAACTGCCTTTTGGCTTGTCCAGATGCTCTTCCGCAAATTGCAGATGGATAGAAATGTTCTTTTTAGAGAGCAGCATTGTTGTTCGGGGTCCTCCTAATGGTGGACTAATGAACATTAACATTGGTTAATGTGAGAAAGACCTTTAGTTGCTTAGTGGTTGCATTTGTTTTTTCTCGGTAATAATGATCTTGAATTTCCTTTATTTCTACATAATCTGTCTGACTGTAGATTGGTGGTCCAAGCTCTTTAACAATGGTTTTGTAACTTACAGATGAATGACCATCAACAACTGTTCTTCTGAGGTCCTCTGAAATCTCTTTAGATTGTGCCATGATACACTTCCACAAACATGTTGTGAACATCAGACATGGATAGATCCCTATTCTTTAACCCCTAAACACTCCATGACCTTTAATGCTCCCTTCAGTTACATCATAAAGGTTCAGGGTGTTCTGGAGGGCGCTAGGGAGCAGATCCCCCCTCCATACAAGGTGGATACCGGCTGTTTCTTACAGCTGATATCCGCCCACAATAGATGTGATCAGCACTCCCACTGATCGCTGCCGTTAACCCATTATCTTTTAAATGCCACCGTTAATTCTTGCAAGCGGCACCTAAATACCCTTTAAAGAGTAACTAATAGTCCATCAATATTTTACAATGGGGAAACCCCTTCCATGTGCTGCATAGCCACTACTCGAGAAAGAAAGTAACACATCACAGGCAGAGTTGGTAGGGCTTAGGAATCACATCCTTTCAAAAATATAGACTTTTCATGTTCAAAGCGATGTCAGCTCATCCCTAGCAAAATATGATTATTCTTGTACACCAACATGTCAGTCTATTATCGCAGCGTCTAGGGCACCAGAGTCCTGCTCTAGTGAGAGCCATCATCAATGTAATGGTCTAATTATGACATGACCTTCTGTTTCCCCTATGCCTGCCACTTATGGCTGATTTACAGCCAGTCGTTCCGCACATTCCAGCGCCAAGTATTTTGTGGAAACCTGACAGTATTTAGTTTAATATTCTTCTGAATGCCAAGTTCATACAATGATGACAACGTCTCCTTTCTATAGAAACTATTCTTAAACACGCGCAGATACATTTTTCAGAGGAAAATAATGGGACTTCTCAAGGTTATGAATCAATGCTGAGTGAACTGTCCTGAGGTGGTAGAAGGTGTGAAATTCTGCGATTACACGGCAAAGTAATATCCATAATGACAAAATGAATAAATGCTAAATGAGTTGCAATATTACAGGAAATTAAGCCCAAAACCTTATTAAAAGGTATTAATTGAAAGTCACCTTTTCATGCAGCTGTTTAATTATGAAGAACGGTCTTTAATAATTAAACAGGGGAGGGGGTTTGGTTTACAGTCAGATGGGCAAATCTGACAAAATATGGTAACAAACATTACAATGACCTCTGGCCATAGAAAGGGTTACCCATGCGGTAAAAAAAAAGCGGTTGGGCTGTGGTGACACAGTGTTCATGCGCTACATTTTGCATATACCTTGGGAAAGGCTCTTGACATATCGGTTACTATATTCACATACTTGACTTATGTATTAAGTATTGGACCCCTGCATGAATAGAGTGGCTGACACTCATGTGCACTGCTGCTCCATTCATTTCAATGACAGCACTGGAGATTGCAGAGCATTCATACTCGCCAATTTTCAGTGGCATCCTTGAAATGAATGGAGCGGCAGTGTGCATGTGTGACCTTTGCTCCATTCACACGGGCCTGTTGGGACCACCTTACTCTGGGGGTCCCAGAGATTGGACCCTCACTGATCATAAAGTTATTCCCAATCCTGTGGTTAGGGGACAACTTTATATCTTGGCACAACCCCTTTAAGTGCAGGCTGTAATTTGCGACGGTCATGAAGATGCACTCGGAGATCGCTGTGGCTAAAATCAATTCGAAACCACATGGTCAAAATATAAATCATGTAAATATACCATAACTTTTATTTCCAGTATACACAGCTTAAAGGGAAAAGTGGTATTAAAAGTGTGAGCAGAGCTAGGTGCAACTACATTATATCCACCGCACTCCATGAAGCACTCTAACCAAGTGGACTGTACATGCTTATGAATGTTCTGTTGGCCAGATATATGCCAAATCTGTTTGGCATACATTTGGCCAGTGTAGGTCAGCATACCAGTTTTAAACTATATTGAAAATGCATCAATTACACTTTTCAATACAAAATCATGCTGCAAAAAAAAATAAAAAATAGATGACTGAAAGCATATGCTTTTTTTGTTAATGGGAGTCATTGACAGATGTATGCAAATGTATAGACACTCTTTATAAACGTGCATGCCGAAGGCTGGTTTCAGATGGCGTTATAGCTCTCCTTTGAGCTTTACTAAGGGAATGGAGTCCAACTGGTTTCCATTCATTGCACTCTTTTTCGGAGGAAAAAAATAGTGCAGCAATAAAGTGGCCAAACACAATGTAAAAGGAATCAAAAACTGCCTTTTAAGATAAATCTTGATGATCTGAGGATCAGCTAGCTATGCAGAGGATGCTACATCTATACATTTCCAGTTGGCACGCTCTTGCGCACAGGCCCTGTTTTTTCTTTTTTCTTCTTTCACGCAGTGATGAATAGTACACAACTACCTTCACCGTTAATGTCCACCACCTAAAACTATCTTTTATTCTATGGATTATATAAACCCAAAAACATTTACAACATACCCACCATAGCAAAAATGTTGTCTTTTTCCCCAATGGGACTACCGTCACATCTTCCTGCTTTGAAACTGAATTCAGTTCTCTTAACGTCATGTACCCCAGCCATAAAGCCTTTGCCGTTCAGTTTAAGTAAATGTTAGCACCCATGTCACTTTCTACTAGCCGTCCTTTAGTCATGTTCTTCAGCCTACATTGGCGCATGCGCAGTACATACGGGTGAGAAAGGACAGCTCCCAAGATCAATGTCGTTGTTGACCTACACTGAGCCACAAAGGCTCACGGGCGTCTTTGTATATATAGTCAGTGGAACTGGCTTTAATTTCAGAGAAAGAACAGTGACAATAGTCACAATTATGAAAACGGGACATTTTTTTACTACAGTGAGTACATAAGACATTTCTTCAGGATTACATAAAGACTATAAATAAAAGCCAGTTTGGGGTCTTCAAGAACCCCTTTAAGCTCCACAAGTAAATTCATCGCTCTTACCTGCAGCTTTTCAGTCACAGATTCGCATTCTATCATTAACTGTGGGATCACTTCACTTTGTTTCCTGAGGTCTTCAAGTTCCTGGCAAAACACAAGTCAAGACTTTAGCTTTGAGTAGAATTAGCTGGATTAGATTAGAGGAAATTCATATGTTACATATTACGTGCGATTAAAGAGGCGCAAGCCTGTTCATTAGAGATGAGCGAGCATACTCGGTAAGGCGATTTACTTGAGAGAGCATCGCCTTTTGCAAGTAACTGCTGGCTCGTCTCTCTCACTCCCCCCACCCAGCTCCTCCCCGCCGCCCTGCGCCGCCCCCGCACCCCCCCCCCCTGAATCTTCAGGGACGAGCCAGTAGTTACTCAAATAAGGCGATGCCCTCTCGAGTAAATCGTCTTACCGAGTATGCTCGCTCATCTCTACTGTTCATACATTAGGCTGGAGCAGATTTCCGGTATAATTTACGTTGGTTGCTGACATAAATTATAAAAAAATCTGTTGGCCAGAGGAGGTCATGCCCCCTTCCAACAAGCCTTGCCCAACTTTTTTTTTTTGTGGGTGTAAATTAAAAAAAATAAATAAAATCACTTTTTTTTCACAAGTGATGCCTGCACCAATTTATTTCTGCAAATTTTGCATAATAAATCCTTTTCCATGTCTAAACAGGTGTTAGTCTTTGGATATCAATATGCAGAAATCCCAAACATAGTTATAAATCGAAATGTACAATACTCAAGCTGCACTTGAACAAAAATGTGACTTTTTGAAATTTTTTCCACTGCCCTCCCCACTTTTTTAAAAAGCAGGTGGGGCTACACAGAAGGGCACTTGGTACTGCAACCTTTGCCACACACTAGCGTAAATCATGGTGCGAATCTACTCCAGCTCATAGCATGGATGACAACAGATCTTCCCAATTTATTTTAAACTTAATCATACCTTACTTCTGGAGGTTTTGTACTAATTCCAATATATGAAACACCAATCTTATTAAATGTGTCCCATAGTATGGTAGAAAGTTAAAGAACTTTACATTACACAGCAATTACTCTATCTATACAACCCCTTTAAGATGAGTTTAAACAAGCAATGAGAAATCACAGCAGTATATCAATTCTGCAGATCTACCAGAAATAGTTATCACTTAGTCATCACTAAATAGTGAATTGCTTTGCTCATCATTAAATGACACTGTATGCAGTCTACAGAGTCACAGCGGGATTGTTTCCAAAGGAGCTCTGTACTCCCTATATGGCTAATTAAAGTCAACTGCTTATTTGCCAAGATTTGTGGGTCTTCTATTTACTGGGAAAAATAAATCAATACAATAACGCACTTCAAGGTAACAGGGGTAGAGGTGGCAGAATTACCGGAACCTCTTTTTCTGTACATTTTGAGAACATATCAAGCTCAGTAAGTTCAGTTGAAAATAACTCATTGGGATTTAAAAATTAGTTGCAGCAAACTTAATTCTTCTACCTCTCTACATGGACCTACATATTGTAGAAAGACTAGGTGGTTGCTATGGGGCCCCTAGGAAGAGGGGACCCAGCTCTGGTTGGTCACATCCTGGTAATGTGCAGGATTTCCCTCTCCAGGGTAACTGCACTGTTAGCAAACAAGGAGCTTAGGCCCCCTGTCCACGGCAGTGTATTTGCTGGTGGTAAACCGCCGGCGAATCACGCCAGCCGTCGCTTTCCATAGCGCCGGCCCCTGTCCACGATCGGAGAATCATTGCGATTCTTCCTTGCGGCGGGCAATTCGCAGCATGCTGCGAATTGACCCGATTCTCCATGGCCAGCCTATCTATCAGATAGTTCTGAACGGCGGAGATTCGGTGGCGGCTCCTGCTCCCGGGTGGCGGCTCCCGCGGCGGAGATCTGCCTTGGGACTTCGCAATGCCCGTGGACAGCTGGCCCTAAGGCCCTTTTACATGAAACAATCACAGTTCAAAAAGTCATTCAGATGAGCGAAAATGACCAATCGCTCAGTGTTAATGCAGCCAATGATCAAATGATAAATCGTACGTGCTATTCAAACATTGTTCATTCTATGTTAGTATATAAATCATCGTTGGCTCGTTCACTAATTGTCCAGTTTACATGCCAATCATTCTGTCGTACTCATTCACTTATACAGTGAATGTGAATGAATGAATGATTTTTCTCATTTGAACGAGCCAACAATCTATCTGGCTGTATAAACAGGCTACCCGAGAAAATGAGTGTTTTCCCGAACATAAGACCTACCCCGATTTTAGGAGGGGGACTTGAAATATAAGCCAATTCCAGAAAAAAAGCCCTAGCTACACTACATGAAAAACAAAAACAAAAAACAATACTCACCTAGTAGATGGCGTTCAGGGCAGTCATGCTGGGCTGCAGCTCTGCTGCAGGCTTCAGTGTACTCCTGAACGCCAACAGAGCATTTCTTCCTGGTAGTGGGGCTTGAATACCCCGCCTCTAGCAAGCGATTGCTCTGATCGGTTCATCGAGCTCTATGTCAGCCAATCAGAGCCAGCACTTGATTAACTAATCAGAGCCATTCAATGATGATTCAATGAATGGCTGTGATTGGTTAATTGAGTACTGACTCTGATTGGTTCATCGAGCCCCACGTCAGCCAATCAGAGCAATAACTTGCTGGAGGCGGGGTATTCAAGCTCCGCTAGCAGGAAGAAATGCTCTGTCGGCGTTCAGAAGTACACGGGAGTCTGCAGCAGCGCCAGAGACCAGCATAAGGGACCTGAACGCCGGCTTCTAGGTGAGTATTATAAGACACCCCCTGAAAATAAGACCATGTGCCTCTTTTGGGGCAAACATTAATATAAGACAGTGTCTTATTTGGGGGGAAACACTGTATCAGCAGGTCTAAATGGACCCTTGTGGAGGGATAAAGCCAGGCCTTTCTGTTTTGAGTGGCCAAACCCAGCACCATAATAAAGGTGTCAGTTTGATCCTTGTTATGTTACCTCATTTACTACATACTCCAGTCCTGTATCTTACATATTGACCACTTACAGACAACAAATGGTTGGGACAATACTGGATGTAGCCTACTATAGCTGTGTCCCAAAATTGGACAAATTCATGAGGAAACCTGAGGCCAGATGCAAAAATATGGATTTTCAACTATTGTGTAATTACATATTAAAAAGGCCCTCCGATTTCAGAACAAAATTCCATCATGGAACCAGATGGGTTGGGGTTGTATTACCTTTACTTGTTCTTCTCTGCCATCCATCTGATCAGCGGTTTCTTGTCCTGGTTTCTATCCGTTCAAGATGGCTGCTGCAATTTTCTATCAAACTAATACACACTGTGCACTGCTCTCCAATTGGCCAGAGATGATCATGTGAGCAGCTCTGGCCAATCAGAGAGCAGTTATAGTGCATTGGTAATTTAATACTACCAATGCACTGTGAGGATTAGGTAGTCTAAAGATTGTTTCGGCGATTTTGGATGGCTTATAATGGGACCAGAAACCAGCAGATCAGATGGATGGCAGAAAACAACAAGTAAAGGAAATATTACCCCCTCTCGTCTCGGGAAAGAATTTTGTCTTACAAGCAGGGTGGGGCTGAGAGTTTGCTATAATCACTGTAAGGTGATAAAAAGTTATGCAACTTTTTGATAAAAGACTGAAAACCGTAGACAACTAGTCCTGCTTTCAGCCGAAAAGTATGACAAAGTATGACAGTTCATAAAATACAGAAAATTGCCTTGATCGGATACAATAATATCTACTGAAGCTAAAACTAGTTCCATTTCATCAATGAGATTACTAATGGTTGTCTGAAGAATGTCCTGCTTTGCTGGATGCACTTGGGCATGCAAATCATGAAGATGTGCTGCTGGCAGCTCTCTTTGCAATTGACAACCAATGTGCTCAATGGAAAACAAGTCCGGATACACTGCAGGCCATGGTAGCATGGTTAGGTCACAAACGCTGCTCAGATTGAACAAGCAAAATGTGGACTTGCATTGAAAAATGGCTCCTGGGACACTTCGGAGAAATGACCGTACCACTGGTTATACAACCACATCAAAATAACATTGAGCTGTTAGTGTATCTGGAATGAAGACTAGGGAGGTCTGGCTACCATACATTATGCCACTCCACACCATAATCTCGGGCATAGAACCAGTGACACGTTCCCTCATGAAGTCCTCTTCATGGCATTGCCCATGTGGTCTCCAGACCAATCTCCAGCTATCATTGCATCCAAAACAACATTGGAACTCATGACTAAAGAGGATAGATCTCCATTCCAGCCTTCATTGCAGTCTTGCTCTGCCCCATGATAGTCTTTAAGAACAATGGCGTGATGTAAATGGACCACCCATCACTGGACATCTGTCTCACAGCCCAATGCCATCCAAGCATCTTCTGATAGTTTGTGTAGACATTGTTTGACACCCTAGGCTTGGGATGTGACATCCAGTTTCACTTGAAACGGGAGACATCGTACAATCATACCACAAGACTATCTGATTTTTGAGGTTTCATGTATCTAAGATAAAAAAATTGCATTCGATCTATCTGGCTTTTATATCACTGAAGCCCCGTCCCACATGCCACAGATAGGGGCCAGGTGCTTGAAAATTTGATCATTTGCATATCTTAGCAGCACCTTCTACTTCCACTATTGGCATAGCCCTACAGCTTCTTGTTCTTGGTGCTTTAATTTCAATTTTGAGGAGTGTATATCAGAAAGCTCCAAAACTTTTCACTATACTATACAGTATTATATGAAGCTTGAAAATCCTTTAAATGATACCCAACGACATTATGACAGCCCATTGACTAAACATAGCTACTGTATCTCTTACTTTCTAGTACTGTATTAGTTTAAATCTATGATAATTTGCAAAAAGAATTCTCAGTGATCTACAGCACTTTATATCCTGCTGGACAATGATCCTTTCAATCTGATGTTTGTAAAATGGCTTTTTATCAACCCTAAGGATGATGTTCAATTAGCCTACAAAGGGCTAGCAAACACGGTGTTGCAATGACAATAAGAAACAAGGGGAACCCGAGTGCCTGCCAATATCAGGAAGGTGCTTAATTTAAAAGGCAAGTATATTAGATTTTTTTCCATCACTTTTAACACCTTAAAGTGATCCTCTGGTTTTGGGACAAAATTCTGTCCTTGAACAAGAGGGGAGGGGGCTTTATTACCTGCAGTTGACCTAATCTGCCAGTTATCAACCCTGTTTTCGGCTGTCCAAGATGGCCACAGTTTTCCAACTAGTTTATGCACACTGTGTACTGCTCATTGATTGCCAAGGGCTGATCATGTTAGTAGCTCTGCCCAATCAGATAGTATATTGGTAGTCTAACACGGACAATACACTGTAGGGAAATGTGTAGTCTGAAGACTGCATTGACCATCATGACCAAAAAATAGGACCTGTAATTTGGAAGGACATCAAAAGAACATCTGCAAAAAAATATATACCCCCTCCCCCTCTAGTCCTTGAATAAAATTCTGTCTTGAAATCGGAGGGTCACTGTCATTACTTTTAAATCCCTTTAAATACTTATCCCTTTTATTCAGTGAAGCAGACTGTGGAACATTTGAAGCCTACACATTGCTATTGTAGATCTAGAAAGCTGCAGTTTATTGCAGAGTACTGCCGCTAAAAATAAAGATTTTTAGGCGTTATTAAAGTACATGTAATTTTAACAACAAAATGCTTAACTGTTCCTCTGTGTACGCAGCGAATTCTATATTGCGTAGTCTGTCAACATGGCATGCTCTCTATTCACAAGATATGTTAAGGTACAAATAGGATTATAGTTTTCCTTTATAGCTCTGAAGCTATATTTATATTACCAGTAGGGGACTGAAAAGCAACGGTCCACATTAGTCTGTACTTTTTCTGTTTTTCCCACTCAGTAGTGCCAGGTACATAATGTACTGGGTGCACATTAGGTGACTGTACAATACATATGGCTTGTGTATCGGTTTGCGGTTTTCTCTATGGATGCTTAACACCAAACACATCACAAATACCCATAACAGGCATCTCTCGAATTCTTATACAACAGGATTATGAGCAAACCATCCCAAATCAGCAGGATGTAATTATGTTACTATCGCAAACCACCAGGGAAGATACTATTCATGACATGGTCTGGTGTGGCTCGTGGCCTGTACCATGAGCCACACTAGAAAGGCAGCAGGATCTTAGGGAGGTAAAACAAGTGGCTCCAGAGTTGGTGTAAGGAGGGGGGCTTCGGGTTCCTGGAGAACTGGGCTGACTTTCTGTTGGCTATAGGCTCTACAGTAAGGACGGGCTGCATCTCAATGGGGAGGGTGCAGCTGTGCTGGGGAAGAAGATGGCTAGAAGGCTGGAGGAGTATTTCAATAAAGGACTGGGGGTAGGGCAAAAAGAGTAATAAGGGGGAAGACAGTGACCTGGGACCAAGTTTTAGGAATGGGGTTCGAGCGGGGGTGGTGGAGTTAGTACAGTTAGAACGGATAGAACAGCTAATAGGACCATAAGTAGCATAATGAATATAAAGAATAACAAAAACAGTATACATTTTATGGCAACGAATGCAAGAAGTCTGATCAGTAAAGTGGGTGAGCTTGAAGCGAGAATGTCTGAAAAAAAATTCCGACATAGTGGGATTATCAGAAACATGGCTTGATAAGTGCAATTGGGTTGTGAAATTACAGGGCTACAATCTCTTCAAAAGAGATCGTGGCAACCAGAAAGGGGGAGGGCTATGTCTGTATGTTAAATCTTACTTAATGTCGAGGCTACGAGAAGATATAGGTGTAAGAGATAAACACATGGAATTTCTGTGGTTAGAAATACAGAGGGGGAAAAATCAAATTCTGATAGGGCTTTGCTACAGGCCACCAAAAATAAAAAACTGAAAACGTATTAATAAAACAAATAGAAGAGGTATCACACCGCAATAAAGTAATTATTAGAGGAGACTAATTATCCGGATATAATATGGGAAGACGAAACTTGCAAATCTTACAAGGGTGATAGGTTCTTGAGAACAATTAAAGATAACTACCTTACCCAACTTGTGCAGGAGCCAACTAGAGGGAAGCCTGTCCTGGACTTATTATTAACTAACAAACCGAACAGAATCACGGGGGTATAGGTAGGGGAACACTTGGGGAACAGTGACCACAATATAATTAATTTCCAGTTGTCATTCAATAAGAAGCCTCATCAGGGAGAGACAAAAAACTAAACTTTAATAAAACAAAATTTGATTAGCTCAGAACTACTATTGGCAACATTAATTTGGACAGCGTCCTCAAAAATAACAGCACAGATGACAAATGGGAGAAGTTTAAAAACATCCTAATTACTTCATGTCAGCAGTTCATACCCTTTAAAAATAAAAGAACCACAAGTAAAAGGAAACCAATGTGGCTTGACAAGACTGTAAGGGGGGCTATAAGCGTCAGCTGTGGCAGTGCATTCTTTCATCCCCGCGGGAAATCCTCTCATCACTGAACACTGTGACAGTGCTGTCACAGTGTTCAGTAATAAGGGGACTCCCTGTGGGGATTAACAGACAACACACAATGTCTTTTTCTGCGCAGCACGGACCCTACCGGTGCACATTACAGGTACGCATGTTCTATCTTTTGCAGGTGCGAGTATTTTGCGCCTCTAAAAATACGGACATGTGAACACTTCATAGGAAACCAACTGTCCTAATAGGCGCGCCCTAAAAAAAAAGCTTCTCTGGCCGCGGTCTGCGACTGCTCTTACAGCTGCGTTAGGGCTCAGTTCAAGGTTTCCTTTTTGGGAGGAGAGAAATGGAAATAAAACTAAAAAAAAAGTATCAGTTTTTTCCACATTGATTTCAATGTGGTTTAAAAATAAAACAGGAAGTCTGCAGACTGCGCTATTTTTCTGTCCAAAAAGATAACCTGATAGAATGGAAGCAAACAGATCTGTTTTTTTACAATTCATATCAGTGTCTCTCCTCCAAAGACGGAGCAGAGAGATGGAAGCCCTGAACGGAGTCCCACCGCAGGTGTGGGAGCAGCATTACACTATTCACAGTGCCTGGCAAATAATGTGATAATTTTTGCGTGAGTCGTTATTGCTATACCAATTAGGAGTCCTTTTATTTTTACATCATTCATCTCTACTGGGAAAAGGAATTTTGTGTTATATGCATGCACAATGAGCAAACTTATTATTATTATTTTTTTTAAACTTTCTTCCCCCAAATTCTTATTTCAGCTGCACGAGGGGATTAGACTTTGCTATTGCTAGTACAATAGCGTTTAAGTTCTGTCTTTGTAACGCTGACAAACATCCTACTAGACCTTGCCTCTAGATGTAAGGGCTCTATTCAGAAAATGTGACTTGAGTTAGAAATTTTCCATTTTTAAAGACACGAAAATTTCGTAGAGCTAGAAGTTACAGAATGTTCCAGTGTAATAGTTCTCAATTAAAGATGAGCGAGCACCCAAATGCTCGGATCCGCGTTATTAAAGTCGAGCTTTTCGTAAAATTCGAGAGCTCTACTTGAGTAACGAACCCCATTGGCTGCAATGGGAGACTCAAGCATTTTTGTATGTGGGACGCCGGGTCCAGAGCTTTTTTCCCCCCTCGGTTTCGGTCTCTCCCTATCCCCCTCCGTCTCTTAACCCCCTCCCCCCGCCCCTCCCTCTCCTGGGGCAGGGTCAAACACGGCGTGATGCTCGTTCGAGTAACGAGCACCATCGAGTACGCTAATACTCGAACGACCAGCAAGCTTGGCAGAGTACGTTCGCTCAACTCTATTCTCAATGTTTAACTGGCCTCAGTGATTTGTTTTTAAGACCAAGCAAGCTAAACTCTAATCATGACTGGACCACTGCACATGATCCTCTGAGATAAACGTGTCAGGAGGGTGGTGAGACAAGTGCTTCATCCGCAGTGACTAAAGGAAGTATGTAATACTGTAGTGGACCAATTATGCCTTAGAAATTCTGCCTTGTCAATCACCAAAATGACACTCTTCTCAGACACAATTATTTTCATGCTGTTCTAGGCATTTTCTTATGCCATTAGGGACTTTTTGGAGTACAGTCATTGACAATGTCATTTTATGAAATCTCAAGTATAAAAGATTATTCATGTATTCCAGAACAGTGTACAGTATGCTCACAGATGGCACAATATATGGCAATCATATATAACACCGTGTAATGGGATACACGTAAATCATTAAATGGTCACTAACTTTTCTGCTTATATAGTAGCCTGCATGATAACTAGCAAAACTGCTCTTTACTTTATTTACTTGAAATGACTGTTTTATGCTGAAAAATCCCTCTAATGCACTGACCACAAGAGCTAATGCTGAGTTATCTGTTGCTGTTTATTCACATGCACACTGCTCAGTCCTGCTATACACTGTCCTAGATGATACTATGAATTTGTGTGTTACAATTAGCGAGCAGAATCTGTAGTTCTCTGTGCCTCCATATACACCGGTAGAACACAGAAGCAGGCTCCTCCCACCAATCCTGAGAGAACAGAGAATCAAAGATACAGGCTACGGAGAGGAAAAAAAATGGAAAATACAAGATACAAGTCATATAATGGCCAGGTAAAGTGTTAATTTTTCATGTGCACACATTTCAACTTAGTCTGAAAAGTTAAGTATGCTTTCAGCATGACTATACACAGATCAATGTTGACCAAATTCAGAGATTTTGACTGAATGGGTCAGCCATCTAATACGTATGCTGTGTCAGGACTCTTCAGATGTCTGGGGAAAGTAGGGTCACGCATGTAGGATTCAACATGTCCAGTCATTTAATTCTCAGAGAAGATAAGCCACTGCCAAATGGGCAGCTTAAGCCAGAGGTTCCTGACCACTTTCATATTATAACAAAGCCGTGGCTTGTTTTCCTACTATTGTAGCATTCTAGTAAATCTCCTCAACTAGCTGCAGGATAGAGAAGTATTTTCAACCTCAAGAATACCAAACCATGCCATTTTTGCAGTCGAAAATAGTGGAGCGCTAAGAGTAAAGCAAGAGAAAAACTTAACAGGGACTCTCTTGTCTTCCTTAAGGAGCCCCGTAAACAAAGTAATGGGTTCGTAGAGGGAAGCTGACTGATTTCTATACCTACTTTCCTTCCTTCCTGTTCCCAGGCATGCAAGGTCCTCTTCATTACGTGCGTTTGCTTAAGTAGTCCGCTTTATATAATGAGGCACAGCGGCTTTACAGGCAGTGCGGGTAAGTGTAGGGGGGGAAAGTATAAAAATGACATTTTTGGACTTAGCGCCCCTTCTCCAAGCAGCAAATTATCTAATTTATGGGGATCATAGGAGCGGACCGTATTTTTAACGGTTACAAGTGTGCTAATTAGTGAATGTAGCTCCAGATTATAACAGACAGACTAACTCAGGAAGAATAGAAATACATTACGGCACATTTATCCAAGGTCAGCGTTTTACACCCTTAAACATATCTGTTGCTTCTTGAGCCATTCATGTACCTCCTCCAGAAATCTACAACAGGTAAAACGTGCCGTAGTTGTCTGCTATCATTTATGCCAGTTTCGGATATAAATTATAGTGAATCTGAAGAGGTACAGTCTAGCATGCCATCAGCCGTCAAAGTCCTACTCAACTTTTTACAAAAGTGGGGAGGAAGGTGGAAAATGGCAAAAAAGTTTCCATTTTGGGTAAGTGAAACATGCAAAAATGTGCTACATTTTTAACGGCAGAGTTCTAGCATAAAAATGTATATAAATTCCCCAAAAAATGTATTTAAAAAGTAGCTAAACTTTATGTAGATTATTTTTTATCTATAATAAAGGTTCAAGTGTGTGAGTTGTGTTAAAAACTCAAAAAACTAGTTCCTGATGTCAGTGAGTGGCTCCCCTCTTTATAGCACATGTCCTCCCTGGTTTACAGAGCTTGCTGGTATTATATTGCCACTGTAATTTATTGGTGGGCGATATAAATGATGACCTGCAGCTTCCTCGTCAAAGTCAGGTGATCACCAGGGCAGCCTTGGTGGTGTAAGGGGGGGGGGGGGGTTGTACAGTTGGGAAATGCCCATTACTGCAACTGACTTCTTTGAGATTTGAGCTCAAGGAGGTTATCAAGTTCAAACATAGAGTAGGTAACTTTTACAGTCCAACTTACAGCTTCCTTGTCTTGAAGTTCTGCTTCCAGCTCTTGCAATCTTTTACTGAGCTCTTCATTCCTCTCTCGTTCCTTGTCTATCTCATCACATTGTGCTTCCAGCTCTCCAATCTTGAAAACAAAACCAATGGATAGATTTGTTCATAAGAATGAAACAGTGAAGTATAGAGCCCCGTGGCAAGACATCGGACACATTCTGTCTATACTGTCAGATGCTCAGATGTTCTGTACAGTTCTCTTGCAAGCACTTGTTTACATAAACACCTTGTCTTTAATCTAGTTCCTGAAACCCTCAAAGGCAGTGTCCTATGATTAAATATTGCATTTCTCCATTAGATACTGCAAAACAAAACAATTTGTCAATTGGATTTATTAAAGAGGTATTCCAGGATCAGGATAGGTCATCAATAGTTAATTGGTGGGAATCTGCCACTCAGGATCCTGCCAATCAGCTGATCCTCTGGCCTTCTGTCAGTGCAGTTGGGGCCAGACGTCCACATCAGTGGTCAGGGTCGAAAGTGTAACAGATAGCTTTACTCCCATTGAAATCAATGGGAGCAATGCCTTCTATCACACTTCCAGCTCTGACCACAATTGGGAACTAGAAGTATAATGGAAGGCATAGCTCCCCTTCATTTCAATTAGTAAAGTCATCTATTATGCTGCCAGCTCTAAACACTGATGTGGACAGCCAGTCCCACTGATCGGCAGGGATCCTGAGTGGTGGTCCCCGCCCATCAGCTTTTCATAACCCATTCTGAGGATAAGTGACCAATAGTAAATGCCCAGAATACTCCTTTAGAGGGTTTCTAAGCTGAAAAAAAACATTAGATTGGCAAGGAATGGACTAAAATAAATAAGCCAGACTTATTGGTTGAGGTCACCCAGGTCCAGAACTGGAGCCCTGATACCTGCCGCTACGGTCCAGGAAGAAGCTGCAGTGGTCACGTGCGCACTCAGCCAATCACTGGCTTCAGCAGTGAATGGCATGTAACTGCTGAAACCAGTGACTGACCGAATAGTAGCATCTGAATAGTGGGACTGAGCATGTGTGACCAAAGGCACTGAACACATTAGGTGGACGCCCTCAGAAAGGATTAAAAGAACACCAGAGGGCAGCATACAAATACATAACAGTAATATCTACAGACAGAAGAATTATTTTTTTTAATTATTCTACTTGAGTTTAATAAGGCATGTGTATGTCTGTCAATAAAACTGCATTATAGCAAACGATCCCCTCCCAGATTCTGCAATCTACTCTACAACATACAGTACTCTCCAGAAGTTTGGAAACACCCCTTAAGGACTCATATGTCCATGGGTGGGTCATAATCCGCATGCAGGAGCCCGCAGCAGAATCCAACCCTGCCCACGGCCAAAGACCCTGCGTACCTGTCTTGGTCTTCCTTTTTCTGTACTGCGGATGTGTGCGGGAGTACCGGCCGGCACATATGCGCAGTACAGTTTTGTTTTTTTTTTAAACTCCTGCTTTCCCGCGGTTCGTCCGTAATTGACATGGACTTCAATGGAAGCCGTCTGCATGAAATCTGCACTAAAATGGAGCATGCTGCGATTTGTTTTCCGCATGCGGAATCCAGAAAACAAATGCACATGTGTAAATTGAAGTGTGGACTCCCATGCTTCCCTATGGGTGGCTTGAACTGCGGATCATTGCGCAGATTCAGCAAATCAAATCCGCCCGTGGGCATGAGGCAAGTGTAGACTCACAAAGTATTCTCTTAATCTGCATAGCACAGATTTCTTTCTGCATGCAGATTTGAAATCCACATGCAAAAAAAAAAAAGTGATATATCGCTTTAGGCGAATTCCACGCAAATTTGTGTGGAATCCACATCAGGAAATCTGCATGCGAATTTGGCCACCGAGAAGGTATAAGGGCTCAGTCAGACAGGCGTTTTTATGTGCACGTCCTTGCGTTTGCAATCCGCATCTATTAAGAACCAATGCTTTTCAATGGCAGCAGTCATATGCCCAATATTTACCTGTGCAGCGGTAAATATAGGGCAGCAGATTTAAAAACACAAGTAATTGCGGCATCCGTCTTTTTTGGATGTGAAACCCTTTTATGCTGTCACAGCCACGGAGTTCACCTTGTGCTCAATTGGGCTGGCGGCAGCAGCGCCAACCCCATTGAGAACATACAGTGAAGATCATAATCCTCTGGCACAGCTGTGACACAGGAGTGCGATGTTCTCCCATTGAATTCAATGGAGCCGGCGCTACAGCCGGCTCCATTGAAAGCAATGGGCTGCCCGCAAGCCCTGCAGTGATTTTTGGGGAAGGGCTTTAAATATAAGCCATTCCTGAAAATCATCCCTAAAATGTATAAAAAATTCTCAGCTATTGAATGACAGCTAAGAGCTGCCTCGGATTGGTCACAGTTGTCAGCCAATCACAGGCAACCCTTTCAGCAGCCAGGGATTTAAAATCCCCACCCGTTGAAAGCACTTCAGAGCAGTGCAGGGAGAAGACCCGGCTGGATGCGCCTGAGCCCCGCCAGCTTCGGAGAGGTAAGTATATATTTTTTTTACACATTTTAGGGATGATTTTTAGGAAAGGGCTTATATTTAAAGCCCGTCCCCTAAAAATCACTGCAGGGCATGTTGGCAGCCCATTGCTTTCAATTGAATTCAATGGGAGAACATTGCGCTCCTATGCCACAGCTATGATAGCTGTGGCAGAGGATTTCTTCATCTCCGCTGGGAGTCCCCTTGTCACTGGACACTGTGACAATGCTGTCACAGCTGTGGCAGAGGATCGCGATCTTCTCTGTATGTCAATGGGACCGCTGCTGCTGCCGCCGGCCCCACTAACCAAAGGTGAAACCCCTAAATGTGACAGCATCCAGGGGTTTCACATTCAAGAAATTCCCTGTTGCAGCTATCACAGCCACAGCAGGGGATAGCAGGCAGCGCACTTTATGCGTGCATAAACACAGCCAAGTGCGTTTTTTTCAGTGTGATGCCCGCTTCCGTTACGCAATTTTTTTGTGTGTTTGCGTTCTGCGCACAAAAATTTGCACATTAAAATGCCGTCTGACTGAGCCATAAATCTACAATCTAGTTGCAGAATTTAAGGCAGAATCCATGTGGAGAGCCGCAATGTAGATTCTGTTGCATGAACATAGCCTAAAAATGTAAAATTGGGATAGAAAAAAAGAAACAGGAAAAACAAATGATCAAAAATATTGATATTGAATCCACCCTTTGCTTTACGACAGCCTTGCATACTCTCAGCATGTGATGGGTCAACTTCTAAGTTCTTAAGGCCGAGCTCACATAACCATATGGGTAAAGCCCTGAACGACTCACGCAGGGTTTTACCGCTGTGGAGCTGGCTGTGAGCCGGCCGATCGCCACATATGGCAGCGCTATTGTACTGCACATGACAGCGTATCTCACACATGCTGCCATGCCATGCAGTCTTCCTGGGTTTTTTTTGTTTAAATTTCCCATGCTGTCACTTCACAGCGACGCAAATGTACGCCGCCCATACGCAATGTAATTACATGTTGCTCACATGTGCATAGAGAATAAAGAACTCTCTCTCGAGCAAAGTAAAGCATGCGTTTTTTTGCGCTTCCGTGTTACACAATTCATACGCATTCACGTGAGCGAAACAGTGTAAAGCAATGTATTTGATTGTCAGCGAATTTTGGTACATATGGCTTTTGGATTGCTTTCTATTGTTTTTGCCAGGAAAATAGCATTAATAATTAAAATTATTTTTATGATTTCACCATGTGCGCTAAATGTTAAATATTTTCACTATCTGGGTCGTTATGAACGTGGTAATAACTAATTTTGTGTTCATTTTTCAAAATTATTTTTTGTATTTGGTCCATTTAGAAAGGTGTTTTGTGAGAGAAAATGTGTGTTTTTTTAAACTGTTTTTTTTTCCTTTAGACTTTATTGAACTTTTTTAATGCAATTTTTTAGTCCCTGAAGGGGAGTTGATGATGTGATCATTTATTGCTGGGATAGTACACTGTATTACTTATGTAGTGCATTCTACTAAGCTTATGACAGCAGCCTATTAGGCTTTGTCAGAGGCGGGGCCTAATAGGTTGAGGTACATGACGGACATGAAGGACTTTGTCAGGCTTTTACCTGTCATGGGAACCCATTAGTACCTTGCCATCACGCTGTGGGAAGTCAATGAGTGTCAGGAGTTCCCTCTCCCTCTTATCTGCTTAATATGCTGCAGTTATTGTAAGGGGTTAAACTGCCAGGATCTCAGCTTTCCCCCCTCCTGGCGGGAGGTTAGCTGTATGCGCAGGTTTAAAGCCCACCAGTGAGGTCAGTAAAAAGGCGTATTAGCTGCCTGTCACTAAGGGGTTGAAAATGGGATCTCACATAAACTGACACTGTGGACAGATATAAATAATAAGAACGAAGGATGACCAGTGGATTTAATTACAATACATAACAGGTAATATAACCCAAGTGACATAACCAAAAGGATACCAGTATTAGTTCTATGTGAGATCAATTAGCAAAGCAAAAAAGTTTTCTACAGCAGTTTGTCAATGAAAACCTATGAGTAGCAAACAGCTAACCTCCTAGTACTAAGTAACAGAAAAAATATCACATTGTTTCAGTAGGACTATTCAAAAAAAAATAACAAAAACAGTAATGCACCCTTGAAAATATATTGTCTTAGTAAGAGTGTCCTTTATCCCTGTGACCCAATACTCATTTCACCCTGTTTCGTCAGGAGGCATCAGAGACATGTGAGAAGTTTTGATTGGTGAAGGTCTGGGTGCAGAAACCCCCTCCAATCAATGAAGTGAAGAGGTAGAAACAGTCAGGCAAACACTCTCCTCGCTATCTGACCACAGGCCCATAGAAAGTCTATGAGCTTGTCTATAACTAGCAAAAATATATAGCACCAGGCTGTTTCTCCACTGCAATTGGTAGGAAAGTCCCAACAGCTAAACCCAGACCAATAAAAACTTCTGACATATCAAAAAAGTTCTGAAAGTACAGTTACACTTTCAGTTTTCCATCTGCCCGTTTCTGATTATCTTCTCTTTCCTTGGGATCTTGTGACATCACATGGTCATATTGTCTAATAGCTGGCACAGATAGTACATTACTATGGACAAAACCATTACTGCTATCTACAGCTATTGGAAGATACCACAAGAAACACAACGTGGAAGACAGGTCACAAGATTCAAGGGACTGCATGGGTATGACAGATCGTTGGTGGGGGTCAGGAGGATTGCAGTACATAGCAATTCCTTTATTATTACAGCACGCATGGCCACGCTATCACTTTAATACTCCGAAATATTAAAAATGAGCCGGCCTCTGCTGGAAAACACAGTTTATACAAGAGCAAAACAAAAAGCAGGCAGAAATTGCAAGTATGAGCTAATGTCACTTCAATTAAGCACAAGTGGGTTAATACACTCAAATAAATCCCTTCCTTGCTGCCATACAATATACCCTTGATGACTGAGTTCAAGCCTGCAATCCCAACAAACAACTGTGCCCTATCATTTTATTTAGTTCGGAATTAAAAACTGTAACATGTATTTAGATTTTAAAGCCGAAAACAAAATTGAATGGTAGAATACAGAAGCAAGCTGTTCTATGAAATATTTATAAAAATCACTTTCCATTTATTTAATAGGCTCACGGAAATGTTTCAGAAAATTGAAGCAAGCAGGAGGGAAGTTTGGGAGATGTGCTGGCTATTAATAAAGTCTAAGGACACACATGGTACACTTTAGGATATCATACAATTTTAATAAGGACACTTGGCAAGCCCAGAATGAAAGGAAAATGGAAAAAAAACATTACTGTTTGGGATAAAATAGTAAAAGTAATAGAAAGAAAAATAAAACATAATTACGAATATAAAAAGAAAAACATGAAACTCTCTGGCGAAATGCTTTCTCTATATTATACTCCATTTGTTTTCAGTGTACCCCGTTTCCCCGAAAATGAGATCAACCCCAAAAATAAGACCTAGCTCAATTTTGGGGGGAGGCTTGAAATATAAGCCCTACCCCAAAAATACAACCTAGTTACACTACATTAAAAAAAGGAATACATTAACTAGCAGGCTCGGTCTAGGTCCCTCCCGCTGCTCTCTAGAGGTTCGGCGTGGTTCCCGCAGTCCTCAGTGGCTTATATATAAATCACTTTCTGGTTACGGGATTCATAAATCCCCATCCAGGAAGCAATGGCTGTGATTGGTTCTTTGACCGCTGCTCAGCCAATCAATGCAGGCTGGATGAACCAATGCAATTGCTGTGATTGGCCGCGGCTCAGCCAATTTATAAATTCCACCTCTACAATGCAATGGCTGTTGATTGGCTGCGCAGCGGTGGAAGATCCAATCAATGCAGCACTGTATAAACCAATCACAGCCATCGCATTAGTTGATTCAGCATTGTATTCATTGGCTGAGCAGAGGTCAAAAAAACAATCAACAATCAACAGTAATCGCCGCCTGGAGGCGGGATTAATAAATCCCGTAATCAGAAAGTGATGTTGTATGAGTTGCAGAGGACTGCAGGAAGCATGTCAGAGTTGTGGAGAGCAGCGGGAGGGACCTGGACCGAACCTGCTAGGTAAGTATAATAAGACTTCCCCTGAAAAGAAGACCTAGTGCCTCTTTTGGTGCAAAAATTAGTAAGATCTTATGAAAGAGTTAGTTTTCTGGCTGATTCCTGGTTAGGAATATGGTCATCTGCTCAAAAATGTTTACCTCCTTGTAAAAACGGTTATTGCTCTCAGTAAAAGAAACAAAATAATCTTGCAGATAGCATACCTTTAAATGGCTAACAAAACGAAATTATGTTAATAGCAAGCTTTCAAGACTACTTTGGTCTCTTCATCAGGCTGGTATGATAGGGTATCTGAAGAAACACATTTTATATAGACAGAACATTTAAAACAAAATCTTGTAGAGATAGTACTTGTTAATGGCCAACAAAGAGAAATTATGTTCACAGCAAGCTTTTGAGATTACCTAGGTTTCTTAATGAGGCCGTTACAAAAAAAAATACCTGAAGAAACACGTACATATGCAGTGTGTGTCTGTATCTTCAGATACACCATGTAACTGTAGTGTAGAGGATTGTACACTCCATAGAGAACTGTAGGCTCTGGGTGATATATATAATATATGTCCATGTCATTGTAATATACAAATTTGTTATTGGTCAACCACACTTTACTGGTACATGTTACAGACTAGTTTTTTAGCATGAGGTGGCTAGTTAGATGAGAAATAGGCAGTGATAGGAAGAAAGGTTTTACTTGCGAGTTGGTGGAGTGTAGAAAGGTAGAAGCCTAGGGGGTCTGTGGGTTGCACACTGTGGACTGAGACACTATGGACTGAGAAAGAGGGAAACCGAGAGAAAAACAACAGCTGGGAACCAGTGCAGTGGGAAGGAGAGAAAGTGTGAGTACCCTAAAACGTCTGTATTTCTAAGCAATAGAAAAGAAAAGAAGAGAAATGAATAAGCTTCAGCAAGAATCTAGAGTAAACATAAATCACTAAGGAAATCACAGTACTTGAAAGAATAGAAGAAAATCAAAGACTAAAGTAACTGTAATGCTTGCTAAGAAAGGAAATGCAGGAAGCCAGAGAATAGAAGAAACCAGAGAAAGAGAAGCAGGATGGCAAAGCATAGAGGGTAGGAAGAAATCCAGTGCTCATTCACTGAAGGACGAGTCCATTTGTTGTGCAGATAGAAATTCTGCACTTCATACCTGCATATGCTCCAATTGTACTGTTACCACCGCTAGGTAAAGTGAACTAAGGAATGCACCTTAAAGCTACGTAACTGTGAATTGTACTGAAAAATGCAAAGTGATCATAATCTGCACTAAATAAGCTGAATATTCTTGTTGTTCAAAAGAAATAAACTGTTCAATGTTTTCACAGCTACTTTTGCCTCCTGGAGTCCCTTCCCGCCACTCACCATCCCCACTACACTTCAGGGGAAAGAAATGTTTTATTTTATTTTCCTAATTTTTATATTATTTTGTCCAGCACAGGCCTTGGCCTGTATACGGACTGGCATCACACTCTTCACAATTACCCTTTTACACTGTGATGAACCGTACCAGAAACGCATCTTTCCTAGTTGAATAGAGCAACGGTGCCACCGTGACAACCCTGTTCTTTTCCGCTGCTCCCGACCTAGTTCAATACCTGAGCAAAAATCAAAAATAGTATTTATTTACATATGTTAATACTTAAATCGGGCCTCCTTTAGCCTTAATGACATTGGATATACTCTGTGGCATATTTTCTACTAACGTCTGATACACTTCAACTGGTATTTTCCTACATTCATCCTGCAGATATCCGAGTTCTTGGATTGCAAGATATTGGAGGTTATGTTCTAAGCCTTCTAAAGTGGAATTTGCAGACTGTTTAAACCATATTATACACATGGGAGAACTGCCATTGACAAAGAATCCTATCACCCCTTCATTCAAACTTGGTACTATTGGTCCTTGTTCCATTCCACTACAGCATGCATGTCAAACAAGGCCTGCCACCTCACTTTATGTGGCCTGCCAGCCATGCATCAACCAAACAAGCATTCTTATTCATCCAGCCTGCAACACTGGTCCGGAGGCAGTGCAGAGTTTGTGACCACTGAGCTCTGCCCCCCCCTGATGTCTGTGTGAGTTGACCTGAATGCCAGAGGCCAATATTGGGGTTGCTATTACGGTACTGCTGGGACTACTATGGGTCACTTACCACTGGGGCCAATATAGGATACACTACTACTTATGAGCCTCGTGTGGCGCAGAGTTTAAGCTCTCACCTACGACCTGAAGGTTGCAAGTTCGATCCCCGCGCGAGTCAGGTAGCCGGCTCAAGGTTGACTCAGCCTTCCATCCTTCCGAGGTCGGTAAAATGAGAACCCAGCTTGGTGGGGGGTAATAAGTAATAATTATCTGAAAGCGCTGCGGAATAAGTTGGCGCTATACAAATACTAAGATTTATTTATTTATTTATGGAGCCTCCAATATAGGGGACACTATTACTACTGGGGCCACTATGTGGGTCAGTATTACTAATGGGGCCACAATAGGTGTCACTATTACTATACAGTCTTACAATTACAATCAGCCTCTTAAAAGCAACCATAAGGCTGATGTGGCCATGCATGATTGGGTACTTAATACTTGCCCCCCTTTGCCTTTTTTTCCTCTTCCTGGTTTTTCCATGTTTAAGTTTTTCATGTTTTTCCTTACTGTACCTCTGTTATTGAGAATATACTTACCTATGGATACTGGACTCTTAAGGCCCATTTAGACAACAATTATCCCTCAAAATTCGGTCAAAAGCCATCTTTTGAGCGATATATCTAAATGCGCTGCCATCATGCATGGTTCTGATAGATAGGCTCACTGCAGAGAATCGTGGCAAATCGCAGCATGCAGCGATTTGAATCCCGGGAGCGGAGAATTGCTATGATTCTCTGCTTGCGGACGTCTGGCTGCGCTTTCTATAGTTAAGTTTATGGGAAGCGTTGACTGCGTTACCTGCGGCCGAATTCTCGCTGTAGATAACACAGTGACATATCGCCTGTGGACAAGAGGCCATAGGGTGTGCATATTTATGCAACTACATTTTTAGTAATCATTGGACAGTTGAGAAATGGAAGAATGTTCTATGGAGTGACAAATCATTCTACTCTATCTTCAAGTCAGATGGACGTACCTGGCGTGGAGGAGCCTGGGGAACACCTTTTGCCTGAGTGTGTTGGGCCAAGAATTAAGTACAGCGGAAGTTCCGTTATGGTCTGGAGATGTTTTACGTGGCAGAAGTGTACTGTGACACTCTAGACTATATGCTGCTGACAATGTGACAATACTCTGGGAATGGTCAGCGATACTTGGGAAAAGACAACCTTTAGGCTGGGTTCACACAGGGCGGATTTGCCGCGGTTTTGCCACAGCAGATCCGCCCGCGGCCGCTAATCTCGGGATTAGCCAGCCATGTGGATGAGATTTCTCAGAAATCTCGTCCACACGGGACGGCTAATCTGCTGCGGTAAATCCGGTTGAAACCGCGGCTGCGGGCGCCGCAGCCGCGGTTTCAAAAGTTGCAGCATGTCTATTTACCTTTCCTTTTTTCTTTATTTACGTCGCGGCCACGCTCTCCTCTATGGGAGCACTGGCCGCAACGGAAAAGCATGCGGCCGAGCCGCTTCAAAGCCGCCGCGGTTCTCCCGGCGGAAATCACGCGGTTTTTGCTGCGGCCAAACCGCGAGATTTCCAATGGGAATCCGCCCTGTGTGAACCCAGCCTTAGTGTCCCAAAACGTCATTCTGGACCCTTCCATAATTGTCATACATGTCTGTCTTATGTGGATGCACTGTGCAAAGCTGTCATGTCTATTTTCTGTATGTGTATTGCACAGCTGCAGCGTCCGAACAGTTAACGCCCTCAAAATTATTGCCTGTGAGCTCTGCTGCTGAATGTATCTATCTTACAGTGTCATGTGACGTGGTGTGGATCAATCTATAAGTATGAGTGATCAGATTTCAGAGAAGGGTTCTGTCTTTTGCTGCTGAGGAGCACCCATCTAACACCTGAGGGTTTGCTATCACAGAGGCACATGAGGGCACCATCAGCCCTTGTGTCACTGAAAATGGAGAAGGAAAGACTTACCAATTGTATGTGAAGCACATGAGTGAGTCTAAATGTTTCTTCCCCAAAAGTCCTATTCCAGAAGAGCCATTGTAAGTAACGACCGTTTCTAGTGATTATACGCCCAGTGGGCGTGCAGGATACCTGTTCAAACCATATGGTACTCATATTGTGCTGCTGACAACTTCTTTGCCTAGTGACTATATGTATGTGCAGAAGACCTGTGCGGCGCGAGCACGCCGGAGCGGCCCCTTCAGCACAAGCGCGTCTAATCCAGGGAGAAGGCAGCTTTGGTCGGCGCCATGGAGACGGGGACGCCAACACCGGAGGGGGTAAGTGTATAACTTCTGTATGGCCAATATTTAATGCACGATGTATATTACAAAGTGCATTAATATGGCCATACAGAAGTGCTTAACACCACTTGCTATCGCGGGACAACCCCTTTAAGTCTGTTTATGATTCCTATGTGGCCATCTGAAGTCTGGCTCACCATATAGTGTTACATCTTTAACTGACACCCATACATGCTGAAGTCTATGAGAGCGCGGTGATAATTACTGCCATTCCCTGGCCATTGACTTTCATGTCAAGCTTTCTGAATAAGTACTAAATTTGTCTGCACTGTAAAATCTGCCTGCTGAAGTTTGGTGTACCATGTTTAAAAAAGTCACTAGTAAAGTTTTTACTGGGCCTCTACTGTTCCGGAGGACCCAAGGTACTATACACTTGTCCAGTGTTATTTATCGGCCGTGTATGAATGCCGGTGTGTGAATGGTGGCGTCACGAACAGACAACTACAACCCCCCTCATATCTGTTATTACGTAAAGTCACACTCAGTGTATCTGTTACAAGTTGGCAGTCACTCACAGGAGATATACATATCAAACCGTTACAAACGCTGGTTTAAGGATATAGATTCTTTACAATTGAACTAGTCTGCACAGAGTCCCGCCCTGAACCCTACGGAATATCTTTGGGATGAATTGCAAAGTCAAGTCAGGAAATATGAACAGCGTCCATTTTATTTGAGAGAACTTGCCAGATGTTTGCAGAACGAATGAATGGGAATCCCAGCTAAAGTGTATCAGAAGCTAGTAGAAAGTATACCATGGATAGTATCCAATGTCATTATGGTCAATGTCAGAAGAGCCCACTAAGTATTAACATATGCAAATACTACTTCTGATTCCTACACAAGCACCCACACACTTTTGGTAGGACAGTGTACCTTGTTATAGGAGCCCGATAAAGACTCTTCAGTATTCTCTTGCTGTAATATTTCTTTTGGTTAGCCATTAAGTAGTAGTATATCTACAAGATTTTGTTTCTCTTACTGATAGCAATAACATTTTTTACTTCTGACTTACATGGTACCAAATTTCTCTTTTTCTCCTTGCAAGAGAAAGCAGCTTTAAGACTCGTAATGAAGAAGCTGAGCTATAGACTGTTCCCAACTTTTATTCTAGGCTACAAGTTCAGGAAAGCTTAATGTCCAACATTACATGATTTTCCACAAACCGAAATCAGCCACTCAGTAATGAACACAGATAGTATAACCTTCAGGCAGTCTCGAGTACAAGACCCACTATGAAGATCAATCATATCTGCACACTTTACCTTGTTCCTGAGTTGGTCATTCTCATCTTTACATGCTAGAAACTCTTGCTTCCAATGTTCTACACTTGCAATAGAGTCTTGTAGTGCCAAGGATAGTCGGGCATTACTTTCTCTCAACGTTTCTAGTTCCGTTTCCCATTTCTTTACATTGGAGGAGCTGGAAAAAAAAAAAAAAAAAAAACATAAAATAAGAGTCTTCGGTAAATGTCGTCAACCTTTTTCTTGGCATATCAGACAAATGCATATTATTTGCTTGTGTTCTGAAACGTAGCTACAGCATCATGTTCTACTATAACGTGCTGACCTCAGATCATTCTGCGCATTCAATATGACAAATTCTTTAAGATGTTCATGTGTTATATGTTGAAGCCCCTCAAATCCTAATTTAGGACAGTGTTTTAAGGATATGTTCCCTTTTGAACATCATTCCACAGTTTACATCTTGAGGCTGTTGGGTGGCACCAAGCAGGTTACAATAACTGCTCATACGCGGCTATCAGTGTGAATTATTATAACCAGTAATGGCTCTCTCACACGAGTGTACTTTGTCGCACACAGCAAATATGCAATGCCGTGTACTTGCTGCATGCCGACAATTCCCATACGCTATCTGGGCGTGTATTCGCCCATAATGCGCGCCAAGATAGTGCAGGCCGCTATTTTTTTTTTCACGCATTTCGCGAGCCGTGTAGGAGAGGCACAATCGAAAGTCAATGTGAGATTGGTACTGCATATTACGTGTGCAAAAACTGCGCACGTAATACACGTAGCATACGCTCATGTGAGATAGCCCTTAGAAAAATTATATATTGTTTTCAGCAGCTTTGTAAGCAATGTCTACAGTACTGAACACACTTCTAATACAATTGCTTTCTGGCATCTGTTAGATCGGCTTTAACAAGTGTCCGTATTGATCGGCGCTGCAGTAATTCTAGCGTTCCATTCACGATGTCAAATAATCATACATTGTATGGTGTAATATAATGGTCTCTTGCACGGTAATCAGCAAATATAGCAGACTATATAGTCATTGTTGTTGCCTGTTTTCTTCCATTATAAAGTATTATTTACTTCACAAGTTAAATATTGAATTCTGTCATTCCTAGGTATTATACATTGATCCCTAGTAAACCATCTTATACTGTGCACGGGAAGGTAATATGTACATCATATTAGACATATTGGTATTGAATACTAACTAGCCCATACACATTAGGGTAGGAACTTCCTAAACTGTTCCAACTACATATTCAGAAGATATACAGCTGTAAAAGGTCATACACAAAGTCAAACTGCTTTCACTCTAGTGTACCTGACTATCGGAGCCCTAAAAGTTGGACTGAAAGTGCCAATAAAAGTCAAGAAATTCCAGGAGAAAGCCATTCATTCTTAGGTAAATACAAGTATGTTGGAGGATTCTGTTATAGCTCCTGCACACTGGTGAAAGCGATATCGGGCTGTGATTCATGGCCCGATATTGCCCTCGCAATCCTTCTGAAAACCACTGGATGTGAGGAGATTTCACATGGAAACAGCCTTGCATCCCTGCAGGGCTGAAGGAATCCCCCATAGCAAAGAGAGAGAGGGAGGCAGAGCTACAGGGGATCTCCTCGAGATCTCCCCATATTTGGAGTGATAAGGAGCAGGGCTTCCCTGAGAGCGGAGCGAGAGGGCGCCGGGCTAGAAAGGGTTCTCATAGTGATTCCTCTCTAGCCAAGAGAGTGGATGGGGCTAGAGGGTAGATTCCGCTTTTGGGGAGGCCCCTATCTCTCCAAATATGGGGAGATCTCTAGAAGATCCCCCATAGCTCCGTCCCCTCTCTCTCCTTGCTATTGGAGATTCCTGCAGCCCTGCAGGCTGTTTCGCGATCTTCTCCCATTGATTTCGGGGATGACGCTGCTGTCGATGGTCTCATGAAAAACAATGGGTGACATTGCTAAAAGAAAGAACATGCTTCGATTTGTTTTCTGCATCGAAACACGGTGCCATGCAGAAAAACATTGTAAATGTAAATGAACCCATTCAAAAGAATGGGTTTCATATCTATGCGAGATTTGTGTGTCTCACAATGCAGAAATCTCGCACAGTTTTCTCGCCAGTGTGCAGGAGCCCTTACAGAACTTTCCTACGTAAGGCCGTATTTTCTCGGACGATAGTGAATTGTGTCCAACATTCTCAGGTGCAACTTGTATCGCACAGCGCACGGAAAACAGAAGACCATCAGCCCTTAAAGGGGTTTGTCCACAATTATTTTAAAAAATGAACTGTGTTTGCAAAAACAGCGCCACGTCTGTCCTTGGGCTGTGTCTGGTGTAGCAGTCCAGCTCCATTCACTTCAATGGGAATAAAATGCAGACACGGCTCATGAACAAATGTGGCGCTGTTTCTTGAAGAAAAAAAAAACAGCAACCCCCCTTTTTCCTAGTCACAGACAAATCCCTTTAAGTTTGTGGATAGGTGCGCAGGTCATAAAACAACACGTAAACCCCAAATGCCATGTTTGTATTTTTACAGTCCAATACCAGTTAATAATGAAGAAGCTATGAATCATCATAAGCAATCACTCCTGCTGTATAAATTAGAAATGTAAGCCTCAAGTGTTTGGTAAAACTACAGGGTTTTTTCCAAATACATATGAGGATTTGCTTATTTGATTACAACTGCACAGTGAATGCAAATCAGCAGTGATTCATTGCAACCAACCAAGTCTCAGGTGAAAGACTGGATTGCTATGGAGATCAGCTCTTGTATGCATAGTGAACCAATTAATTTAAAGTGTAACCCTAGGCAAAAAAAACTAAATCTTTAGCTTTTGCCCAGAGCACACATGGCTGTGAAGATTTGCTTACGAGGCTGATGCTTTTCTGGAGATCCCCAATTCTCTGCTATCTATTGCAGCTGCAGTCTGTGCCATCCATGATCGCCAGTAGCACTTCTGTGGCCCAGTTTAGTGTCGCCATAGTAAGTACTCCAAGTACCAACTACCGTGGTTAGCAGGCGGGAGATTTTCTATACAAACTCCCAGGTGGAACGTGACGATGTTGCTCCGCTGTCATGGCTAGCTCAGAATTCAGCTGCAATCTAATGGAGGACAACGGGGACTCTCCAGAATAGCTTCACTCAGGTAAGTGAAACTTTGCAAACATATAGAGATCTATAAATCTGAAGACTTTTCTGATTTTGCCCCAAGTTTTGCTCTAAAGCAGTGTTTCCCAACTCCAGTCCTCACGGACCCCCAACAGGTCAGATTTTCAGGATTTCCTCGGTATTGCACAGGTGATGTAATTATTATCTTCACCTCAGACATTGCCACAGGTGTTCTCTCTATAGGATATTCTAAAAACCTGACCTGTTGGAGGTCTCTAAGGACTGGAGTTGGGAAACACTGCTATAAAGGGTTTTTTCCCATCACAACACATTATTCCCTATCCACATGATAGGGGATTACTTAGTGATCATAGGGGGTCCGACCACTGGGACCTCCACCAATCCTGAGATTTCAGCCAACATCAGTGGTTCCTTTCTAATTTGTTTGGTGGGTTTTAAAGGGTCTTAATAAAAGTATTTTAAATTTTACCCCTCATTGATTTGCTGGAAATCTCTGTGTTTTGGGGTATTGGTAAAACAAAGCAGATACATGAAGATCTGTTTGTCCAAACTGACTAACTAGTATGGCTTTGTCCAAGAACAGTCACACTGGCCAACTGAGTGTCCTGGAGTTGATCAGGTTGACACGCAAGTTTGCAGTAAATTATCATTGGGCTGTCCAAAGGAGTTGTCTATGTTCCGATTTAAAAGGGATTGTGCCAAAATATAAAGTTATTCCTTATCCACAAGATAGTTATTCCCTATGATCTCTGGGAGTCTGACCACTGGGTCCTCTACCGATCAGAAGAAAGGGAGTTTCGAAGGACCTCACATGAATGGAGTGGAGGTCACGCTCCCTTTATTTCAACAAAAGTGTCGGAAATTGCTGAGTACAAGTACTCTGCAATCTCTGGCTCTCCCAATGAAAGGAATGGAGCATCAGGCACATGCATGACCACACTTCATTCTGTGATCTTCAGGCCCCTTATACTCAGGATCAGAAGGTTCCCAGTGGTCTGACCCCCACTAATCGTAAAGTCATCTCCTAGCCTGTGCATAGCAGAAAAATTTTGGCTTGGCACAAACCTTTAAGCTTGCCAAAGACATGCAACTGGTCAATCTGATTATGAACCTGGCAGACCGAACTGGTACATCAAGGACATAGGAGCACAAATTTTAAAGTCCCTCTGGCGCAAAATTTGCAAGGTTTTAACTTTTTGTGCTGGCCACGCACTTTTCTGAAAAGTGCTTAGGTCTTGTTGAGTGAGGGCGTGACTGCTCCATACCAATAGATATATAATTTATGGCAGAAACTGGCATAAATTATACCAAAAATGTACGCCAGGTCAGATCTGGCATATGTTTCTGTGTAGAAAAGGGACTTAGAAGCTCGGCATGGGTCATAAATAAAGTGAAAACCAATGCCAAAAGGCATTAACCCCTATATCAAACTCGCTTCTCAGTATAAGCAATTTGCCATCCCTGAGGATGTCAGGGAGTTGGCAAACATGTTGGGAGGCTAACAGTATTTTTAGCAGTTTGTTTGGCTGTGTTTTGCCCTTTGCCATGACTGCTTGTTTAATGATCCCCCTTGATACTGAAGAGGGAGTTTGAATCTTCCACTTGGTTCATAGGGAGCTTAGGGCAGTTTTCCATCTGCATTTGGGTATATCACATGATGATTTATGCCCTTTTTCTTGTATATGATCCTTTGCCTTCGATTGTGAACAGATCTTTCAAGCTGCTTCCTATACAGGAGGATGGAGTTTGAATCTTCCACACTGGGAAATAGGGCAAATCTCATACAGGCGTTTTACCTAATGAGTGAATTTGTTTCAGGCAGCCTGCAATCTGGATTTTTAACCTTTATCAAGTGAATTTGAATTTATATCTAATAAAGGTTATATTTTAGGGAACTTGGTCCAGGGATTAATGCCTTAGGCATTTGTTTATACTTTAATACATTTCTATGTAGGCACACAAAGGTCCAGGATGCACCTAATACAGAGGTGTATGTTGACGTTTCTCGGCTCCAATGCAAAATCTGTAACGGGGCCGCCAAATATAATGCTTTATTAATAGTACTGGATTCCCTATATGGAGAAGAGAGGTCTTATGGGCACCCTAAGGCTCCTGGGCCCGGGTGCAACCGCATCCCCTATAGTTACGCCCCTGACCTAATACATGAAGAGGTGTGTGCCTCTTCTTATATTAGGTGCAGCATGCGCCAGGGAAAATTATACAAATCCTGTATAGTACATTACCCCGATGGTTAAAAAAAAAAAAAGGAAAAAGGTGGACGAAATGCACTTATGTCCGTGTGAATGAGCCCTTACACAAAGATGCTGCAGCAGCTAACTAGTGTTTACTGTGTCTAAATAGTTAAAGGAAACTTGTCACACAGTCCATGCTACCAAAACTATAGGCAGCATGAATGTGAGACCACTATGCCCAATGCCCTCATGTATCTGTTAGTCTGAAATGCTGCCCTGTTTCAGGAAAAACACAATTTGAAGTTGGACTTATAATGGGGTTCTGAGTCAACGAGGCAGGCCGTACCGGCCTCTCCCCACCTGCAACATGTTGACCGACAGCTCTATCTCCTTTTGTATATAGGGTCACACAGAGTAATTAATCGTTGGAAGGTGCAAACAAGTCACTTGCTTTCCAATAGCATCCGTTGAAATTTATTTGGTGAAGGTTTCATCGTAGTTTGTTCAGTCCATCGTTGGTCTGTCAGGGGAGTCTGGAATCGCCTGAGAATGGTGTGCGAATGACAGAACGACTAGCAAGCAACTAATGATTTTTAGGAACAATTAAAAATAAGGAAAATTACCATTCAATCGTTGGCTGTGTTTACACTGAACGATTGTCCTTCGTTTTTGCATGATTCAACGTTTTATGAACGATAATTGTTCTGCACGAAAGAACCCTAAAGCATTTGCCATGTTACAGACATCAAGAATATTTACCCTATAACAGACTTTTGTATCATCATTGGTGACACCAATGTTTTGGCTATGTACCTGGTTTTCCCTTATACTGTCCATACGCTGGCAACGTTCTCCATTTGTGTCTTTTTGCTTGATAAAGGAGGCTGATGAGGCCATAGACCCCAAAATGCATCCTATATTTCATAGTTCTGCTGTACCACAATAAAGTTCCTGATGTTTCGGTGTGAAACTGGAAGGCTGCAGTTAAACAGTGATCTTGGATTTCGGGGGCAAGAGTGAGAGCAACTATTTTCCCCTGGGAAGTGAAGATTTACCCTTCTCTTCCTCACCACTTTCCTTATATTTGTGCCTTCAATCGAGCGCTGATCACTCATAGTTGCCACAGTCTATAAAAGACTTTGTGTGCTTCTACACAGAGTGATAGTTATTCACTTACAGTTAAGGTTATTAACTAGTTTTTGAAAAACCAACATTTGCCTGTTTACAACAAATAAATTAATCAACCAGCGACTATTTTTAGGCGAGCTGTAACAAAGCGACTAGTGAAGGAATTCTCGCTCGTCACATCAGTGGCCGTATTTATAAGGAAAAACTGTTGCTTCCATTCGAGCTATGGAGCAACTATTTGGACAATACCGGTAGTTATCAAGTGTAAAGGAGCTCCTAGTCGAAAAGATTCTCCCTCAAGAATTAATTGGTTTATCATTGTGTGTATTCGATTATAAGGAGCATGCAACATTTTCTGTATTATTTCTTTAAAAAAAGACAATTCAGCTTTACAGGCGCCATATACAGAACACTGTACAAGGCTTATGAATGAAGACGGGAAGAATATTTGAGTCTTTAGATTTCCCGTGAATATAAAACAAGGCAGATCTCAGCTGTTTTTTAAGAAATGGAGGATCATAGAATGAAATATTCACAACGTGTTATGAATAAACTAATAAGGCAATAATAAGGCAATTCAAATAGATTCTGCGGCTTTTTCCATCTGGACCTCCGAGCAGGATATTTTCGTATCTGTAAGGCCATAATGTTTTCTGTTGCAAATGTCAACAATTTAATAAAGATTTCTTCAGCAGAAGAATATCAGATTCCTAAAGCAAATTCTATACAGAGATTCAAGGCAGTCAGAGACAATGATTTGTTCAGTGCCAAGAATAAATGATTCCTTACGGCTTTCCTGTTACTCCTCATATGTGAGCAGTAAGCAATGTCACCTTAATTTACTGCGACTTTCCAGGGAAATGTTGCTTATGCGCCAGCCCATGGGATAGAACTAGAATGCATTTTGCCTTCTGGATAAATGGTGACCACGTCCCTCTAAGATTGAAGCGACAATAGCTCAAGGCTCCAAAAAAATGCAATGCTATCCTATTTATATCCAAAGTCAGATGAAAAGCAAGAGATACAGCAGATACTGACATTGTCAGAAAATACATGAACTTTAATTGGTAATAGCACAAAAAAATATCAACTTCTAGGAAAACAGACATGGTTTTAACAGAAGATCACGTAATACTGTAAGTCTAAATAGGGGTGAAGTATGTGTCCTTGGTACCAGGTGAGTGAAGAAGTAGAGAGATTCGATGCACCAATGCAACCAGTAGCAATAATAAAGGGGTTGTTCCAATGGAGACCCCCATCTATTTGCAAGAGTTAGTGGAGAGAGCAAGTGGAATTAGAATACTGGAAATGGTATTATCATTGCAGGAAGTGGCATCACATATGGGCACTACGCTTTAAAAAGGCCAGGTAAGATTGAGCTGTATCATTTCTTAAACTACTATGGCTTACACTGGCTTACACTTGTATGTTGCTGGGACAATTGCATAGGAGCTACTAGTAATGGTGCAACCTTTTTGGAACTTACATGTGGTTATTAACCCTTTGCAATCCAATTTTGGATTCAGAGTTTTCTAGGGGGCTTTCTCTTTCTGCCATTGTACAACGGCGCCATCTGCTGGCTACAGCCAGTACTGCGGTAAGGGACATGCTGGAGAGGCCCCCGACAACAGAGCGGCCAGTAATCTACAGTAAGAATACCCTGCCGGACGGCTTCCGACATCGGAGCTGTACAGACTTCAATCAGAATGTCTTTAGACGTCAGACAGTGGATTGGAAAGGGTTAAATTGTATGGAAACAACTCTGGCAGGAAAGCAATAGGCCCTTGGGTTGGTAGTAACTTATTAGTAGAACTAAGTAAATATTTGCTCAATTTTGTGGTACTTTGGTACTTTGCCTGGTCACGTGGAAAGAAAGCTTGTCAAGTTAAGCTTTTGATTGTGTTGGTAGAGAACCAAATTACACTTTAGCACTACGTGAGAGATGTCTAGCTTTATTTCCTCAGTCCATGGCTGAGAGAGGTCATTCATTTAAATCATACACTAATATTTGTAATAACCAAAAATGAAGAATGATGCAGTAGGGTTTTTTTCGCCTGAAAATGTTTTCTGAACTTATAAGGACTACAGCAATACCTATATGGGACTGTATTTCAGCATCATGACTACAACTAATTCACAAAACATATGACACCTACCGAACATGACCTAAACATAATGGAGAACTTGGGAACAATGCAGTGTCAACAGATTCTGAAGTTGACACGATACCAGACAGAATCTCTTCTCACTGAGCTACTCAACAATTCCTCCGCAGAAGCCGCTAACTAAGGGGCCTTTTACACAGGACAACTTGTCAGGCAGGTCATCCCAGTGATAATAGTTCTTAAGCTTTTACATGGGACCAAGCATCACCAGAAAATGCGGGCAGAGCAGGCTGGGGATCGTTCTCCGTTCAGTCGGGGCACGCATTTACACTGGACACAGGAATTTGAACAATTTATCAGCCAGTGAACAAGGGCCCTTAGTTCCTTTACTCCTGAAATGCTTTGCCTTGATTGGCTAATTAGCCCCATCTCTACTTTCCTATGCAAACCTGGTCTTAGCATCCATCTACATTCTCTCGGCCCCTGGACTTTGAATCCAGACCACGACCATAGAAGTATTTTCAGGGAATAAGGCAGAGTTCACACGCAGCAACTTGAGGTTCCATTGTTTGTCTCCATCCTAGGAGCCAAGCAATGGAAAAACCAGAAGTGCTGAATCCAGCAATGGTGCCAGGCAGACCCTTTGCACTATAATGGGGTCCATCTGGCTTCCAGCATACCCTCCCTCTGGCATTTTCTGCGAGATCTGTGTTGGAAGCTCAGAGTATAGCCTCCAGTGCAGATTACAGATATGAACGTAGTCTGATTCACCAACAAAAACTCAGGAACTGTATCAGGAGAGGAGTTTAAGAAAACTCATAACAGGACAGCTGAAAATTGTTAATGCATTCTAAGCAAAAATATGAAGCAAGTACAAAGCCATTGGATGTGTTTTACCTTTGTGCTAGGGCTGTTTTAAGTTTATCATTCTCAGTCTTCAGCTCCGAGTCAGGAACACCACCATGGCAAGCCTTTTCATCATCTGTTCCGTTCACACTGGATGCTTGAGTAGATGATGGAGTTTCCCGTCCCGATTCCTGAAAGTACATGAATAAATTTAATCTGAAGAGTCAGCAACAAAGGATAACATAAATTACCACTAATATAAGTTCATATGGTGTTTCATAGTAAGCTGCCAGACACAGATAATTGAAAAGCATGACCTTCAGGGAATGGTTATCACCCAGCGACATAAGGCGGACAAACACAGTAGATGTTAATTTGTGGGTCCAGACACTCATCTAATGGCTATGGGGGACTCTCAACTCTTCGCTAACGGTAGATGTCAGAATAGATAAAGTCAGGGTAATTGAAGTTCAACTACCATCCCTATTGTTCTCCGGAGATGAGAAGCTGCCAGAAGGTGTCTAGCAGTAGGTTTTCTACCCGCATTACATTCAGAACAGATGTATGCTTGGTTGGGTGTGCATGTCTGTGTGGGTATTCAGTGAGATAGCTGCCAGTCAATCGCTATTTAATGTGTATAGGCACCAAAACATCAGTCCGAATATTTTTAAACTCTCCTTAAATTTTTTTTCCACCTCCTATGCCACCTTCTAGGATACCAGGGTGCGTCAAAATTAACCCAGAATTACCAAGTATGTATGATATATCAGAGAAGTGTATTGTAATATGTACTCCTTAATATATTGTATTCCCTTATACAACAGACTACAAAATTCTGCAGCTTTCCCCATACTTAATTTAAAACTCACAAGGGCTACCAAGCTAAATCTAAGGTTAACCTCTGCATATCTTCAAGCGAATTTCAGGTATGCGGGGTCGCCTGAAGAGGTTAGGGCAGGATTCCGCATGTGGAATCTGACCCACCTGTGTGCATGCGGCCTAACAAGGAGCAAAAACCCAGAAACAACCTGTCTGTACATGGTTATCTTTACCCTTCCAGATTTTCAACCACTTGATGCTTTTGGACATACATGTATGTCCTTCTGTGTCAGGTTTTGCATGAAGTCGTATCGTGCACCGATCCCGCTCCATACACAGCAGGTACCAGCTGTCTTTGACAACTAACACCTGCCGGCAACACTTCCATTTATCACGGCTGTTAAGGCCCAATGTCCACTGCCCAATTGACATTGCGGACGGGCCTAGGATGCCGCAGAAAAGCAGGAGTTTAAAAAAAACCAAAAAAAAAACTCTACTGCACATATGCGGCGGTGCACCAGTCGGCACTGATCCGCACTGAAGACCCAGATGGGTAGGGTCGGATTCCTGTATTCCTAATTTTAAAAAATTTCAAAACATACTGTATATTTGATGCCGTTGAATCCGCAAAATCTAATCTATCAAAATAATGGAAGATTTATTCTGCATGGTAAATGTCAACGGAAAAAAAAACAAAACAGAATGACAGAATTACATTTTTTTGGTCACCCAGCCTCCAAGAAAAGTTTTAATAAAAAGTGATCTGCTTCAGGAACACAATGAGATGTGTTTAAGAGCAGCTGCGCTCTCAGCATTACCACTTAATACCCATCCATCTACCTATCCATTCACCTATCTACTCAGACACCTCCAGTTACACACAAGGGCCAGTAGTTCAGCATATAAAAGCCTTGGTGCAATAATGGTTAATGCATGTACAGAATACTGAAGCAGTTTAAGGTTTTTCCTTCAAAAAGTATGTGATTTGATTTCAAAGACAGGCATCTTCCAGAAGAGAAATCCTTGCCTGTCAGTATGTAAGCTCTAAAAATGATAGGAATTACTGAAGGATTTGCAGGCTTTCATGTTGTTTTATGAAGCTGTGTTAATAAGGATGGAACAAGAGTATGACTTCCGATTTGGCAGATGCAGAAAAATCTGGAGACCAAGCTGTTAAATGATCTGTGAAGATTTGGGGAGGGTGGGAGGGGGGTCCGTTGAACAGTGCGTGCTCCTGAAATACCAGACAAGTAACTAGTTTTTTGTAAAGATCACAAGGGCAAAATGATCAGTAGTCCTCTTCATAGCATATATAATGAGGAGGAAGGAGGAAGAAATAAATTACCCAAAATATATACAAATTAACACAGTCCTATAGAAATAAGTCTAGAAAGAAAGGCATCCACCTGTCCTTAGTCCTCTCCATTCTCAACGGCAATGGAGGAATTTGTAGTCTAGAATGCATAGGCTTCAATAATAGATCCTTAGGGACAACATTAGATGTATCCATAGAGTCAAACCTCTCCATCCTGTATACCAATAGTTCGTCTTTTCCCCTACATTAGCTCAGAGGTTGGAAAAAGTATGGTTAAGAGCTTATAAAAGTTATATTTGTTGCTTTTATGTTCAAATTTACAAGCAAAGCCCATAACATTATATCAGGGACTACAGCATTCTGCTATAAGGGACTAAGTGACCAGCTGATAAAAGCATAATCCAACCCAATACTTGAAGAAGTTTTCCAACACTATCTACAGAGTTACTTTTTTACTAAATCTAGAGTTACTAGCATAGAACAACAAGATTACTGTCAATCTACAAAAACTCGTTGCCTGAGGTAGTCTAGTATGATCCAGGACCACGTTCTACAGTACGACTTACATAAAAGTATGCCACAGGTCATGAAACATTTACGTGAAACATGATGACATGTTTAATGGTGCATATTCACCAGCCTTCTCATGCATTTATTCATATTAATCATGAAGCTTTTATATTCGAAGAAGAAACACTCCATTAAATTCACATAGCGCCAAAATGTCAAAGATTACCAATGGCATCTGTTTGGAACAATTAAACCAACCACAACAAAGACTCGGAATTGTAAGATATGAAGGGATATTATTATAATATTACAATTACATTCCAGAGTCTTCAGAACATTTAAGGACTCGTTCACAGCAGCATTTTGCTTTCCGTTTAACGGATCCATTACTTTAATTGAAAAAGGCACCAAAATCAGTTTAAAACGGAACCAGATGGAAACCATCCGGTAAACAGAATACTGGGCCATTTTTATTAGCTGAATCTGCTTACATCCGTTTATAACTGATCATTCGGTATTCTTTAGTCTTTCTTCCCTTACTAAGCATGCTTATTTAACCCTTTCCAATCCACTGTCTGACCTCTAAAGACATTATAATTTAAGGCTGTACAGCTCCACTGTTGGAAGACATCCGTCGGGGTTCTCTTACTGTATATTGCCAGCCTCTCTGTCAGAGCCTATCGAACGTGTCACCTCATGCAGTACTGGCTTTAGCCAGCAGCTAGCGCCGTTGTATAACGGCAGAAAAAGAGTAAGCCCCCCTAGGAAAACCAGGATAGAAATTGGATTGGAAAGGGTTAAAACTGAATGATAAAATGAACAAAAACAGAACCAAATGTAAACCTTTTCGTTAAGTTCCGTCACCCTATAATGCAAGAAAAAAAAAAATTGAAGGGTCCATTCTGTTTGATACTTGTTTTCTTAGTGGAAAGCGAAGGCGCTGTATTCTGCGCTATTGTTTCTGTTAAACTGAGAACCTTGTTACAAATGGCAACTTTATATCACAGTGCCTCCATACTGTTTCCATTAGGCACCCATAAACAACTAGTCCCATTTATGCCAGTGGAAATATAAACAACTGTTACCCACCTGCATGCGTGTTCACATTGTATAAAAATGCAAACAGCCCGGGTAAATCTTCACACGAGAAATACAAATGCCCCTCAGCATTATAACATGGCATGACTAGCGTGCTAAAAATATACAGTGGGCATAAATATTTTAAGCAGCAGGATGTTATTTACAAATAGTATACAAATTTTCCCGGCATGTAATCGTTTTCTTCCCAGCGAGTACTAGGTGGGCGTCCCACAGTCAGTCCTGGTTGCCATAGTAACACTTTAAAACAAGGCTCACAGTCCGGATTCCAACGCGGTTTGCCTAGTTCCTTATTTTCAATGTACTTTTTAATTTTTCCACACTTTTAAAATGGATCACTGTGTAAGAGTTTTGCACCGTTTATGTATAATCTGTATAATTTTCACTGCTGGAAATGTTATAGACTAAATATAACCTGAAATCATATGAGCCATATATTAGATATGCTACATTATAAAAAGCACAAATGTTCTGCCTTGTGCATAGTAACTCCTTTAGGACTAGTCCGTCTTCAGTTTCGTTTTTTTTAATCTAACTGCTGCAGTGACACCTCCGTGCTGTGCCAGCCATTGCACTGGTTGTCCATCCACTAGAGTACAATTTTAACTCATCACTCTCATCCATAAAGCTCTCCACCGCCCCATATCTTCTCATTCATCGCTGTCTACCCCCCTACCCATGCTCTCCGCTCGGCTAATGACCTTACACTAAATTCTGCCATAGTCCGAACCTCCCATTCCCACCTCTAATACTTTACTAGGGCTGCATCAGTTCTCTGGAATGTGCTAACCCAGAATATAAAGTTCATCCTCAAGACCCATAATAATAGGATAGGCCCTATAGGGAATAAAGGCTGCCCTACATACAGGTTCCACCACAGTGGATTAAGAGGCTCAAATGCTGGGCCCACCTGTCTCAGAATAAAGAGGGTATAATGACCTGAAATATGCAGATTTGGAAGTGAATTATCCATGCAGATTCTGACACAGATTTTACAGTGTTACTTCGGTTTTGGAAGGCAAAACAGATGTCTGAGCAGACCTGAGGGCGTATTAAAATCTGCAAATCTGCATGTCCTAATGCAAGACAAAGTTTGTTCTATTGAAGTCATCGGCAAATACATTAACACTGTAGATGAAATATCTACAATTTTGACATAATTCACCGGAACGTAAAACCAAAAAGAAATGCTGAATTCTTTAGAGAATAAAGACAACTATGCACATTTAACAGCTGTAGTCCATTTCACCCAACTCCACCATAAATATGGTTTGGACGCATGTTCATGCTCACTTTAATGATTAAAGGGGAAGAAGTAGCGACCAGACACTTCTGGCAGCGGCTTACAGTATTTCTAGTGGGAACAACAATGCTGCAAGCCCAGTTTTGTATTTAGCATCTTGCTGGTCAGACCGCACCACAGACACCCTACTTGAACAACCACTTGCAGACAACCATAAATACTTAATGAGCCTGATATAATGGACGGTGAGTGTTTAGTAGAATGTAAGAGACCTACTTGCGAATGATTACTAGACGTTTCCATTTTTTCTTGCGAACGGTCTCGGGCCAGTTTTGCAGCTTCTTTAACTTCCTGAAATTTGTCTGCAAACTGTAACAAAAAAAATACAGTTAATAAGCAATCCTGAATAATTCACATTATGGGGAAGGTGTTTTGGGGGGGAACTTGTCGCTTCCACATAAAAAGTGATGCAGGAGTGCTAGATGCATGCTTTGTGTAATTTTTTGCATATGACATACCGTAATCCTAAGCACGGTACAGTACTGTAATCCTAAGCACGGTACAGTACTGTCTCTTCCCTCCAAGTCAACAGTGCACTGACCATTATAGTGCAATCAGCACATCCAGGTCATCCATACACTCCTGTCTGTCCCAAATCAGGACTCTCATACAACTTGACGACTGACAGATTCAACAACATTTTTTATTTACAATCTGAAGTTTGTATTGGCATAACTTTGGGATACATGCAAATTCTGATAATATTTTATTAAATCTTTTAAGAAGGCGAAGTGAACTATAAACAGCAATTCTGGCATTGGTTTGTTTTACTTTTTTCGCATTCTATTTTATTTCTTTTTTACAGCATTTACCGTGCAGTATGAATAGCGCTGTATTTTAATAGTTTTTGAATTGTTATGGACACAGATACCAATTATGCTTTTTTTATATATAATTTTTTAATGAAATTGAGAAAAGTGCCTTTTTTAACCTTAATTAATTAATTTTTTTAAAATACTCAAACTTTTTTTTTTGTTTTGTTTAGGAGCCCCCCTGTGAGAATTTGAACATGTGATCACTTGCTCGCTCATAGAATACATTGCAATACTTCTCTATTTCAGTGTCCTGTGCCTGTCAGCATTATCCTATTAAAGGGGTTGTGCCAAGATTGACTTTTATAAAAGTCTGATCATGGGGGTCTCACCACAGAGACGCCTCTTATTCCAAAAATGGGGGTCCCATGTCCCCTCTTCTTACCATTGTGGACTACCTGCACCCACTCGCAGTGATGTAAAGATTAATTAGAGCAGTGGCCGCACATAAAATAAAATATTAGGGGGAGAAAAAAGAATGTTTCAGTATCCTGTTTTAATCACCTTATGATGCTCATAGTACAGGTCCCAAGGAGTCCATAGATGTACTTTATATACATACTCTGCTCTCTGTTCCCATGCTTTCACCCACGGAAGTTAAAGTGCAGACAGTGCAGTCGGCTCATCACTACAGGCGTAACAATGTAAGTGCAGGTGGTGCACAGCCTGCAGAGGGGAGTCTGATGCACTGTCAATGTGCCAACTTCCACAGGTGACAGCACGGGAATGGGGAATTGTTCAGATGCAAGTAAGGCATAGAGAGATAGAGCTTTAGTCTTCCAATTAAATGTAACTTGAAGCACCCCTAGTTTCCACTTACATTGCATAGTATGACTCCTTAGTCTGCTGCTGCATTGGGAGAACCAGACAGTCTTTTAGCCTGTTGCTCCTTTGAATGCCAAAACATGGTGGCTGTTACAAGGGAATGTCTGGTTCAGACAACTCTTATCCATATCATTCCTACTATCATACCCTAATCTAAACCTACCCTTTACTACTGAAAGTGAAGAGCCATTACCAAAGCTGCTCTTGGTCTGGGGAACCTACAGTACTTTAACCTCCCCTGCAGCAACAAGAGCATCTAATGGTTACTTCCCTGGTTATAAGTTATCATCTAACTATCAGGGGACATTTAAGTTTCAGTTCTAATCTGAATATCCCTTGCAGTCTTCTAACAGGCTTCTCTTGAACTTACAACTTCGTAATTCTGACAATTGGCACTTGCAGCTTGAGACTACAATATTTTACTTTAAAGGGAATCTATTAGCTGTCCAAACTGCAGATGATATATTATAGAGCAGGAGGAGCTGAGCAGATTGGTATATACTGTAGTTTTATGGAGAAAGATTCAGTAGAACTTGTATTGTATTAATTTATATCTCTGCTCATTCTGAGCTGAGCAGTCCAATGGGCGGAGCTATCAGTGATTGACAGCTCCCCCTGTACAGTCATACACACACAGCTGTCAATCACTGATAGGACCGCCCATTGGACTATCCAGGTACTGTCCAGAATCATCATTTCTCCGCCTGAAATTTTGCATGGAAGTAACGCTGGCATGTAATTGCAAAGTTAAGGCCACTAAGTAGCCTGTGGTTGAAGTGCCTGGTTTATTAAATGTTTCCTGCTAATTGTCCTTATGTACAGCACTGATGGGAGTCAATCAACGAGTGTCAGATTTGGCTGTTTCTGTTTAACAACCAGTAGGCAATACACCCACAAAACATTTCTTTTTCGAACAGCACCTGTGCATTTCCCCATTAATTTACTGAAAGAGCTCCAAGAAATTATTCTCATTTGAAAAAAAAAAAAAAAACAGATCTAATTACAGGATTTCAACAGTTTTAATTAAATTAACAATTTTGTATTCATCAGACACGTCCAATGTTAATCAACTAGGGTATCAGGACTGCAAATCCCATTATCCTTTCAAGATTACTTAAATGGTTATTCTCATTTCAGCAAGTAAATATTATTTGTGTAATAAAAAGTTATACCGTCACTGAATATATTCTCCATATCAGATCTTCGCGATTTTGTAAGAACTCTGCTTGCCATCATTTAAAAGAACGTTTTATTGCTAACTTCCCGTGAACAAAATCTGTCTTGGTCATGTGATGCAGACACTTATGAACGACATGTCTGTCCATCACATAAAAGCAGCAGAATTATATCTATGGGGAGTAATCAATGAAAGTTCTCATTGACTGCAGACAAAGATTTTGAAAACTATGAGGAAATGATACAGAAAGCATATTGAAAGTTATTTTTAATACTAAAAAAATATAAATGGCTGAAACTGGAATGTTCCTTTAAATGAACAGTGAAAAAACTGCATGAGCAACATCTCCAACCAAAATTATTGTTTTGAAGTAGAAATGTTTTAAAAGGGGGTTTCTGGGACATAAAAAAAGTAAAGAGAGCTTAAAACAAACTAAAATTGAATACTCATCTATCCTGGCTGTAGCTCTGATACCAGCAGCATAGAACTAAGAAGCAGCGGCGGGCGGTCACATGCACATGACCACTCCGCCACTCATGGGATTCGGCGGTGATTATGATTCGCAATCAAAATCCACACATACGGTGTGGATTTTGACTCAGATATTTATGTGGAAATGTTGCAGAATTTGCTGAGGAATTTTCAACAGAGGAAATTCCGTCACATGTGAACATACCCTTAAGATTTTCTGGCTTTAACCCTTTCCAAACCAATTTATATCCTGGTTTTCCTAGGGGGCTTACTCTTTTTCTGCTGTTATACAACTGCGCTATATGCTGGCTAAAGCCATTACTGCATGAGGTGACACGTTGGATAGGCTCCGACAGCAGAGAGGCTGGCAATATACAGTAAGAGAACCCCGACGGACGTCTTCCAACATCGGAGCTGTACAGCCTCAAGTCATAATGTCTTCAGAGGTCAGACAGTAGATTGGAAAGGGTTAAATGTAACATTATAAAGACTTCACCAGCTGGTTTTTATTTAGAAAAAAATGGTTTACAGCATCTCTGCTATGCTTAAAGGGATGTAGAAAACAGGTAAAGAGAAAAAAAGCATATTTGCAATTCCTCCTTTTATCTCCTTTCCTTTTGTTGTGTCGTCTCATATTACAATTTAAACTTGGAATACATAAAAAAATATTTCTTTATGTATTTCTAATAGTTCAGTCATGCCCGCACTCCTCCTTTTCCTCCTCACTGTCTGGCTGCAACACAACTCGCTGGAGCAGCAGCTGCCCTGCCTGCACTAGGACAAAAAGAATGTTAAGCCCCGCCTCATTTGCCAAAGCCCACCCATTCAGGCTTTCTCAAACTAAAAATGCAACAGATGAATAGGACATTAACTTTGTGTGTTCTCTGCAGGCGTCCTACAACACTGCTTCAGGTACATGCAGAAAATACAGCAGACTGACAAGATGTAAACAAGATTATCTCCTCTTTGTTTGTACCACTTATTTCTAAGTTTAGTGTTCTTTAATGGGAATCTATTGTCAGGTATAGTCCTCAACTGCTTAAAAAATGTTATATTAAAAATGATTTGAAGGGAATATATAATCAGAATATGACCTGGTTAAAAATCAGGTTTTTAATGCATATTTCAGAATATTTTGTGATTTTTACATTTTCTATTTCATTATTTACATTAAAAGAAGAAATCCTGCATTTTTTTTCTGTCATCACTAAGCACAATGATACTACGCCATATATGGCTTCAACATACCTGCAGCACCGCATAGACCTAATAAATTGGTAGAATGCCCAAAGTGTGGCGCACACGCTACCAACTTTGAACATGGTATATGGTCGTGCACATATGTAAACGCCTTCTGGACTACCATAGCACAACATATCTTGAATAAATGGAAGATAAAAATATCGGTAGACATACAATCCATGCTATTCCACACTGCACCACAACAGACAATGGACACGCCAGACCAACAGACAATGGACACGCCAGACCAACAGACAATGGACACGCCAGACCAACAGACAATGGACACGCCAGACCAACAGACAATGGACACGCCAGACCAACAGACAATGGACACGCCAGACCAACAGACAATGGACACGCCAGACCAACAGACAATGGACACGCCAGACCAACAGACATTGGACACGCCAGACCAACAGACATTGGACACGCCAGACCAACAGACATTGGACACGCCAGACCAACAGACATTGGACACGCCAGACCAACAGACATTGGACACGCCAGACCAACAGACATTGGACACGCCAGACCAACAGACATTGGACACGCCAGACCAACAGACAATGGACACGCCAGACCAACAGACAATGGACACGCCAGACCAACAGACAATGGACACGCCAGACCAACAGACAATGGACACGCCAGACCAACAGACAATGGACACGCCAGACCAACAGACATTACCACCTTTCCTACATATTTTTCTCTTGGCAGCCAAACGGGCATTACTTAAACACTGGTTAGAACAAACAATGCCAGATGTAATGGAGGTAGAAGCACAGCTCATACATGTAATGACACTAGAAAGAATAGAAGTGGAGCGCAACAAGGAGAAAGGGGCAAAACACCATTTTAAAAAATGGAAACATTTTCTGGTATCGCATTTCTCAGATTCTGAGATTTCGGCTATAGTTGCTCCTTTCAAATATACCAAATGGTATCTAATAGAAGAATTGAAAGGAACATTAGGGAGACTAGCGGGACGAGAGAGAAGCTAATCTTCCCAAAGAGAACGGACACATCTGCAAGAAAATCGCAAGGATCTGACAAACCACGAGACGACAGAGGCAAATTGATATGATAGATTAGCATTGTTAGTTTGTTTTAATTTAATACAAACAGCTGATTTAGTATCTATATGTTACATATGGTATATACTATGTAAAACAACAAGCGTGATGTCAATGTCTTTGTACTATTTTTATTGAAAAATATGCAAAAATCAACAAATAAAGAGAAGTTTGAAAAAAAAACAAAAAGAAACTAAGCACAATGATAGTTTGATACTTCCTGTTCTTTAGAGAGAACGTCTCAGCAGTTATCAAGCGCTGCGGAATAAATTGGCACCATACAAATAAAGATTATTATTAGTAGTTATCACTACAGGTAGGATTACAATGAAAGTAAACACATACAGATGGAGCAGCGTTTACCTTGAGATGTAGCATGTTAGGATAGCTTTCTGTGCCACAGTTTGTCAAGCCTTTAAATGCTTTACAATGGGTTTGGTATTAAGATAAGAGACCAATAGTTTTTTTTAATGGTAGAAGATAACTTGTTGCAGAATGTTATCACATAGAAGTTAAACTTAGTTACATCAGTATATAAGGATAACACATGACCCACCATTCACAATTGGTGATGGTCACTGCCCCCCTCCACCCTGCAGAATGACCTTGGCATGTGTCATCGAAAATGCCCACTACACTGTTTTATAGAAATCAGTAGGCCAATTTCCAACTGAAGTTTCCCATGTCCATGTATATTCTGTTACTGCTGTTTATAGTTCCGAGCAGCAGCTCAGGCAGGATGTACAACCCCATTATCTATCAAAAAATAGACACATAATTCTCGTTCTTCTGAGTGGCAGTAGTCCCAGGTCAGCCCCTACCAATCAGATACTCATCTCCTATCCTGTGGTATAGTTGAAAATTGGTATAACCCTTTTAAAGGGAACCTGCCACTTATTTAAGCACCATAAACTAAGTTCTGGTGCTTATAGGATAGGTCCCACTGAGTCAGGGGCTAGAGGGAAAAATATTTATACTTACTGGGCTCCTTATTCCTGAGCTGCACCCCAGGAAGTCAGTGTTAGGATTTGAACTGGGAACCTCCAACTTCTTGATGAGCTATCCAGCTTTGGAACACTTTTCTTGCATATGTCTTAACCTTGTTCTCTGATCCCAGTTAACTAGCCCCTGCCTCCAGTTCCTGACCTTCATTGCATCTCCTATAAAAGCCTGGCTTTACCACTCCCTCAATGCATGATTATTGTGTTCCACCACTTTGATCAAGCTCCTGTTCCTCCTACTCCTCCACTGCATATCGATGCCTCCTGCTGCTGACTTTTGGCTTCCATTGACTATGCTTCCATTTCATCCATTTGTACCGCATATCATGACTTCCCGATAATGACTCCCGGCTATTCTGACTACTCTCCAGCGACCGGCTTGGCTATTACACAGCGGCTCCAATCCAGCATTTGGTAAGATGCAACAGTCAGTATATATAGTCAGACATGACTGTTTTCTTTCAGTCCATACGCACACACTCCCATGGTGAACATTGGAGTGCACACACATATACTAAATGAAAAGAACTATACTGACAGACGAGTGCCAATTTCCTAGGGTGACCGTGGGGAACGGGGAGCCCAGTAAGTATAAAATTACACCCCTAGACTCAGTGGGATCTATCCTATAAGCACCATAATTTATAGTGTTTCTAGGAGGAGACAGGTTAAAAAAAGCGACCCTCAAGTCCTGAATAAATCAAGATGGCCATACCACTTCTCTGACTACCTGATGCACCTTATGACAGAGCAGCAAGTAGAATCTTAGACTACTAATACACTACCAACGCATAGTGTGCATCAGGTAGTCAGAAGTGGTACGGCCATCTTGGTTTGTCTAGCACAGGAGAGTCACTTCAAATCCCTGCAAATCGGTGATGGAATAAACAGTCCACTGCACCAAATATTGGAAGCTAGTTACCCTATGAATCTATATCTGATCTTGTTATGTTCTCCACAATCAGAAGCATCACCCCCACACCAGATTTTCTTTAAATCCCTTCATGTCATTAGTAATACAGTTGGCTGCCATTTGACCATCAGCACCTACAGTAAACTAGACCCCTGAACTACTGGGACTGAGACAGTTCACATCATTGTGTAAGTACTTAAATATAAAAAAAATTCAGGGTTGCCAAAGACCCTCCACCATAAGATAAATTAGGGAAAGCTGACTGGAGGCTTTGATAGTCAATCTCCAATCTGAGCAAGGTCAAACGTTCCAATGAAAGACTCCTAAGTGAAAGGGTGTGAGCAATTCTGCATGTTGAAAGAATATACAGTGCATGCGAATGCATTACTATTTTTCATACCGCATGAATACTAGAAATCCGTTCAACATGCATACTGGTTCTCCCAAGAAAAACTGCCTTCACAGTGTGAAGCTGACAGACCTCCCATAAGCTGGAACTGGAGTACTACAGAAGTCATACAGACTCATTGTGTGATGTCAGCCCCGGCTGCAGCATGGACGTGCTCAAGAAAAACAATTAAGTTATTTTTAGGGATTCGGAGCAATAGGTTTGGTAGTCTTACACCATCATTAGTGATTCATTGGTTGCTACGGCAATAAAGCAGACAGCTTAACCCTTGTCCTGCTCAATATTTGCTGCAATTAGAAACAACTTGTAATCACTTCATCTGACACTATGTTGGAATTTAGCGAGTCTCTCACAATTTGTGGCACTATCAGTTTGCAGCTAGAATTTACATTCTTTCTCCGGCAACATATCGCTACAATGTATTGTACAACAGAGGATTATTCTTCCACTGCACAGTACACGAGTATGTATTGTTTCTCAAGAAGAAAATAAAACTGAAGAAGAATGGAGGTGAAGTGTGATCCAGGGGGTACTTAGCTGCACCGCTAATAACCCTCTAAGCCTAAAAAGGGGAAGTTATCTTCATGCTGCCTATAACATTCAAACCTGAAAACGAGCACAAGAACAACATTTATGTATTCTTCAACAGCTCTGCAAAGACTTTAGGAATAATGCTTCCCAGAAGCTGTAATAATGAGGAACGATACGTGAAATGTGGGTCAGACGCATAGTATTTTCTCAGGCAACCAAACACACAACATTAAGTATTGTCACTAAAGGCAAGTAATGAGGGAAACGAGAAAAAAAAATAATCAGGGAACGGGAAATCAATTTAATGGAAAAGACAATATATTGTGCCATTATCTAATACAAAACTTTCAACTGTGTAGGAACCAGTAGCACTGTACATGGTCTTCTGCGATGGTGGGTCTCCCAATCCTTTTGCAGCATTCAAAGTCTCTAACATCTTCTTGTAAAGAGGATCTACTCCAGTGAGGCAAACCCTTAACACGACTGATACAAGAGGTTGATCCTTTCAATAACTCTATATTTTAAAAAAAAGGCCAAAAAGGACCAATTTTTTACCACTGACTTTGCCATCAGTGGAATGAGAAGCCTGAGTCACAAGGAAACAGATTTCATTAATGAACTTAAGTTATCCTGCCATGACAGTTCCTCTGAACAAGCCACTTCCTTGGCTTCTGTAAAGTGAGGACTATATGACCTCAACAGCTCTAATAGGATTGTGTGGAAGAAAAAGGAATGACTAGTACAAGACAATTTAAGGTACCTTTATATGGGACAATTATCACCCAAATAATTACTAGAAATGGCAAATTCGGACAATAGGGGCCGTGAGTCAACTAACAGGATTTCGGGGTGAGAAATCACTCACTTGCCGGAGCCGCTTGGTCTTTAACTGAGCTAAAAACCAAGTGACTAACGTCCCATGTAAAAAGGCAATCATTTATCTATGAACAACTGCCTGTTTGCAGTTAAAGGAGGTGGACGGCTAGGCAAGATCTCAGTCTTCTCGGTCTTCTTTCTCTAAATGACTAATCACTCGTGTGGAAGCCACGAGCAATAGTCTATGGGATGGCTGTCGGGTGCTTATGCACCTGACATTCATCCTGTGTAAAGGGACCTTTACTAAATGCTCTAATTCTTAATTTAAAAAATACATATGACATAGAATAAGGGGGGCTAGCTGTTTGAAGCTTTCATGAATAAATATTGACAGAACCCTAGCATTTAATAGTCCATTACCCAGCAACAAAAAGATGCATTCTAACAAGCTGCACTGAAATCTGGCATTGAAGGAAGTGTTCCCCCTTTAATGCATGTACAACCGCTACTCTATTCAATCTACTCCTCAATGTGGGCGGGGACTGTAACCCCAAAGTGATGAGAAACTGACACCGGGCCTCCATTTTCAGGATCAGTGGGGGTTGCAGCAATCAAACCGATCAAACGTAGGATAGGCGATAAGGTTGATTTGGTCACAAATAGCAAACCTTTTAGGACTCTGGCTTAACACAATTCAAGTGGATGTTGTACTAGAAGCAGTCTAAGGATCTAAGAGGTGTTAGCAAGGTCCAAATTGTGATGGCTAGATGAGAGAGTCAGAGAATTCCCAAAATGGTAGCTCTTGAGGGATTTTCCGATATGCAGTAGTAATTACCTACAAAAAGTGTTCTAAGGAAGGACAACTAGTTTATCAGTGACAAGGTCTGGGGTGACCAAGGCTAGTTGAGCTTGTCCAATTCTACAGAAGAACAACAGTAGCTTTTAAAAGGTTAATGCTGGCTAGGATAGAAAAGTGTCAGAACACACGGAGCATCACAGCTTACTACAAATGGGTTGTGTAGTCAGACAGATCAAAGTGCCCATACCGACCCCTGTCCACCGCTGAAAGCGCTTGCAATGGGCACATGAGCATTAGAACTGGTCCATAGAGCAATGGCAGAAGGAAGCCTAGTCTGATGAATGATAATTTCTTTTAAATCATATGGATAGCTTGGGTTTAAACCTGAGGTAGGCCTGGGAAAGACTCTCCCATGATGCAATATGGAAAGAAGGCAAGCCAGTAAAGGGAATATGATGAGGGCAATATTCTGCTGCGAAACATTGGGTCCTGGCCTTCATGTGGATGGAACTTTGATATGTGAAAGCCAGGTACTACCTAAACATTGTTGCAGACCAAGTACACCCCTTCAGTGCATGAGTATTCCCTAATGCCGGTGACGTTTTTTCAGAAGGATAATAAACCATTATTCAGGAAGGAAGTTTTATAGGTTTACTTTTTGGCCTCCAAATTCCTCAAATCTCAATCTTGTCGAGCATCTATGGGCTGTGCTGGACTGCTGCTAAAGTCTTAGTACCAATGTCAGGTATTTGGGGGATGTACACAATTTTAGGCACACAGTTTTAATACCCTGGCTGATCAGAGTGTGTAACTATATTTTCATCTTTCTATTGCATAATCATATATATATATATATATATATATATATATATATATATCTATCACAATTACCCTATAACACACACCTTATGTATAATGCTGTATAATATATAATACTGTAATACATATTGTAATGTTACATTATAATATAATATTCTACACACACGTTTTTTTTGCCGAGACTTTTCCTCACTCCTAAAGTCTTTATGGAGGTAAGCTGGCCTATAACCGTTTACTGTCTGAACATGTAAATATTAAAGGACTATATATTAAATGTAGTAAATCTCCAAGACGGCTTTCTATTACTCCCATCTTTAGCATTTCTAGAGATGGATTTAGTTTTTAATTGGGGCAAAAAAACAGAAGCAGATAAGAAAAAGCTGAATGGAGAACGGGAAATCAAGAAAAAGACAAATCACAATCCTCTAGAAAGTGTCTGGGTAGAGCAGACAACATTTTCTAATGAATGTAGGAGGACATGTATGTGAGATGTTCTGACAAGTAGGAGGTTGCTATGGGAATTACTTGCAGTGTTATTTCCAAGCTGCCTTCCTCACAATGTAACTCAGACTATTTTAGGTGCAAGGTTTTTATTTATTTTTTTTAACAAGGGCCGCTTTAAAGTTACTCATGTTGTGGTTTACACGGAAATAAACAGAATATAAAAATAATGATCATAATTATATATTTTAGAACCAGATTAACGAGACATAGGAGGATTTGTGTGCTTTTAATCATTTCACATAGGCACAGCATGTGCGTATCTATATAAAATGAACAAGTACTTCTGTCAAACATGTTTATCATATTGAACTTCAAAGTTTTTTGTTTTTTCTTTTTTAGCTCAGACGTTGTGGCAAGTATAAAATGTATCCTCTGTAAGCACTCGGCAATCTTTGGCAGCCCTATAGAGATGAATGGGAGAGAAGGAGAGTGCATGCTTTGCCACTGCTCCATTCATATGCGGGACAGAACCCCCCCCACTCATGAGAGGTGAGAATCCCTGCGGGCAGACCCCGCTGATCAGACACTTATGCCCTATCCTGTGAGTTTGGTATAAGTTTTAAACGTGACACGACCCATTTAATATACATACAGTCACATGATGCCTAAGTACTGTGGCACCCACAGAGGTTTGCCAGACCTTACTGTATCAAACAGGAAAAAAATCTTTGTGGCGTGCTCTACCAAATTGTATGTTATATACTGCTTCCAGGGAAAATAAATATGTCTGTAATATAGTGTTGTATAGAGGTACCATGTGGCAGCACATTGAATGCTCATGGCTCCATAGTGTACCTACATTAAAGTGTACTTGAGTTTTTCAGCAAGTGTTCTAAAATATAACAGGTTCTCCTTATCCTCTCATTTGCTGCTGTTTGCATCTTGTTTCAGGTCTGTAAGTTCTGGTTTCCAGGTTGTCTTTCCCCTTTTCTGTTGCCTGGCTGTTTGCAATCCTCTTTCATGCAGGGGGTGCATAGCAAACCTAGCGTTCTGTCAGTAGTTCACTGTACTGCACTTCCTTGCCCTTCCTTCCCACACTGCTTTGGGAAGTCTGTAGTTCAATCAGCATGGGGCTGTATCTGAATGTCCAACCCTTCTGCTTTCCCAGGGCGATGAAGCCATTCTGGCAAAATGGTGAATAAACTCAATATAATGCATGTACACAAACAACCAGGAGAGGCAGAGACTATGGAGATCTTTATCAGAGTGTCTGCAGATCTGTACGCCTGTAGCCTCTGAGTGCATGAGAGCACCCCTGTGAAGATAGCTCCTCCCCCCATTGCTAATGAAACATTCCTGCGTCCTTTTTAAAAAGAAGCTCTGTACCAAATGACATACAGTGGATTGCAGAGAAGCTGGAAAGGAGATCCCTAGTGGCAGCCACTTCAAATGTGATTTACAGTGGTAAGACATTACTACTTTAAAGCAAATAAATTACAGAAATGATGAGACTAACTCAAGCTAGTAGATGAGCAGAAGTTGTCTGAAAAGTTAGTGCCCCTTTAAGGTTCTTTGCACATAGCTTTGCCAAGTTACTAATACTGGATAACACTTTACAGATGCAGATTCAATAAACCATATGCCTGCACAGTAAAAGGGTTGGGAAAGAGAAGGATCTCTTAGGCCCCCTGTACACGGGTGGAAATTCCACTGCGGGATTTCCTGCAGAATTTCTGCCTGTGGAAGCTGCCATAGGATTGCATTAGAAAATGCAATCCTAGGCAGACGGCCACTATTTGTCCACACAAAATTTCATGCGGAAAACAAATCGCGGCATGCTCTATTTCTGTGCAGAGCCCCGCACAGAAATGTCACTCCCCGGCCGCTGGCTCCGCTCTGCGCATGCGATGGCTGGGCGGCAGCCGACACATCACAGAGCTGGAGCCGCGGGAGAGGTGAGTGCCGCGCTGGTCCCTGCAGGGGCTCGGGTCGGGTCCCGCTGCGAGAATTCTTGCAGCGGGATCCGACCCGGCCATCTGCAGACGGCCTTACTGTGATCTTTTTGGAGGGACAGAAAGAGGACGCGAGTGACCAGTTGACAAAAAATATCTCCCCCATCCCAAGAATTAGTAACTCCTAGTAAATTCCTACACATAAGATTTAGGAGATGGACAACGCTTTTGTGCCTGACCAGATCAATGCTTTAAGAAGAGAATACATATATAAACTATTCCACCACACTTACCTTGGACAACTGCTGCTCAGATCCAAATCCTAGACCGAACACTGTATTTGCTCTGCTGTCAGCCCACTGGCCAAATTTCTGAGAGGTTTTCGTGAAAGTCATATTGGGTGTGATTGTGCTGTTTATAATTACCTGAAATAATAAAAAAAGGAGGGGACAACCTTTAGTTATCGCTGTTTAATTACCCGCTATTCTCCTACATGTTTGTTGCAATAAATGTGAGACACATAACAGGAGTGACACCTGAGAATGTCATTAAAGTAACAAATACTGTACCAACCACATGTCCCGAACACAGAATAGTGACCCTAAGGTATATAGGGCAATCAGGGGCGTAACTATAGGGGGTGCAGGGAATGCGGTTGCACCCGAGCCCAGGAGCCTTAGGGGGCACATGAGGTCTCTCTTCTCCATATAGGGAGCCCAGTACTATGAATAAAGCATTATAGTTGGGGGCCCTGTTACAGGTTTTGCATCAGGGCCCGGGAGCTTCAAGTTACGCCTCTGAGGGCAATGTATATCCAACAAGAAATACTGGATAAAGTAACAGTATATTTAAACTAACATTTTGGAAAACAGCCTCATCAGGGGAGGTTAGACTTTAAAATAGTGGTAGATCCTAAACTGTTCACCTGATTAGGATGTAAATTGCTCAGCAAAAACTCTGCAATTTGTGCTCATAGTCAGGAATTAATTTAAATTGCAATATCCTGTGGCGGACAGCTAGAATAGCAACAGCTTGGTCAAGGTCTGAATATTTTAGGACTTATCTATACTTTTTTTAATTAAATAAAATTAAGACAAAAGGTATCAGATTATATAGAAATGCTTGTATTCTCATAATCAAAGGCCCCTAGAATATTAGTCTTGCAATTTTACAGATTCTTTGCAAAATAATAGATTCAGCCCACACATACTACCTTGCAGCTATACTTTGCATTGGTATATAGGGACTTTCTTATACAATAGTTCCCCAGTGCACTATTAGGGATAAAACGCCATTCATATTACAAATTAATAAAACCACAATGACCAAGTAGCTGAAAAGGTCTTCATTTGCTTGCTATTCCTCTTCTTAGTACAGGCCACCAACATTTCCAGGTAATTTGCATTAGCACATTTGCACACAGCCTAAGGCTATATTCACAGGAGGTGGATTTTCAGCAAACCTTCTACAAGAAAAATACGTGGCATTTGTAGTAGCAGCAGCAAAGTGGAGATTTTCAAATTCTTGTCCACACGCTGTGGAGAAAACCAATACAAAATCCATGTGGAAATTGACATGCGGTGCGGATCTTAATTCTGCAGCATGTCAATTATAGCAGTTGCAACCCGGCCCTAAGTCAGGTGGGTCCAGATGGCCCCCTTGCCACTGTTACACAGCACCATGACAAAACCCTCCCAGCGTGCGGTCGACTGTACCGCAACTCCAGGCTGTTATCTGCACAGAAGTTATCACATCTTCCAGTTTAAAGCCTCGCGCTGCTGCTAAGTGCCCGACTCCTCCACCAGCAGTGTGTTCTTAGTGCAGGACGAGCTGGTGGAGGAGACGGGCACTTGGCAGCAGCGTCAGGCTCAAAAACAGAAGATGTGATAACCTCTGTGTAGATAATAGCCTGGAGTTTTGGTGCATGGGGTGCGTTATAGACCATGCTGGTGTAACCGGATTATGTACTATATATAAATTATATATGTAAAGCTGGTATAAGTTATACATCTCCCTTTATAAAGTGATATGGGCCATTTGCCTAAAACCAAATTTTAATATAGTGCAGAAAATGAGTCAGACTCAAAGAATGGTAGAGTTGGAACAGACCTCCATGGTCATCGGGTCAAACCCCCTGCTCAGTGCAGGATTCACTAAATCATCCCAGGCAGATGTCTGTCCAGCCTTTGTTTGAACAATGGACACAGTATTCCAGATGAGGTCTGACTAAAGAAAAGTAGAGGGGGATAATTACCTCACATGATCTAGACTCTATGCTTCTCTTAATACATCCCAGAATTAGGTTTGCCTTTTTGGCTGCTGCATCACATTGTTGACTCATGTTCAGTCTATGATCTATTAGTATACCCAAGTCTTTTTCACATGTGCTTCTGCTTAGCCCAATTCCTCCCATTCTGTATGTGCTTTTTCATTTTTCTTGTCCATATGTAGGACTTTGCATTTCTCCTTGTTAAATACCATTCTGTTAGTCGCTGCCCACTAGATCTTTTTGAATACGCGCTCTCTCTTTCCTACCGTGTTTCCCCGAAAGTAAGACAGTGTCTTACTTTCTTTTTATCCCCAAAAGCCCCACTATGTCTTACTTTCGGGGTATGTCTTATAATAAAAAAAAATCATTACTCACCTTCCCCGGCGTTCTGTCGCGCTCCGGCAGGATGTCGCTCGCTCCTCGTCCCCGGCGCAGCATTGCTTTCTGAATGCGGGGCTTGAAATCCCCGCCTCCAGAAAGCTAATACACACGCCGTCAGCCAGTTACAGCCATTCAATGACCGCATTGAATGGCTGTGATTGGCTGAAGGCGCACGTGGCTTCAGCCAATCACACTATTCAATGACATCATTGAATGGGTGTGATTGGCTGAAGCCACGTGCGCCTTCAGCCAATCACAGCCATTCAATGATGTCATTGAATAGTGTGATTGGCTGAAGCCACGTGCGCCTTCAGCCAATCACAGCCATTCTGTAACTGGCTGACGGCGTGTGTATTAGCTTTCTGGAGGCGGGGATTTCAAGCCCCCGCATTCAGAAAGCAATGCTGTGCCGGGGACGAGGAGCGAGCGACATCCTGCCGGAGCGCGACAGAACGCCGGGGGAGGTGAGTAATGATTTTTTTTTTTTCTACGGTATGTCTTACTTTCGGGGTACGGCTTACATTGGCCGACCCCCCTGACACCCCCGATACGTCTTACAATCGGGGGTGTCTTACTATCGGGGAAACACGGTAGTGTAAGCTATCCCTCCTAACTTTGTGTCATCAGCAAATGTGTTCAGTTTTCCATCAATTCCCTCCTCCAGATCATTTATATAAATGTTGAGTTATGTTTGGAAAGCTTATACCAAGGGGATAGATCATGTATATTTGCTTTGTAGCTGTATATAGCATTGTACAGGTTCCAATGACAGAAGGCCACATGGTTTAGGTACATGTGCCGATAACTACAGGCTGCATGGTTTAGGTACAAGTGCCAATGACTACAAGCTGCATGTTTTAAGTAGGGTGTACAGGTGCAGATGACTGCAGGCCGCATAGTTTAGGCACAGGTGTACAGGTGCAGATGACTGCAGGCCGCATAGTTTAGGCACAGGTGTACAGGTGCAGATGACTGCAGGCCCCATGGTTTAGACACAAGTGCAGATGACTGCAGGCCGTATGTTTTAGGTACAGGTACAGATGACTGCAAGCCTCATGGTTTAGGTACGGGTACAATTGCAGATGACTGCAGACTGTATAGTTTAGGTATGGGTACAGGTGCACATGACTGCAGCCCGCATGGTTTAGGTATGAGTACAGGTGCCAGTGACTACAGGCAGCATGGTTTAGGTACGGGTGTACAAATGCAGATTACTGCAGGCCTTATGCTTTAGGCACAGGCACAGATGTCTACAGGCCATATGACTAAGGTACGGGTATAGATGACTGCAGGACGCATGATTTAGGCAGGGGTGCATGTGCAGATGACTGCAGGCTGCATGGTTTGGGCAGGGGTGCATGTGCAGATGACTGCAGGCCGCATAGCTTAGGCAAGGGTGCATGTGCAGATGACCGCAGGCCGCATGGCTTAGGCAGTGGTGCATGTGCAGATGACCACAGACCACATGGCTTAGGCAGGGTGCATGTGGAGATGACCGCAGGCCGCATGGCTTAGGCAGGGGCGCATGTGCAGATGAGTGCAGGCCGCATGGTTTAGGCAACGATGCATGTGCAGATGACTGCAGGCCACATGGTTTAGGCAGGTGTGCATGTGCAGATGACTGCAGGCCACATGGTTTAGGCAGGTGTGCATGTGCAGATGACTGCAAGGTGCATGTGCAGATAACTGCAAGCCGCATGGTTTAGGTACGGGTACAGGTGCAGATGACTGCAGGCTGTATGGTTAAAGCATGGGGGCAGATGACTGCAGGCTGTATGGTTCAAGCATGGGGGCAGATGACTGCAGGCTGTATGGTTCAAGCATGGGGGCAGATGACTGCAGGCTGTATGGTTCAAGCATGGGGGCAGATGACTGCAGGCTGTATGGTTCAAGCATGGGGCAGATGACTGCAGGCTGTATGGTTCAAGCATGGGGGCAGATCACTGCAGGCTGTATGGTTCAAGCATGGGGGCAGATGACTGCAGGCTGTATGGTTCAAGCATGGGGGCAGATGACTGCAGGCTGTATGGTTCAAGCATGGGGGCAGATGACTGCAGGCTGTATGGTTCAAGCATGGGGGCAGATGACTGCAGGCTGTATGGTTCAAGCATGGGGGCAGATGACTGCAGGCTGTATGGTTCAAGCATGGGGGCAGATGACTGCAGGCTGTATGGTTCAAGCATGGGGGCAGATGACTGCAGGCTGTATGGTTTAAGCATGGGGGCAGATGACTGCAGGCTGTATGGTTTAAGCATGGGGGCAGATGACTGCAGGCTGTATGGTTTAAGCATGGGGGCAGATGACTGCAGGCTGTATGGTTTAAGCATGGGTGCAGAGGACTGCAGACTGTATGGTTTAAGCATGGGTGCAGAGGACTGCAGGCTGTAAGGTTTTAGGATTTAGTTATGTGTGCAGGTGCAACTGTTAAATTAAAAAATAAATGTATTCACTTTTCTTGCAGCTTCTCCCTGCTATGTACTGAGGCTTGCCTTTCTCTGACAGTCTCTAACCCTGAAAACTAAGAGACTGACAGGAGAGAAGGCAAGTCTTTGTATGGAGCAGGGAAGATATGCAGAAGGTGAGCCTCCTCTCCCTTCTTTGGTTCCAATCCATAGCAGCAAACCCACAAGCACATCTGCACCATAATGGTGGGAATTTGCTGCTCTGGAAGTCTACGTCGGTTTCTTTTGGAAAATCCAAATACATTTTCTGCAGCAAATTTGCCCTGTGCGAACATATCCTTAGGTTGTATTTACACAGTTGTTTGATGCCGTGTTCTGAGCAAAATGCAAGAATGAATCCAGAAAGAAGGATAAAAAAGATAAAAGCAAGGCTGCCTTCTCGCTCTTGTATCCACTTTTCTGCACGTGTAAATCCAGCCTGGGGCTCCTGCAGTAAAATCTCTGTAGGAGGAAGGTTGGGGGTGGGAATTTTGGAACACTTGCGCATGGAGGTCAGTACAGACAGATTGCTCTATTAACTGAATGGAACATGTTCATTAAGAATGGTGTATTACGCAATATCTGATTAAGCAGTTCTTAACAACCGGTGCAAAGTGAAGCTTCAATGAGTCATTTTTGCTCATTTTTATTTCTTAACAGTATCAGAGATTAAATATTCATGGGTTTTATTAGTGAGTAAATGAATCCCATAATAAAGTAAAATGTGCAGAAAATCAATATGAATATACTGCATTTGTATAAAAGTCCATGTTTCATCCAGCAGTGAATGGCATGAATTAACCTTAAACTCTCATCACCAGCGTAAAAAGGTCAATTCTATTAGAGAATATGCTATAAACATTACATTATAGGTTGTGCCAGGACTGAATCAGTGAGAAAAAAACAATTAAGGAATGACATTAAAAAAAAAAGAATATTTAGCTAATGCTTAAACTGCTAACCACGTATCTATGTCGTCTCTTGGAGCTGTATTAATGGTGAAAGCTAATTGTGCAAAGAGGCTTACCTATAATGATTGTCGGTAAATGCTGCCAAAGCAATCTCCCTATCAAGCAGGAAATGATACTCTGGGTTTTGAACGTGTTTTGTGTAATTTTACTGAATGCCCTTAAGACATATGCAATATCAACATGTCAAATTAATATGTCCACACCCTTGAAATTATCTTAAAATTGCTAGGCTTCCATCTCATCATTTCTGCTAGTTCAAACAGATCTGGCAGCCAGTCTGCCCTCGTTATTGTGGATTCATATGAAAGCTGCTTTCAGAAATGCGGAATTGTCCTTTTACGTGTTCAGACACTTAAAGCTCCGCTTGTAACAGCTCAAGGTGCACCTGTTGCTTCTCCGTGGAAGCTGCCATGTTGAATATTCACCATAGTCCAACCCTCCAAATCACTGATGAACTCAAGGAGATTTGTAACTAATCCACCTTAGGAAATATTCTGTAACTTCAGATTTTTAGGATAGTCATCATGTGAGTTGTATATTTTTGCTCAGTTGTTTCTTTCATGTGTAGAAGACATGCAGTACTGCGCAAAAGTTGTAGGCAGTTGTGGAAAAATGCTGCAAAATAAGAATGCTTTCAAAAAATAGAGGTGTTTAAATTTTGTTAACTGACAAAAATAAACTATTAGGCATCCTGCCCATAGACGGAGCGGGATACGCCCACGGTTTTATACCGCGGGAAATCTGCGGGGATAAACAAAAAGGTCCCAGTTGGCGATTGCAGGAAAATGGAGACCCCCCCGTCATGAAAAATGCGGTAAAATAGAACATGCTGCGATTTTTTTTTCTCCTGTGGCGTAAATCCGCGGCAGAATCTTGCATGCGAGGACTGAGCCATTAGGTTAACCCTTTCCAATCCAATTTGTATCCTGGTTTTCCTAGGGGATGCTTACTCTTTTTCTGCCGTTATACAACGGCGCTATCTGCTGGCTAAAGCCAGTACTGCATGAGGTGACACATTGGATAGGCTCTGACAGCAGAGAGGCTGGCAATATACAGTAAGAGAACCCCGATGGACGTCTTCCAACATCAGAGCTGTGCAGCCTTAAATCATAATGTCTTCAGAGGTCAGACAGTGGATTGGAAAGGGTTAAATTGAACCCAATAGCAGCGCTATTCCGCCGCGGGGAAAACGCAGCATAAATTCGGCTTTGGGCATTAGCCCTAAAGTGAACAAGCAAAAGAAATCTAAATTAAATCAATATTTTGGTGTGACCACTCTTTGCCTTCAAAACAGCAACAATTCTTCTAGGTAAATTTGCACATACTGATTTACACACAACGATTATCACTCGAAATTCGTTCAAAGATGGCTTTTGAGCGATAATCGTGCAGTGTAAATGCTCCCATCGTTTGCTTTTCTGCCGAATGATGGATTTCACGTGAACATAAATTCCATTGCTCGTGATAGCAGGGACCTCATGCTGAGTCCTCCACTGGAGCGCTGATAACATTCTCTTCAGCAGAAGTCACCTGGCAGAACAAAGGTGCTGTATGTAGATAACAGACCACCTGCTGTTATCTGCATACAGTGACGGGAGCCTAATTTACATGCAAATGAACCTAATAAGCTACTAATGGGCATTAGACCCCATTTACACTTAAAGATAATCGCTCAAAACTCACTCAAATGATCGTTTGAATGACAGTTTTGAGCGATCATCTTTTCATACTTTGTAGTAGCAAATTAGCTACTATACAGCTATGCAGGCAGAGCGGGACACAGCCATGGACGCTAATAGAAAAATACAGCTGTTTTGCATAAGCAAACAGATGTATTCTTTTTAGCGCTGTCTGCCAGTGTCCCCGCTGTGAATTCACAGCAGGACACAGGCACAGAGAATCTTATCAGCGCAGCCGGCTGATAACAGCTGATCACTCAATTCTAGCAAGCTAGAATTCAGCGATCAGCGACTCGTGCACGAAAACTGCACGATGTCAGTGCAATTAGACAGAACGAGAATTGCTCAAAAAAGACGGTTTGTGCGATTTTTGAGTGATTTTTGTTGTGTCTAAATGGGGGATTTAGTGCCCATTAGTAGTTTAAGAAAAATGATCGCTTAAACCGTCAAACTATCTTTTGAACGAATTTTGAGCGATCATCTTTGTGTGTAAATGGGGCTTAACTACAGATCTTCTGTGGATGTGACTTGCTCTAATTGTCTCTTCATGTAATCCCACACAGACTCAATGATGTTGAGATCAGGGCTCTGTGGGGGCCATATCATCACTTCTAGGACTCCTTGTTTATGCTGAAGATAATTCTTACTCACTTTGGCTATATGTCTGGGGTCATTGTCCTGCTGAAGAATAAATTAGGATCCAAACTCCTCCCTGATTGTATTACATGATTGATAAGCATCTGTCCATATTTCTCAGCACTAAGGACACATTAATCCTGACCAAATCATCAAGTACATTTGCTGAAATATAGCCCCAAACATGCAAGTAACCTCCACCATACTTCACTGTAGCCTGCAGACACTCATTGTACCGCTCTGCAGGCCTTTAGCAGGCAAATGCCTTCTGTTACAGCCAAATATTTCACATTTTGACTCATCAGTCCAGAGCACCAGCTGCCATTTTTCTGCACCTCAGTTTCTATATTTTCAAGCATAGTTAGGTTGCTTGGCCTTTCTTCTTTTTGCATCGAAGGAATGGCGTTTTGGGCTGCAACTCTTCCATGAGAACCACTTTGGCCACTTCTCCGAACAGTAGATGATTAAATTCAGGTAGCACTCCAGGGATATGGTAAAAAACATCAAAATTTAGCAAAATGTATAAGGGTGAGAAATAAAGGTCTGGACTCACACTGGCATGGCCAGACTCCCTATATAGGGAAAGTCCAGACAGGTTGCCAATCTTGGTAAGCAATACAGATGGTTAGTAAATCCTGGTCATCCAGACATCCAAGCGAGGAGAGCGTCAGTGGGGGTTCCGAATGGGGACAATCGGAAAATGGAAACAAAAAATGTGTAATAGTCAAACCACAAAATACCCCAGCGCTGCAGGTAGAAAGCAAAACTTCTGTAAAAAAAATATATAACAGCTGATCGCTTTTAATATTTATTTAATTTATTTTCACTGAAGTTTTGCTTTCTACCTGGGGCCCTGGGGTATTTTGTGGTTTGACCATTGCATATTTTTTATATTCATTTTCCGAACAGTAGATGGTTCCACTGGTTTTTGACAGTTGATGGCATTGCTGGACATCTTCAGATTTTGAACGCAAATAATCATGATGGATGTTTCATCAGCTGAACTAAAGGCCCATTTACACGAAGCAATGGTCGCTCAAAGATCGCTCAAACGACAGTTTGATTGACAGCTTTGAGCGACCATTTTGCATAAACTATTAAGTAGCTACTCCGCTACGTAATAGCTTATTAGCGTGCAAATGAAGCCGTTAGCTGAATGCAGTTAATAGCTGGAGGGTTTTTATCTCCATTCAGCTCCTTTGTTCTCAGACGGGTAAAAATGCTACCCAAAGAGAACTCAGCGTGCGGTCCTGATAAGACCGCACAACGATTTTTAGGTTGGCCTGAAATTAACAATCAGCTAGCAGTGCACGAAAAGTGCACAATGGCCGTGCGTTTAGATGCAATGATTATCGCTCAAACGATCACTTTTTAGCGATTTTTGAGCGATCATCTTTGTGTAAATGGGCATTAAGTTTCCTTGGCCAACCACTTTGTCTGCATTCCTCAATGTTACTTGTTTCTTTGTGCTTCTTCAAAACAGCATGAACAACACACCTTGCTGTTGCATTATCACTACATTTCGTCTTGTTGCCATGCTCAGTCTTGCCATGGTGTATGACTTGTGACAGTAAACGGTCTTCCACAACCTCACCTTTGTAGCAGACTTTGGCTGTTCCTCACCCACGTTTAAGCATCCTATACAGCTGTCTCTGTTTCACTTAATGACTGTCTTTCAACCTACATATGAAAATGATCATTATCACCCGTTAGGTATAATTGGTTAATCAGACACCTGATTATAATCCCACAATTCCATATGTGTAAAATTCTGCACGAGTCACCGACTCCACAACATTTTGCACTGTGGAGTTGGTGGTGAGCCAATCTATCGGCGCATATTGCATCAATATTGTACTGCGCATGACTGCGTATATCATGCACGCTGTCATGCGCAGTCTGACTTCTTTTTTTTTTTTACTTCCTGCACTGTCATTTTGCAATGGCACATATAGACACCATCCATACATGATGTAATTACATATGGGTGGCTTTGATCATGCACCCATAGAGAACAATGGGCTCTCATATGCTGGGTTCTTTTTTTGTGCTCGCATATTATGCAATTCTAACACGCAAATGTGAGCAAAGCGTAAGGCAATTTATTTGATTGCCTGTGAATTACCCCATAATATGCAGTAATCTTACGCACATGTGAGCTTGGCCTAACACTTCTCTTATTGAAAGCATTCCTATTTGAAACATTTTTTTCCACACCTGCCTAAAACTCTTGCATAATACTGTATTTTATATCTGTTGCCTACAATGACCAAATTATAGTTTACATTGAAAACTACTAGCTGCTAGTACAAGGGCTCATGCACACAACCAGATGCACTCATTGTCAAAAAGAAAAAAAAAAAACCTAGAAGAAGTTGTCGTTTTTCTGCAAAACTCAGCACGCAGTTACATCTCAGGCAGATATGCAGATGATTAGGCCTGTGGTGTGATTAGATGACCAGTCCTGTTACCTGAGGCCCTAAAAGCCGTCCCCCCCCCCCCCCCTGGCCTATAAAAAGCCTCTCATAGGCTATTTGTGTATGATAGACTTCATTTTCTGCTTGTCTAGAGCCTGTTGACCACTAGACGCCGCTATGATGCAAGCGAAGAGATTTTGTCTAGTTAAAGAGTTTTAGAGGGGCGCATTATTGGAATGCGGGAAGCTGGATGGTCAAATCAATGAGTTGCCTGCCACCTGAGCCATTCTGACAAGACTGTTAGGAGATGTTGGGACCAGTGGATATGCCAGGTCATGTACACAAGGCGACCGGGCCCTGGATGCCCTGGGCAGATCACCAAGTTGAGAGGATCATCTGATCATCTGACAAGCATGAACAGCTTAAAATTGTTTTGTTGTCCGCCATCCAGGCAGGTAGCATCATTGTTACAGTTCCCAATGTCTGTTAAAACCATTTCCAGGCACTTGGCTGAAGGACATTTGGTCTCAACGCCCATTACGTGTACTGCCAATGACACGTCTGCTTGCAGTGGTGTTGTGAACGATGAAACTGGCCTGCTACAGAGTGAAACCAGGTTGTATTCAGGGACAAATCCAGATTTAGGTTCGACACTGACAACCGCCATGTTCGTGTCTGGAAACCTAGTAGCGAGTGGCTCATTCCTGCCTTTGTTATGGAGTGGCACTCTACTAGTGTGATAATCTGGGGGCCATCACATACGACAGTCACCCCTAAGTAGTGGTACAGGAGACAATGACAGCTCAACGATAGATTCAGGACATCCTGCATCCACACGTGTTGCCTCTCATGGCAGCTTCCAAGAGGCATTTTCCGGTAGCCGCACACACCAAGGGTGTCATGGGAATGCCTCCACAACATTGGCCACACTTCTGTAGCTTGCCTGGTGGCTAGATTTAATCACCAATATGGGACCATCTGAGACACCAACTTCAACAGCCTATTAGTAGGGTCTGGAGACTCCATTACAGCAAATGTGGACTGATATGCTGCAGGATACCATACGGAATGTGTATACCTCCATTCCCACCCGCATCACATCTTGCATCTGAGCTAAAGGTGGCCCAATAGGGTACTAGATCCGTCATGCCTGCCCGTATCACATCTTGTATTCAAGCTAGAGGCGGTCCAACAGGGTACTAGAGCTTCCTTTCAAGTGGTCAGTTTTCTGCAATAAATTATCCTTTTGCTCTGATATTGTAATCACTTACTTATATCAATGTTACAATCACACAGAGAAAGTTTCATTCGATTCTCCCCATTCCTAGGGACCTAATGTTTTTAGATAATGAGTTTAACAGCTTGATAAAATGTCACTGTTGTCCAGAACTGTAACATGGCATTCATAGAGGTTTATGGGGCCCTAGTGTAAGGGCCCACACACAGATTATTATGAAGGTACGCTTAAAGTATTCACTATAGGATAAGAATAACTCTGTAATATGATGCTGACAAGAGGCACCATATAAAATCGACACAGCAGGAGATTATAGCTCCACAGTACTGAGATACAGGCTCCGCGCACATGGCTGCTGCATACATGGGACCTAACTGGTAGTTTGGATGATCTGTAAAGTCAGCTCTTAAAATATTATTTAAAAGACAAGCTTCAGGACATTATTAAGAGAATAAGCAGTTTAAGGCCAGCTTGCCATGGGTATCTTTGCACGTGCAATATGCAAAGAATAGAACGATCTATTTCAGTGGGTTCATACACATTTCCATATTTTGCGCACGCATTTCAGTCATGCAGAAAAAATTATATAGAACATGCTCTATTTTTCTACATATTTGCACACCAAAATGTCCATATAAATGTCAATGGGGGGAGCGCAAATGCAAGCACGCGATATGCAAGGAGATGCGTGAAACGCTGTGTAATTGTGCTGGAAATAAAACACATCTGGAACTAATTAGCCATTTCAATCATTGCGTCTTTGTTTGACAGATGCAAATGAACATACCTTGCAGGGATAAAAAGTACAGTAAAATAAGATGATGCACGGCGCAAAAAAAAAAAGGGTTGTTCACTCCACAAATATGCAGCGCTCAGGCAAGTGCAAATTCACCAACGTCCGTGTGAAGCCGGCCTAAGACCGAAAACACCCATGTCCTGGAATGCATGCTTCAGTGACAAACCTCATTTCAAAAGGGTGAGTAAGGTGGATCTCCATGAACACAAGCATTTAAAGCACCTGCATTTATGAAGGAACGATAGCAAAGTAAGTGTACAAAATACAGCTTAAAGTCCATGGCTACCTGAATAGCAAAGCTAAAGCTTTAAGAACTGGACCATGACACAACTCCAACTATCCGATATGAAAGGAGTATTCTCCATTTATGCACTCCGCTCCCATAAAATAGAGAACAGTTCGAGCTTTAGTGGTAATCAAGCTAGATTGCTGAAGTTTGAATTTGGCATACAACATCCAGCATCATGTTCTACATTGCATGATCACAAGCAGATCAATAGAAGTTGTTTTGAAGTATGGGAAGAATTAGAGTAACCCCAGGAAACACAAAAACACAGGGAAAAAATATAAACTCTATACAAATTTGATTGGATAATGGGACCCCAATCCTGTAAAACGACACTGCTTGCCATTGAGGCACAGCAAATATGTTCTTGACTTCAATTAATCCACCATTAGTCCACAGCCATCATGAATGAATAATTGTATAAATTATACATTAGCTTTGGAAGAGATTTCTGAGTTTCCTTATAAATCATACTACTTTCCTGCAAGCTTTTTCACATCTTTGTAACTTTATCTCCATATACCATATGCTTCAAGAGTAATTAAAACTTTACTTCTTCCCGGTTTATCACTGTGAACCTGGTAATTGTTTGCTTAAACAAAACTACTTTTTCTTCATTGTTTCCGTTTCTATTTCTTGGGAAAGAATTCTAGCTATCACACCAATTTCTACTTTGCTTCTCACAAAACAATATTTCTATTGCTACAAGTAATACTGAAGAAGAGACTATTAAACTAGCAATAATTATAGAATATGCTTTGTGGTCTAGAACCGTAACTCCCGACTGCTTGTCATATGACGGAACGTAGCACAATGCATAGCACTTATTGATAGAGAAACTTGTCACCACAGAGCCATTAAGCTACATACATGACTCAGTCTTAATTATACCACCATTCCCTTACTGTGGGGATGGGAAATGGAAGTATTTAAGCAACAATGGCGTTTTTTTCGAAGTTGAATCAATGTTACAAATAGTGGTAAATTCTGTTCACTTAGCCTTGATGGAAAATAGAAAACAAGTATTAAATTGGAAAATGTATTTTAAATCAATATTGCCCACCTGTCATTTATACATAATGGAGATGTCTGGGGTATTGACCAAATCAAGGAATTCAAGCTAATAATAATAATCTTTATTTGTATAGTGTCAACTTATTCCGCAGCGCTTTTATGCATGGGGAGCTTAATCAGGAATGGGGTGGTATGGTGGCAGGGAGCATACATGATGGGAGTAAATTCAGGGCACATGAACTGGAGTTTGTATACTTCTTTGAATGGGCATGTCTGACGTTCCATGCATCAGCGATTGTCTGGATGCCTTGGGGTAGAGCGTTCCATAGGGTTGGTGCTGCTCTGGTGAAATCCTGGAGGTGAGTATGTGAGGTTTGTATTAGGGGAGATGTCTAGTCTGATTGTGTTGGCAGAGCCTGTCATGCGGGCTGGGTGACATAGACAGGAGGGAGGTGATGTATGGTGGCACAGTGCCATGGAGAGCTCTATGAGTGAGCCTGATGAGTTTAAACAGAGTTCTTTAATACATGGGCAGCCAGTGCAGGGGCTGGCATATTGCAGGGGCATCTGAGAAGCAACTGGAAAGGAAGGGAAATCTTGCTGTTGCATTTAGTATAGATTGGAGAGGGGATAGTTTGGTGCGTGGAAGGCCAATGAGCAGCGAGTTACAGTAATCGTGTCTGGAATAGATGAGGGCAATAACGAGTGTCTAGAACAGACAGATTTTTGCAATGTTCCTGAGGTGCAGGTGGCAGGTTTGAGCCAGAGATTGGATATGGGGGGTGAAGGAAAGGTCCGAGTCCAATGTGACCCTTAGGCAGGGACTGTGCTTTTTTGGGATTATGGTGGTGCCAGTTTTTGAGAGGTTACGCTTAAGAAAAAGGGAGGACATGGTGGTAGAGCCAGCGGATAGCCATCAGAGACATTTTGGAGGAAGGGTGCAGAAATGTTAAAGGAAGAGGTGTATAGCTGGGTGTCATCAGCATAGAGGTGATGTTGGAGACCAAATCTGTGAATGGTTAGCCTGATTGGGGCTATATAGATAGAGAACAGAAGGGGGCCAGGGACCAAGTCCTGGGGGACCCCAACAGCAAAAGGAAGTGGAGAGGAGGTAGAGCCAGCGAAAAAGACTAGAGCAGAGCATAGCAAGGAGGAGGTTATGGTTGACAGTATCAAATGCAGCGGACAGGTCAGGGAGGATTAGAAATGAGTAGCCGACCCTCGACTTGGCCATCATCAGATCGTTAGACACTTTTGTAAGGGCAGTTTCGGTCGAATAGAGGGGGTGGAAACTAGAGGGGTTCAAGGAGGGAGTTGTCAGAGAAAAACGAGTGACGCGGGAATAGACCAGGCATTCAAGTAGTTTGAAACATGAAGGGGAGGTTAGAGATAGGTCGGTAGTTGGCAGTATCAGTCAGGTCGAAAGACGGTTTCTTTAGGAGAGGGGATATGATGGAGTGTTTGAAAGAGGGGGGGGGGGGGATACCAGAGGACAGGGAGAGGTTGAAAATGGTGGTGAGGTGGGTGATGACATCCACAAGCCATCACTAAGAACCAGCAGACTATGCGTTTTAGACATGGGCAGATGTGTCAAAGCTCATCTATAAAACATGCCGGTTTAGTAATCTCTACAGAGTGTTATTAATTCATACTATTAAAGGATTAGAATCATTGTGCTAAAATCCAATCAATTTCCAACATATTTGAATATCCTTACCATAAGTGTATGAAATACAGCCATTATAAGTACCAATTAATTCCTAGATTACTAAACAAATTAGTTATTGAATTGGACATAATCGAGTAGTTTAAAGCCATACTAAGAGGAGGTCTCCTTTTTAGGACCTCATATTAGCTAGAATGGACTGCAGCTACAAACTGTCTCATCCTGGAGGACCTGGCATGTCAGTGCATTATGAGGAAAGCCTATTTATTTCCGTGAGTACAGTGTAATGCCAAATTCCTCCTGTAGTGGCACTTTACTTATATTTAGCAGTTGCAAATGAGATTCCCCACAGATGACAGCGGATATCTGGAGACCCCAGCAGAGCACCCTGACAGATCCAACAAAAACATAGTGCCCAGAGTGGATAAGGTCTTTAATGATTTAATCAATTCCCTGTGATCTAATAATGGAGGACAACTGATTACTTAAGATAAGGTGACCAGACATCCCGATTTAGGAAGGACAGACCCGCTTTGGGGCCCTGTGTCCCACTTTCTACTGGAACCCCAGTGGAACAGCCATTTGTCCCGCTTTCGGGACGTCTGGTCACCATTCTAGTGATTACCAGCCAGGGGTGCCAACGCTTCCCAGCCAGTAATCACTCTGCAGTGCCGCAGGCCGGATGCACACAATGACAACAGTGTGTGCATCCGGGATCTTCGTTCCCTCCTCCCCTGACCTCTCCTCTTTGGTTCCGCAAGGGGAGAGAAGAGAGGAGGCGCTGCTGTGGGCTCACATGATTACACCCACCGGCAGCAACGCTGAAAGCAGCATCGGCACTGTGAAGATCAGGAAAAGGTAAATATATAGGTCTTAGGGAGAGCGTTAATACTATGGAGCTGCTGTGGGGGAAACTACTATTGCTGGGGCTCCTGTGCGGTGTCACAGTTACTGCTGGGGCTCCTGTGCGGTGTCACAGTTACTGCTGGGGCTCCTGTGCGGTGTCACAGTTACTGCTGGGGCTCCTGTGCGGTGTCACAGTTACTGCTGGGGGTCACTATTACTACTAGGGCTACTGTGGGTGTCACTTTTTCTGGGGCTACTGCGGGGGTCACTATTACTGCTGGGGCTGGTATAGGGGAGCACTAATACTACTGGGGTTGTGTGGGGTGTCACTATTATTTCTAGGGCTGCTATAGGAGGGTGCTTATTCTATTTGGGCTACTGTGGGGGTCACCATCATTGCTGGACCTGATATAGGAGACACTATTACTACTACTATTGCTAGGGCTTCTGTGGGGTGGTTACTATTACTGCTGTGGCTACTGTGAGGTGTCACTGTTATTGCTGGGGGTACTGTGGGGGGGGGGGGTAACTATTATTGCTGGGGCTAATATAGGGGAGTGCTAATACTACTGTGGTACTGTGGGGGGTTAGTATTAATGCTGGGGCTACTATAGGGAGTGCTAGTTCTACTAGGGCTACTGTGCAGGTCACTATTATTGCTGGGGCTGATATAGGAGACACTATTACTACTGAGGCCGCTCTGCAGCGTACCTCAAGCTGACTTAGGGTGTGTTTACACATGGCGGAAATGCTGTGGAATAACCGCAGCATAAATTTCTGCAGCTAAAAAAAACTGTCAAAATCTGTACCATTGGTGCAGATTTTGACTAAAAATCAGCTGCAAATACCCAGTGGGGCGCCCCCTTCTCTTCCTCTGAGGGCTTTCTGCTGTTCTTTTGCAACCAAAGTAAAATCTTAAAAATAGATTTGGTATATCCACAATAAAATAAACTCGCAGAATAAGGTTACCATGTGAGTTATACAGCGTCGTAAATGGCCTAGTAAAAAAAATTAAAACAAAGCACCATAGGACCTTTTAACGTATTTTTTCCTCACACTGTCCGGCTGGGCGCACACGGGCAGATTTTGATTGCGCATTCCCCGATCGCTGTCCATGCAGGAAAATGTGGGCTTTGTCAGGCATGCATTTTTGCTTTTTCATTCACACTACCAGATACAAATTGCGGATTCCATGAGTAGAAGAACAATCGTAGCATGCTCTATTTTGCAGTGGAAAAATTTGCGGTTTTATATCTATGGAGGCCGTCCGTCCCGCACCCCATCCGCAATTAACATTGCATATTGTTTGCAGGTATCCACGTCATTGCCAAGTGACGGCACGGATAATATGGCCAAACAAAAATACAGTAATAGTTACACAGGGTCGCCGGATGGGCTCACCATCTGAATCCGCTGTGGGTTCCTGTATGTGGAATCCAGTCTGCCCTTGTAAAGCCTTAGACCTTCCTCACACAGGCGTTTGAAAAATTGCAGCGTTTTTCAATGTTGCGTTTACTGCAGACTCCGCCTGTTTTCAGAAGCACTGGCATGCGTTATGCCAGCATTTTGGCTGCTAATAAAATTTAAAAAAAAATAAAAATTAATCTCACCTAGCAGGTGAAGCCAGCAGATTGCTGTGATTGGCTGAGTCGGCTGAGTGACAACCAGCTGAGCCAATCAGAGCCAGCGCTGGATGCGTCCAAGCACAGCCATTCAATGGGCTGAAAACGGCCAAAAATGTTACATGCAACGCTGTCAAAGCGTAGCGTTGAAGACGCTGCGTTTTCAGCCTTGTGTGAGCAGCCCCATTGAAATGAATGGGAGCGATGTACACCGTTTAGCGCTGTGCTGAAAAAGCAGCACTAAACGCTGTACAAAAATGCCTGTGTGAGGGAGGCCTTAGGGGCTTTATTTTCAACCTCATGAATGAATTAAAACCTGCCAAGAACATTTGTCCTCTGTGTGCATATCAACATCTATACATCCAATCTACAGATCCACTGCACACACAGAAACCAACTAGAGCTCCAGATTATGCTATATGCAAGTAATTTGACGCTAGCAAAAGAAAAAAAAACATTTTCAGAACAATTTACTTGAAAAACCATAATTAATTTAGTCATCTTGATGAGCCAGTGCGCCTCCAGCTTGACCTCTCCTTCCTGTGCAATGTATTGAAAAGCTCATTTATATAGGTGTATATTAGTGAGATTAGCCACCTGACTAATCACTACAATCTCTACACTGACTCGAGTCTGTAAACTGCCAGGCCATCCACACCGGTGGTCTATGGGTAAACTCCAATCATTACAATGCTTACATATTAACATAGTACACTAGGCCGAAAGAAGACCATGCCCATCCAGCTTAGCCCGTTTCCCCTACCACCACCACCATAAGGCAGAAGCCAATTTAGCCCTTTTTTGGAGGAAAAAATTCCTTCCCGACTCCATAATGGCAGTCAGAAAATACTTTAAATATTATAGGTGTTGCCGCTTTCCATTACAATAGATGAAGAAGACACAATAAAATTCCAATAGTCTGGTACAAGATGGTAAATTAGTGGTTTTGCGCAGTGATTAGTGGTTTTGCAGTGACTCAGCTACAAGGAGAAAGAAAGCAAAGCTATGCAAAAAACAGGACATGCACTTAAAGGGAATAAGTCATCACATTTTTAATGCATAAACGGATTGCTGCTGTAGTACTTGTAAACCACATTCTTAACATGCACTTATTAAAATTCTCCAAGTGACATTCTGGTGGAAAAAGGAGCTTAATATTGGCGAGCTCTGCAAGTGAATGGCATCAGGGCAGTATGGAAGCATTGTGTTGTCATGGAGTTGATTCCTCCTTGACTGACACCACCTAGAAGGGATTTCAGCACCTAGGTGGTAATTGGGTGTGATAAGTGCTAAGGCTCTGTGACTCGACAATACTTTAATTAGTGTCCCAATGGCTCTAGGTATGTGATTTACATGCAACATGTCATAATATTAAACTTGAGAATTAGGTTAGGAATGTTTACAAATGCTGTAGCACTAAAAACCTGATGACAGGTTCCCACTAAGTAGTTGGATACACTATAAAAGCCCTTAGGAGGGCGCTGCTAGCAGGAGATACCAACCACATATAGTGAATGTGCTATAATTCATTCTCATCTACAAACACACTTAATGGGAATCTGTTACTAGCCTGAACCATGAGCAGCATGAAACCCAGACAGGCAACCACATACAATCTTCAGAGCCTTTAAATTATTTTTTACAGTTTGTTGTATGTTGTGGCTTTGAGCAAATTTAACGAACATTCTATATTTCCCCCATCATTCTGCACTCAATACCCATAATGACAAAGAGAAAACAGATGGTTAGAAATATATAAAAATATTTATTTATTAAAAATATTTTGCATTGATAGAAGTATTCACTCTTTGGTATGACACTTGAAATTTAGCTCTGGGCACTTGCCATTTTTCCTCATCACCTTTGAGATGTTTCTACACATTGATTGGAGTCACCTGTGGACAACATTTTGAAAAGATACACCACTGTCTATATAAGGTCTCACAGCTCACAATGCACATCAGAGCCAAAGCCAAGCCGTGAGGACGAAACAAAAAAAGGTTTGGTACGGTGTAAGCCAGTAGAGCAAAGTGCGATTGTTCTCAGTAAGAGAAACCAAGTAATCTTGTAGATTAAAAGGTATCATATCTACAAGATACCTTGTTTTTTCCTAGTGAGTACGAAAGAACCGCCTGTAGAGCTCTGAGACAGGATTGTGTGTAGGCACAGATCTGGAAAAGTCTACAAAAATTCTGCTGAAAGTTCCTAAGAGCACAGTTGGTTTCATATTTCTTAAATTAAAGAAGTAGTTTGGAACAACCAGGACTCTTCCGAGAACTAGCCGACCCACCAGACTAAGTAATCAGGGGAGAAAGGCCATGGTAAGAAAGGTAATCAAGAGCCCAATGGTCACTGAGTGAGCTCCAAAAATCTTTTGTGCAGATGGGAGAAACTTCTAGAAAGTCAACCAGCACTGCACCAATCTGGGCTTTATAGCAGAGTGGCCAGAAAGAAGCCTCTCCTCAGTAAAAAAAAAAAAAAAAAAAAAAACACATGAAAGCACCTAAAGGAGTTTCAGACTGTAAGAAACAAGATTCTCTGGTCTGATGAAACCAAAATTGAACTGCTCCTCACCTGCCCAATACCAGTCTGCAATAGTAGGTAAAACAACTAAGCAATGTTCCTTAACCAAGCCCCATCCTTTAGCGCACGTTCAATGAAAATGGAAGAGATCAGAAGATTCCTTTAGGTGGAATCTGTCACCACCTTTATGCTGCACTCTAAGGGCACACCGTTTACAGAATTATATCTGTTTGATGTACCCGTTTGTCAGAAGCTTACATTTTATCAGTGGCGGCAAACACAGAGGACTACAGGATGTAGTCTTCAATATTCATGAGCAGCAAGCTAGCTCCACTGATCCTCCAGTCACTGATTGACAGCTGTCTCTCTATTCACAGGAATAAGCAGACAGCTGTCAATCAGTGGATGGGGTTATGCTGCAGGTCATGAATATCAGGGACTACTTCCTGTAGTACTCTATGTGTTGCTACTGATAAAATATAAGCCTCTCAAAAACTACTTCACAGATACATAAAACAGACATAGTGCTGTAATTATCATGCCTGTCACTACCTTAGGCTACCCCCAGAAAGGGCAGCATATAGGTGGTGGCAGATTCCCTTTAACCCCTTTAGTGGCATGCCCGGAAAATCTCTGTGGCTTGCTGCACTGACAATGCAATTAAACCTCTGAAGATTTCCGTGGACAGCTCTAGTGCTGAAATGTGCAGAACACTGAGCTGTCATGTGAAATTTTCCAGGGTTTTTATTGCATTGTTGACTCATTTAAAAAAACCTGCCCTGTGAGGCATAACCTGGTGATAATAAACCTACCACTGAAGGGGTTAAAGGGATTTTTCCAGAACTAGGATATTGATGACCTATCCTTAGGACGGTTTATCAACATCAGTACGGACCCCACTGATCAGAGGTTTGAAGAGGCTGCAGCACTCAAGTCAGTACCATAGACTTCTCTGGGCAGTGATGTCACATTCATTGCTCACATGGCTTATGTGCAGCTCGGTCCAATTCAAGTCATCAATATCCGAGCCCAAGAAAATCACTTTATGCACTTCAATAGCCACTAGCATAAAACTATGTTTTGGACTATATTGTATAGCCTTTGAACTATCAGTGTGCATCATTTATGCGACTACATATAAGCACCAGTCTTCGAAAGTCTAGATTCCATGTTAAAATGGACATTAAAAAGTCAAAGATAGGAATCTGAAATCTAAAAATTCCTAAATCAACTGAAAATGAGATGCTTAAAATAATAAAAAAATAAAGCCGTTCTGCATCTAGGGGAGTTCATGCTGTTTTTAATCTGCATTTTTACCCACAGTTCTGTTTTGGAATTCATCGAGTTTCAGGTCAATACAAAAGAAAATTACATTTGCAAACTGTAGGGAATAAAATAATATGGGGGCGCAAACCAGAAGTGTGTAGGCAGCCAGAAGCCTTGAGGAATATGTTGCCTAATGAACACATGCACAGTGAGGGGTATCCACAATAACACATTCAGATCGAGCCAGAGGAAGAAGTGGGTGCGTCTTCTCACTAGGATATGCTGAATAATAATACCAGGCTAATTATCCATAATAAAATGAGGTATTGATTCACATATTCTTGGATTAAGCTCTAAGGAAACATGTCTGGTGCTTTTTGGAATTCATTTTGTTTGGCATTAACAGAAAATGACTATCAGATTTTCTTTCTTTCAAGTCTTTTAGTTTTGTATATTGTATAATGAGAACAAGATGCAAAACAATTGCATTCGTTTACAAGCGTGCCCTCATTTTACCAACAAGATATTGAAAGTAAGTGGCTTCAGTGTTTAGATCAGCAGCTAGAAATGGCCACAATTTTCCTAATACAAAATATTAAAGATGCTAATGCTCCGCAGCTCATAATCAGAAGTAATTATGTCAAAAATATATTAGAAATTGGTAAAAGCTACACTTTATCAAATCACTCCATAGAGGTGCTGTGAAACAATTGTGTAGAATATTGCAAGCATACGGTCCCTGTATGCAGCAGCGCAGTCCAGAGGTCGCACTAGTAGCCTGCAGAACTGAGGCCGGGGATTAAAACCCCTACGACTACATGGAGTTTGAGTATTCTTTAGGCTGGTTTACATTTCCTTAGAGCTCATCCATAATCCAAGAACAATTAATTACTATGAATTTGTCTATTGTGTGCATTCTAGATATATGTAAATTATATGCAAATTATCTTGACCTGTCTTAAATGACACTGCTTTTATCAATAGGAGTATAGTCTATTTCACAAGACACAATTTTCGTGTTAATAGTCGTTAGGTTGAGTCTTTTTGCAAAATTGTTAGGTGTAAATACACACAGTGACCAAACGATCGGCGGTAAACGATTAGATTATCGCTGATTGGATCTTTCATGCGGACCTAGAAATTATTGGTTTGTCTACTGCAAATCCTTTGGTATAAACAGGCACTGCAATAGAAAGAAGTGGCAGAAGGGTAGACAAGAGGCGTAGTTATGATCCAATGAAAGATCAAAACTACCCAATTATCCTATAGTGCAAATGCATGCCAAGCAAATGATATACGATCGCTCTGTCATCACTAGTCACATGCTCGTTCCAATTTATCTTAAAGCATTATGTCTTTGCACAGTCTTACACTTCCAGCACTGAGTGGACAGAGTATGTAGGGACATACCCCACTGGCAAGAGGAATGGTACAGTTTATTCATGTTTCCAAGAGGAGTAACAGAGGAATGCACAGCTCCAACTAAAGATGATCCAGAATTGTTATTTTATAGGGACTTAAAGTAGTTACTAAAACACATATGTCAGGAGGGCCGATAGATTGTCTCCATTGCAATTAGCCTTTGCCTTTTAATCATACATTTCTTAAAGGGGTTGTCTCACGGCAGCAAGTGGGGTTATACACTTCTGTATGGCCATATTAATGCACTTTGTAATGTACATCGTGCATTAAATATGAGCCATACAGAAGTTATTCACTTACCTGCTCCGTTGCTGGCGTCCCCGTCGCCATGGATCCGTCTAATTCTGAGGTCTTCTTGCTTTTTTTAGACGCACTTGCGCTGTGCGGTCTTCTCCCCTTCTGCTCGGTCCAGGCACGAGCGGCGTTCTGGCTCTGCCCCCTTCTACGCATCATCGCGTAGCTCCGCCCCGTCACGTGTGCCGATTCCAGCCAATCAGGAGGCTGGAATCGGCAATGGAACGCACAGAGCCCATGGTGCCCCATGGGAGAAGACCCGCGGTGCACCATGGGAGAAAACCGCAGTGCATCCCTGGGAAAGGACCGGCGGCCATCTTGGGGGAAGATTTTTTAAAGTCCTTATTTCGTCGGATCGGTAAGTAGCAAGCGGCTTAAAAACCGCTTTACTTTGCTATTTTATGCCAGGGGGGTGACAGGGGGAATGGGGTAAGGTAAAATTTTGAGGTTTGCCGTGAGACAACCCCTTTAAGTACAGGGTTCTCAGTTTTAGACTAGTTAGAATACCATTAACCCCTTCCCAACATCAGCCAAATACAGGGTTATTCAAAAAGAAGGAGCAGATTTGGGAATTTAATTACAAATAAACTACAAAAAACAGGTACACAATCCGCACATGACTGAAAAGAGGAAGGGTCACAGTTTATGACCTACCAGTTAGTTAAATATTCTGCCACACCACAGCGCTGTTTCTTGTTCAGTTTATAGGAAAATGGCGACCCCGCAGGAGAAATAGTTTTGTGTGCTTGAGTTTGCCAAGTGTGAATCCATTGTTCAAGTACAATGTGAATTCTGGTCTCCATTCCAAAAACAGCCGCCTCGTCACAAGCAAATTTAATTTGATTCCATATGCAAACAGAAAAGCACTGGTCGCCCACACATCTCATGTAAGTGCAAGATTTTGCCATGTCATAAAAACCAGTGAACCTTCCTCTTTTCAGTGATATGTGGATTGTGTACCTGTCTTTTGTAGCTCGTTGACAATTTTTAAAAAAGGAGCAGATTTGGGGATTTAATAACTCTGTGTATATATATATATATTATATATATATATATATATATATATCTATATATACACATACACATATACACACACACACACACACACACACACACACACACACACACACACATATATATATATATATACACACACACACAGCAAAATTTGCAGGGATTTCTATCAAACAGTGCTCCATACACAATGGGTATCTGCTGTATATTACAGCTTAAAAAAAGCTCTGATCTCTTTCGTTTAACTCTTAGATGCCATGGTCAATGATGCAAGCTATCCACCGATCACAGCGGGGTGTCAATGTGTTGTCAGAGCCCTAGTTATGATACCTATAAGATTGGTTCATGAATGCCACTGCATACTCTGTACTGTAAAATAAGGCAGGATAACCTTCTTCCCATTTAATATTCTGTCTCTTCAGTTTAAGACTGCCAACAGTATCCAGTAGAGTCTAATTGATCTGGAATCTGTGATTGAATGGATTCATTTTATCTGTACACATCCTTCCCTGCAGCAAGAAATGTTGCCTGAAGGTACGGAATTCTCAGCATGGAAAACAATTGCCTTCACTCACATATGAATCCAAAAAGGTAAGACATTGCTTAATGGTTCAATAACACAAAATACACCGAGGCCAGTATTAGATTAAACAAGGTGAAATGACCTTCCATAAAAGCGATAAGTGTTATTTTGGAGAGATATTTAAAGAACATTGAGGAAAAGACACTGCATTACAGAAGCTGCCATGTAAAGAGGCTTAATTCTAACAATGACTATTTCTAATAAAGGAGTAGAGACATTGTTCCCATACTGAATAAATTAAGCTTAAGGAGGTCTTTTTACAACAGATATGTCTTCAGGGAGCTACTGAGGGCATGGAGCAGAGCCAGACATTACGCATCTCTTACCCCAGAACAGCTACAACACATGAAAATGGGCCCAATCTTATGCCCTTGAATCATGAGTAGTGCATATGATTTTAGTACTTCAGCAACTTGAAAGTCTACAGATCCAACTGCTCACATACATTTTTAGATTGACACAGTCATAAAACAATTCAGTAATGATATCTATCCAGCTCTAAAAGCAAAAGTGCTGATCCCCATAAATACAAAAATGGCAGCCAAAGATGCTCTATAACAATGCCAGACATGGGGCACACATATCAGTACTACGCGTAGTGCCCCAAAATCCTAGGAGTCTGGTTTGGGAAGGAGGGAAAGTCCTGGGACGATTCCTTGACCAAAGTCAACCAGAAGATGGAATGGTGAAGGATCAGATTAGCATCGTGGTAATAACTCTTGTACTTCCAACTGCAGCACATGCCCTTTTTATCTAGGGCAGGTGAATGGGCAGTCAATGTCATAACACTAATGGTTCATTCATGGCAGCACAGAGCAATACTTGTTGCTGAAGACTAAAATGAAGAATTGTGACATTTACATCTGTTGAATATATTAAAAAGCCCTGCTTCTGCTTCAATGCTTGCAACGAAAATAAACTGCTGACTCTCAATTAGAGGTGTCCTTTTTTTAAATCGGTTGACCACCTTATACAAGAGTCCAAGACAGTGCATGATGTGTCTATTGACAATTTATTAATGCATACTATTCAGTAATTCTAGAGCCTTCTCTCGTATTCTTAAGCCACACTCCTTCACCATCCAAATCTTCATGCTGAACAGTCCTGACTCACTGCCCTACAAATGGTTGCTGATGGAGAGGCATATAACATGACCCCATCCATCAGGCACCTCCCACGCTCTAGACCTGCATCAGTTACCTGCTCATCGGTACCTATGGCCAGTAGGGAAGACTGGCACAAAGCGTCTAAATGGGAGGCGCTGATAGATGGGGGTGCACTGGGAGCAAGCTGTGGCGCTGTCAAGCAAGACAACTTAGTGAGGGAGTGTGACTTGAGAATAAGAGAAAATGGCCCAGATTTACTGAACAGTACATTTGTTAATATATACATCACATACCATCTTGGACTTTTTATATACACAAGGTAGGCAACCCCTTTCAGTATGCCTGTAACTGCATTGAATGCTGAAGTTCCTTTCCTATGCATGTATGAATTTCATAGCCTCCAATAATGCTAAGAACCCCTCAAGTTTGGGTCATTTCCTAATTTAATCTTTCCATTGGACACCCAGGCCCAGAATGAGCAGGGATTTAAATGAATTACAAGTTTTACTGAATCTTGTCCTTCAAAACTAAATATTAATCCGCTTACATACCTCCCGCTCTATTACATGCTGCGCAGATATCGGACAGCATGCTTAACATGACCGGTTTCCTTTAAAAAAAACCAAAACACACGTTTATGGAAATTAATATGTCATATCATAGTTGGATTCTAAACAAGCTCTTCAAAATCAGCCTGAAACCAAAAATGTAAATTGTGGTTGGAATGTAGGCCCATTTGCATTCAAAACTAAATGCCATACTTGACTTAGGTTTGTAGATTGAATTCAACTAAACTCTGCCATGGTGCCTGCCTGGCTCTTTGCTGCACTCACAACACTGATTCGGATTTATTAAAACTAGTGTTTCCTATGGCAATCTTAGCGAGTACCTGCCCGCTCGGAAGAAAAGGTTCAGGTGCCGGCGCGGGTGAGCGGTGAGTTGCGGGAGTGAGCAGGGGGAAGCGGGGGGGGGGGGGGGGGGAGAGAGGGAGAGAGAGATCTCCCCTCCGTCCCCCCCCGCCGCTCCCTGCTGGCACCCGCACCTTTTTTTCCGAGCGGGCAGGTACAATGCTTGCTCGAGTAATTGACCTTAGCGAGTATGCTCGCTCATCTCTACTTAGGACAGATTCCTGGTGCAAATAACAGCATGTGTGTTGGTCTGCTGGAGATCACGCCTCAATAACTAGCCCTGCCCACATTTCCTCAGAGGAAAAAGCTATCCATTATAGTGATAAATCGCTGACGGATCTTTCATGCAGACCATAAAATCATCATTGGTCTGCTACTGCATCTGCCCGTGCAAACAGACCGACTTACTTCTATGAACAACTGCCCATTTACTCTGAATGGAGGCGAGCGGGTCGGAATAATCTCTGGCCTACTCCACTCCATTCACTGATCGATGATCCCTCCTGTCTAAAAGCCCAGGAGTGATCATCACTGGGACAGCTGTTGGATGCTTCAGCGCCTGACAGTCCCAGAAAACCCCTTTAATAAATGTCCGAATGTATTCCGTTCTTTCCTTGAAGAAAGCAGACAATAGCCAAAGATCACGTCATTCCAGTGTGCTTCAATACTGAAATGTGATGATATGCAGTTTGGACTTGGTGGCTATGGGGTAGACTCCAATTTCTTGTATGCTAAATTTTATAACTTGACACTTGGATAGTTGGGTACACACTGTGATGAACAGAGAACCCTTTAAATATACCCACATTATGTGATTGTTGAATTGCGTTATTCAAATATTAAGAAATGTGAGTCATCGCTAAGATGCGTAGCGCTACTATAGCATGGAGCAGGAAGCCGTACACATTAGTAAGCAATATTTAACCTTGGAGCAGTGTATAGGTGGGGCACTGGTATAATGTGACAATGGGATGCAGTAAGTCATGTCGGCATCGACTGCTTACATGAATCATCAGAGTGACGTATTGCTCAATGACTCATCATTAATGATACTTGTGAAACCTTTTCAAGTAATAATTTCCTTTCTTGTAACACTTTACATAAAAATAAATTGTAGCAATAATAACATTAATAAATACTACATGAAAACGGTACTACTTAAAGTAACTCGAAGAATGGAGCGTATACAGTAGGTGGATAATAAAACAGAACGCAATCCCAGCCATTTAACTAACCCTCATTTACTGCAGTCAAAACTCAGCATCTAAAAGTATACACAAAGGCATCTATGATAGGGGTCTAAGAAAGCCAGTCCTGTATTGTATGTCCTAGCAGGTAAAATAGGATTTTTTTTACATTTTTTTTTTTTACAAACAAGCAATAATACACTGAAATATATTACAGGTATTACTTTATTAAAAAGTAATGTTCAAAAGCAACTGACTTGTGGATAAAATGGTAGAACAGTTTTGCACCTGCTCTAAAAATTTTTAGAGACATTCTGGTGATTCTTCCCCCCTTCCCCATTCATTATGTAATTAGCCCCCTCCCCCAGTATACCGTAAATAAGTTGACTAGTATTACCCTGGTAAATTATTCCTCTCCACCTTAAACTTCCTGGAGTCCTTAACCTCAGGTTGGTCAAGTGATCTCATTCTGATCACCTGGTACTTACTTGGCTTTATACTCTTCTCAAAAAGTCAGTTTTTCACTCAGTATAATTCCTGTGGGATGGACCCTACCACACAAGCTCTTTAAAGAAGGGAATAGACACTTCTATCACAGTTATAATAAAGGAAATGATAATACATTCTACTGACTGTGTAGTAATGGTATGTAGCTTTTTAGGTGAATATACAGAGTAGTGATAATCACGTTGTCCTCCCAGCAGGCAGAGATGATACTGGCTCTAGCTGCTCATGTGATGTTGTGCTCATGCATCATGTAATTGATAGCACAGAATAAGCACAAACAAATCTCAATGTCAAGATGGTTCCTGATACGCATGAGAAAGGAGACTGCACTGCATGGAAGTGATTACATATATATAGGAGATGTTACCATACAGGGCGGCGCAGGGTCCCGCGGTCGGCGCGCGCCGCTCCGGTGTCGGCTCCGGCGTCCTGGAGCTCTGGAGTCGGGGCTCTCCCGGCGGCGTGGGGCAGCCAGTGTACGGCGGCGTGGGCGTGCCTGCCCGTAGGGTGCCGCCCGCACTCATCCACCTTTCTTATGCAGCAGTGGGAGAGTCGGCTCCTCCCACTCTCCACCCCTGGGCGGAGGCTTGCAGTTATAAGGCTGGCAGTGACCTGAACTCACTGCCAGTTATTGGTTCTGCTAGCACCTAGTCGGTCCTGTCTGCAGCTAAGTCTCAGTTCAGCCTCTAGTTTGCCTGTCAGTTTCCATTTCCAGCTTTGCTTTCTCTGTATCTTCTGTTGGTCATTTCCATCTGCCTTCTCTGTCGGCACTCTGTTCCCCCCATCAGTTAGTCACATCTTGTCAGTCGCCAGGTCCCTAGCCAGTGCAGGGACCGCCGTCCAGTTGTCCGCCTGGGGTTAGCCAGGGCTGAGGCAAGTAGGCAGGGACAGTGGGGTGCGGGAAGATCAGGGCACCCCACCTGGCGCTCGGGGGGGCAGAGTGCCGTAACAGGAGACCTCCCGTGTGTGATAGGCAAATCAGGTGAGGGGTGCAGGAATGGAAATGTATTTTTGCCAAAGTGGCCCTTTTAAGTGTTTTTGGACAATGTATCTACTTCAAAAATTGTGACATAAAATACAACTCATCGAAAAAAACAAACACATTTCATACAGCCAGCATGTCAACACAGAAATCAATGTATGGCTATTGTACAGAAGCAAAGTCGTATGTCGCATACTTCCAGGGAACGCATCTTCATAAAATTACATATTTAAAAGCCATACGTTCATTATAAACATAAGTGACGATGTAAATACACTGTAAAACGGTTTTTACACCTGCCACTAGAGAAGAGACAATATGCTGTAGCATCTTGTTTTCTACAGCTCACTTGTCTGCTTACCTGTATAGACTGGGACAGGACAGAAGGCGGGGTGGGGCTAAATATAAACAACAGCTTTATAGTACTGCTGGAGATCTGCATGAAATGATATATACACTTGCCACACACATCAGGCTCTGTGTACACAATTCCCTTCTATACACACGGGGACAAACTGTATGCCATTTCTCCCTGGAGATTTATGCAAATGGAAAGGTGGAACAATGCCCCCACAGCCTGACTATGGGAAGGCAGCATTCCCGCAAGTCAGTGGCAGACATTTTAACAAGGCTTGTAACAATGGCGGGGAATATAAGCCAAAGCCAGAGTCTTCTCCAGAAGGAAAAGATCACCATGCACAGACAGACTATTTGGGGGTTTTTGCCCCTCACCAGTGTTTAGTAGGTTGCTGGCTGGGTGGGAGGTGCAAATGATGTAACAATGCCTTTACAGTGCCACCTGTAGATTATAATATTACTGTCACTTGACCCCCATTCATTGATGCATGGCTTTTCCAAATAAAATATGCATTAACCTACACAAGTTTTCTATTTGTGGAATTCTACTATAAAAAAACAATACTATAAATTTGTATTATCATAAACAAGTGACATTAACTACCCTAAGTCATAGCGAGCCCATTGAGGTATAGTGCGATTTAAGACAAAGATGAGCTTGCGGCATAGTTCTAGAAAAAATTAAAAAAATACTTCTTTATATAATGCAGCAGATGAAATGTTCGGATTTCAGTGAGGTAACAGAATGTCGCGGTATAGACGCAGAGCTGTGTGTGCCATATTAGCTTAAAAGACATGGACCCTTTGAAGAAAATGAAACGTTTAATTGGACCAACATGAAAAGGCTTCAGAGCTGCCATTGTGCACAATCTTTAGACCCTACAAAAGGATAGAAATAGAAGATTACAGTTTCTTGATTTTTACACCAATACAAGACTGAAACATCTGAATATTAGTTATATTCCAGAGCCACAAGCAGCAGGCAGAAGGAAACACTGTAACCAAATAAAACTAATTATTTCTGATGTGTGCCTCTAAATATCTTACTCTTACCCCCTGAAAAAGCAAGATGGTATATAATAAAAATAGATTACTGAGCTAGCGGGTGTGAGGAAAGGAAATCTGGACAAGCAAGAGATTGTCATAGAGTAGGTGTGTATGAAAAAGGTCATAGCTCCTAATGGAATAAGGCGCTGCAATAAGTAGGGCCGGTACTGCAGACCGCTACATTTGGTGCAGTATTGTAAAAGGCCCTTTGACCTTAAAAATAAAATAAATAAATAATATTTCTCCTCGCTATGACCAATGTTTATCAATCCGTTTGGAAAACATTTTTACCATTTATATCTATACATAAAACAAAAGTAGCTTCCGTGTTCTTTTTTTCTTTCTATAATAATCTTGCACAGACGTTGAGTCTACCTGACTGTGGCGGCAGACACTCCATTAATAGCTTCACTGAGCTACAATACAGCAACAAACTCTGCTGCTTTACATTCTGTTAGATGCAGATGTCTGTGAAGTTTAGTCATTACATCTCCCACAATGCAAATCACTCAGCAAAGCAGAACATGCAAGAAAGAACTGAGGTCAGCACTGAGAGCGAAGAAAGTCACATTCATACCATTTTAGCAAAAATGCTGCATTTTTTGCTGCATTTTCCTGCATTTTTTTTGTTAAAACACTTCCACCAGATGTTATAGCTGTAAGTCAATAGGGAAATATACTGTAAGACAAACAGAGTGCTGTGTAAGTTTGACTTTGTCACGGAAATCCGAATGATTAATCGCTCTATGTAGAAGCAGATTTAGACCACTCTGCACGTTTACAAAAGAGAGAACAGGACTTTCTTTAGCAGATACACTATTCTACCAAAAGTAATTGGAATCCTGAGCAGGAAGCAAAACTAGTATGTATTTACATATGTTAATACTTCGTAGAGCTTCTTTGACCCTAATGACATTGGATACTCACCGTGGCATACTTTCTACCAACATCTGATACACTTCAGCTGGCATTTCCTTCTATTTATCCTTCAAAGATCTGGAGAGTGGTACCAAAAATAATGCAATGGTGCAAGGATAGTCATCATTGGACAGCTGAGCGATGGAAGATTATTCTATTGAGGGGTGAATCACCCTATTCCATCCTCAGATCAGATGGACGTACCCGAGTGTGGAGGAGCCTGGAGAACACCTTTTGCCTCAGTGCGTTGTGCCAATAGATAAGTATGATGGAGGTTCCTTTATGGTCTGGGGATGTTTTATGCAGCATGGTCCCAGTCAGTTGGTTGTAGTGACAAGAACCATGAACATGGAGGTACAACCTGACATTCTAGACAATGTGCTGCCAAAAATGGGGCAATACTCTGGAAATGGTCAACAATGCTCAGGAAATATGAACAGTGTCCATCTTCTTTGAGAAAATTTGCCTGTTTGCAGGATAAATGGAAAGGAATACCAGCTAAAGGGTATCAGATGCAAGTAGAAAGTATGTTACAGAGCATATCGAATGTCATTAGGAACAAAGGAAGCCCCGCTAAGTAATTAACATACTACTTTTGATTTTTGCTCAGGGGTCCAATTACTTTGCTAGGATATTGTAGAATAATTTCCCTAATTGCTTGTGATTTCAATATTTATATCATTCAGCTAAAACCACTAAGAGGTCAAAAGTGTTGGAAAGCTTGGATGATGGTGGACAAGCTGATACTGAATCAACTGAGTTTAGACAAAAGTAAACGTGCACCACCTACTCCTCACGACAGTGCAGTGACTGGACATGGGCATGGAATGTTGTTAAAACATGAAAATAATGGCATACTTACCTACTTAAACTGGAAGAAGCTGGTAGCGGTCCCATGTCATTCAATGTACCTGTGTCCACTCAGTTAATTACAGACTTAAAGGGGTTTTGTCATTAAAAAAAATAATAATAAAATCAATACCTACCTATTCCTCCCCCAGGCAGCCTTCTTACCACATCATCTTCTTGGCTCCTCCAGTCCCCCAGGTCACATCACCTCTAGGTGGCCAGATCCTCTTCTTCCTGTTTTGCAGCGTCCATTAGCCACAGTTCACTTCCTGCAGGGCAGTGAACGGTGCGAGTGACACAGTGTTCACTGTCTAGCAGGGAATGCCAAATCATTGGCAGCCTGCTTTAGCATGCATGCGTGATACTTTGCCGGTAGTATTTCATATAGTATATAAAACATTAGCGGCGAGACATCGCGCATGCACAGTCGCACTAAAGCAGTGCTGGTGAGGATTTGGCATTCCCTGCTAGGCAGTGAACTCTACGTCACTAGTGAGACAGTGTACACTGCCCTGCAGGAAGTAGAATGCTGGCAATGTACGTTATGTCACAGGAAGAAGAGGATCCGGCTAGCTGGAGGTGACGTGAACCAGGGGACTGGAGATGCCAGGAGAAGATGGGTAAGGGGAAGATGCGGTAAGAATGCTACCCGGGGAGGAATAGGTAAGTATAGAATTTATTTAAGGAGATACCCCCTTTAAAGGGTTATAATGCCATGAATGGTATGTGACCATCGAAGCCTGTGATTTGTTGACCGATTTGCAAAATGAATGGCACTTGACCACTGCCAGCTTCTTCCACATTTGGAGAGTTGGTGATCAGAGCTTCTGCGCTGAACCAGGAGAATTTTGTTTTTTTTAATTTTGAGTGACAAAAAACCCTTTTTAATGAGAGGCTTACTCAGGAAATTAACACCGCCAAGCAGATTTACATAATAATGTAAAATAAAACATTGCATCAGAAAATCAATTATTATTATGCACTGTGTAGAGACTAAGCAGTAGCTACAACGGCTCATTGTAAAGCGTTAGGTCAAATAGTAGAATATGAAGCAGAACCTAATACGTAACCAGCTGATAGTGTGCGCACCTTGGTCCCATCAACGCTGATAATTCGGTAGCTGTTCCTTGTGCTATCATAGAAGTAGGATACTGTTACTGCTTGTTTGCTTGCAGGTACCCAGTTCTTCTTGGTGTTGGGATCTATTTGGAAGACATGTGCTCGCGTGGTGAAGATGGGTTGTTCTCTGGGGGAGGAAAAAAAAAAAGTTAAGTGGGTAATGAAGTAATAAAGTTACAGCAAATGTCACATCTTCTGAACTATATATACACAATCTGTCACTTCTAAAATATAGCGCTAACATACTCCGCAGTGATGAACAGAAATAAGCCTTAGTGGGACTTTAAAGTAAATGTACAATCTAGTTTTCTTTTTAAGTAATAAAACCAAGTACTGAAACATTTTATTTGCTTTTATTTTCTGATTTTGTGGTGACCACCTTGCCTACTCTTCATAGAACAGGAAACATCAGCCTGTTGTGAGGTTCAGTAGTCAGTGTGCAAACTGCAAAACTTTTTTTTTTATTACACCAGGTGACTGTTGCAAACATATTGGGGTTTTGGTAATTGAAAAAAGTCAACAGTTTCAGGGCGCACATTTTGCCAGGAAATTGAAAAACATTCTTTGCACCATATTTACTATGTGTTTACACACTTTTTGCTGTATCTGCAAAAGGGGCATATCCTAACCGTGCCACAAATTATGGTAGGGCGGGGGGGGGGGGGGGGGGGAAATCGCATCAAAATACTGAGCGTGGCTGCTAAACTCCCTCCCTCTGCTCTCCTCCCCCCCGTGCAGGTTCACTTCTGCTCTCCTCCCCACTCGTTCTTTGAAATGGGAAGGAGCGGGGGCAGAGCTAAGCACTGACCTGTCCCATTGCTGGCTGGGGACAAGGGGTGGGGTGTGGGCCAAGCTAAGCTCCCGCCCTCTCATCGCCCCTTGTCCATAGTCATCAATGGGAGGAGGCAGGACGGGAAAGCGCTAGCTCTGCCCCCTCCCATTGCAAAGAACGAGTGGGGGGGGGGGGAGAGCAGAGATGAGCCTGCAAGGGGGAGGGAGGTGAAAGGGGCGACGGCATGGTGACTTCAGAGCATATGCGCCAGTGCCCATGCCATGTGAACGGGCGCACAAACGTTAGATTTGTGCGCCCATTCACGAGCTTCTACACCCCAGACGATCGCGTATATCGGCCAGCTGTGAAACCGCCGGCCGATATACACTCGTGGGAAGAAAGCCTAAGTCATTGGTACAGTATCTATTCATTTAAGGTAATATTAACTATTCAACAGATCTACAAAAAGTTACATTTAAACAGTGTTGGATTTTCAATTACATTTTTTTTTAAACTTCTGTTAGCACATTTTATCTTTAGATAGCAGGCTGCCTGATTAGTGCAAAATGTATTCCCCTTTTTGGTCAACTTGTATATTTTGTGATAGGAGAAACATCATGTATACAACCCACAACCCCTCGTTTCCCCATCTCATCCAATGGTTTGTTCGTTATGTGCAAATAATAGTTTATGTAAACATAAAAACATAATAGTTGGTTTTCATATTGTAAAATGTAAACAAATAAATAGTTTTGCTTGAGCCGACATGTAACCTTGTTAAATAGTAACCAAACGATTAATTTCTAATGATTATTGAGATAACATTGTGTGCAAAATCCTTTTCTGGAAATGCCATTTAGTTGTTTACAGCGACCATATATAAGATCAATAACAGAAATACAGTATTTGCTCATGTAAAGGTATCTTTCGATTAGACTTCAGGAGAGTTGAGAGCCATCTGATGATATGAAGACAGCTGGTTTTGTAGTTTATATACATGAAATCCATAGAAGCCAACATGGGTAGAACTTGTTTTTCATTTTCTCTTAAGAAAATCAATTGCAAATCTGTTTTGTTTGCAAATGCACATACAGAGCAGTACAACTGAGTTCAAAGGCATGCACAGCTATTGATGGATAGATTCATATTCTGCACCACCAACCTAAAGTAGTCTGTTCTCATCTCAAAAACGGAAGGAAGAAAGCTTACGCAAAAAAGTACTGCTAGACCAGATGCTCCAAATTTATCATACCACTAAATGTGGTCTCAAAACTGTTGGATTTTAAGCAGTGCCATTTCACAGTTCATCGTGCCCATTTCTTCTATGATATGCCACCTTATGAGACTCAGAGTATTCTATAAATCCCATAAAAATGTGGCGCAATAGATTTTTGACAAAATTCATAAAGCATCAAGCTTAGTAAATTTCACCCATTAACTTTAGGTTAAAGGTCATTCTAGATCAGCGTTGCCCAAACACCAATCCACATACATCCGCAGCAGGTGATCATGTGAAGATATCCTATTGCAAGAACACCTGTGGCAATGTCTGAGGCACCAACAATAATTACATCACCTGCAATACTATGGAAGTCCTGAAAACATGACCTGTTTAGGGGTCGTGAGGACTGGATTTTGGGAAACACTGTTCTAGAGAAAGAGACAAAGTAAATAACCACCAATCCAACTATAAAGACATAGCTTCATGGATTTTGCAGGATATCCAACTTAAGTATGGATTCTTTCCATTCTCAAAAAAAAAGTTTCATTTCAGCCATCTCACTTCTTGATAACAGTTAATCACTTGGGATTTATGAAATTTAACTTACTAAAATATAGGAAGGGGTTAATAAGCTGAGACAATATCTTGAAAGGTTTGAACCACTGTGTATCCCTATAACAAGGAACCTCCAATTTAAGTAGCCATCTTCCCAGCATATATAAGTGAGCTAGTGTTACCTTGGTTAGTAATGACCTTCTGTCTGAAACTTCTCACTTCCTCATCCTAAATGGTCATGTGATCTCAATTTTGACCTGCTCAGATTTACTTGAGATTATGTGTTCAGTTTCTAGTCAGTTTCTATGTCTGAGTGATTCTATTGCATGGACCTTACCACAGAAACTGCTTAGAGGGGGACACAAATATTTCTTGGACAATTACTGATGATGATCACACAGTTATAATGAAGGACATCACAGCTCATCCTCCTGTTTACTTGTTTAGGTGAATGCAGAAGGTATTGTCAGCATTATTCCTGCAGCAGAGATGGTATAATATCTATAGTTTGTCATTAAATGCTGTGCTGATGCATCATGGGATTGATGTAAAAGTAAAAATCTCATGAAGTTGGTGCCTGATAAGCATCTGACACGAGGCTGCACTATGTGAAAGTGACTGGAATACACAGAGGAGACCTGTAACTGTCATAGGCAATCAGGTGAGGGGGCAGGGATGGAAAAAGGTCTTTGCCGAAGTGGCCCTTTTAAGGTGACCCGTCAGTTTTCGTAAATAATTGTGCAGTAGTCCCTCAAACAATTTCTGGAGCATCTTTTCCTAGAACTCTGAATTATACTGATCCTCTGTTATTCCTGCTAGGCATGTGTGAATAAATTGACAACTAGGTGTTACCATTCTCCTCATCAAAAGGGAATGTGTCCTTAGACCAGCGTTTCCCAACTCCAGTCCTCAAGGCACCCCAACAGGTCATGTTCTCAAGATATCCTTTAGTAAGAACACCTGTAGCAATGTCTGTTGGGGTGCCCTAAGGACGGGAGTTGGGAAACACTGCCTTAGACAGTCTAATACTGACTGCATTGATTGGACAATATCATAATGTGTAATGGATGGTAACACCCAGTTGTCAGTTTAATCTTACATTTCTAGTAGAAAAAAAGAATTATGGCAAAATGCAAAGAACTAAGAAAAAGGGTCCCAGCATTGTTATTTTATACGGAATACAATTATTTACTTAAAAAACTGATATGTCAGGAGAGCTGCCAGGTCCTCTAAGACGCATCTCAGCAAGTCCTCCTTTATCATCTCCTTTTCCTTTGATCCATTCTTGTCTCTTACCGCAATCAAAATTGTAAGAGAAAAGAAGAAAAGCGTGGCCACAGTTTTTATCAATAATTTCTGTCTTTGCAGTGCCAACAGAAAGCATCCCTCTCTATTCTGCACGAGGCGTTTATTTTACACCATTTTACTGCAACTTTATGCCAACTTTCTCTGAAAGATCACACTGGGAGGAAAACAACTCCTTGGCTGCAGGTCTGCTACCCTACAAGATCTAGAAAAAGAATATAAGACAGTAATATTAATATACTTCTAAAATGCAAAAAGTTGCCTGGAGACCAAAGACTATGAAGAGGATGCAGGCCAAGTTCTAGAATATTATTTCCAAGAAGCAGAATCATACTTGAACTCTGATTACTAGCATTGATTGTGTTTTCCTGCAGTATTGTACTGTTCTCGCACAATGGCAAAATCAATATTTTAAAACACCAATTATGGTCTATTCTTTCGTTTTGTGAAAAAGCTGTGCAGAGATATTGGTTTGTAAATCTGTATGCGTTTTCTGCCAGGCTGCATTGAAGAGGCCAACAAGACATAAAAATAAGGTACATGGAACGGGACTGGTACAAAGGTCAGACTAAAATATCAAATAGCGGGAACGTTGCTGCTTTATCTATAGTATGAAAGCTCCTTCCTTAAACAAGCTCATAGTATTAGGCATGCAAAGAAAGCAGGCTGTGGATTAAGCTTATGCTGCAGATAGCAGTAGGGAGATCAGTTTTGCCTTTCACTTTCCCCAAATACAAACTCCAATCCCAGCAAGGTTGTAACCCTTTCCAATCCACTGTCTGACGTCTGAATACATTCTGATTGAAGCCTGTACAGCTCCGATGTCGGAAGACGTCCGTCAGGGTATTCTTACTGTATAATACTGGCCGCTTTGTTGTCGGGGGCCTCTCCAGCATGTCCCATACCGCAGTACTGGCTCTAGCCAGCAGATGGCGCCATTGTGAAATGGTAGAAAGAAAAAGCCCCCTAGGAAACCCTGAATCCAAAATTGGACTGCAAAGGGTTAACACTTTCAAAGTTTTTCCCAAAAAATTAAACCAAGTTATCTTGTAGATATGATACCTTTTAACGGCTTACAAAAAGAGTGATGTTAGAACAAGCAAACTTTTCCTAAATCCACCTTGAAGTTTCTGAAGCCTAAATGTCTGAAGTAATATTTAAAAGGGTTATCAGACTTTGAAAAAAATAAAAAACAGCTGAAATTTGTGTTAAAAGAACAAAAAACAAAACAATGCAACGATGAAGTTCTGACGATCCTCCCGCTATTTGTTTACAAGGGTACAGCGTATTACCGCTGCAGCCAATCGGTGATCACAGTGCTCAGGTGCCGTACTACTAGCATCACCACTCAGCAGTAGCAGCCACTAAACCTGGAGGTACGGCATTTGACTGCTGCAGCAATCGGCAGCAGTGCAGAATAACACTGGTGCCTGCTTGCAAACAGAACAGCAGAGGACTGCCAGAGCTGCAGCACTGGATTGCGAAAGGAATCAAAACCAGATTACATGCTCTGCTTTTTTGTTTTACACAAATGGCAGCCATTTTTTTTTTCCTTTTTTTTGGAAATTTTAATAAGCTCTCTATAGCATCTTTCCAGTCCCAGACAAACCAAAATGGCCACACTGCTTCTCTGATTACTTGATGCACACTGTGCACTGGAAGTACATCAGTAGTCTAGGGCCTAATGCCCATGGCCGGATTTCCGCCGCATGAGAGGGTCGCTTTAGCATTTACAAAATACCTATACACGCAAAACCTGATTAGATCATCAGCTTATTCAATCTGTAGGGGACCTCCTTACTCTCCCAGACTGTAGATGGTTGGGAAAATCCAACGGGTCCGATACTCTGTTCCTACAGGATAGAGGCTCCTGCCAGAACCAAGCATGCATGTTGGCGAGCGCGATATCGGGATGAGTTTCACAACCGGATATCACGCTTGCCTGTGTGAAACCAGCCTTCGTGTACTCGGGTGTGGATATAGAGACTACAGTAGCGGCCTCCTGCTTAATAATGTCCAATCTATTTGAGTGGCATGAACTAGTAGGGAAGAAGAGAACGTGTAAAGCTAGTATGCCTATAAATAAACAAACAGAAGGCCGCATCTCAATGACTTCAACACTCAGCATTTTAGACATGGCTTTGTTATCTGCTTCTATTATTGGCTGACTAATAGTTCGTGTGACATTATGTTCCAGTCACATTGGCATAAGGCAAAGAGGAGGAATCCAAACTCATTAATTCCATTTTAATAGACTTGAAGAAAAAAGGTTACCAACCACATTTATGCTAACTGCTCTAATAATAACGTTTACACAACAACACGATCACTAATCTAATCGAATGATGAAAGGAAGATCACCATCAATAGGTTTTAGCTGAATATCCATGCCCGGTAACGGTTTCTTCCCAAACAGGGCGATATTACATAAGCACCGCTAGCTCTCGCAATTTATAACTATTTGCTAGGCTGCATGTGGACTTGCAAGTTCAGACCAGGATTTAGCCCTTAATTTGCGAGCACTGGTCCTTTTCCGCCATGTATAATAGGGTCTGAGACTGCCATTTCTGTACTTCCTGGCAATGGCAGATTATAACAGAGGCGATTGGCCCAAAACTTCAGGGAGGCCCTCTCAATCTACTCTATTGTTATTCACAGTGCTAAACCTCCCACTGCAGGGAAACAAAGGGGTTAAACACCTCTAACAGCCTGATGCTCTGCTGCAATGAGTGCCAGGGAGAGGAGTGATGATGTCCTGCTGTGCAACAGAGAGATAAGGCTGGGTGTAATAAGGAATTTAACCCATTCCTCTGTCTGCATCTGGGGGTTCATTAGTGGGGCCAGGCTGTCTACCATGGCCATTCTCCCTATATAGTTTTAGAGCACAGAGAGGGCCCCAGTACTAATTATGGAAGCAAGTATAGGAAAAATATCCCTTTATGCGCTCATGCGGGGATGTGAAATAGGTTTTATCAATTCCTCAGAAACAGGGTAAGCAGAACCCCCACATAGCACCAGGTAAGTCTATATATATTAATCGTTTTTTCTTCCCTTCACATTATTATTTATATCAGTATATCGTATTAAGGCGCTGTCCTATTCACATTGTGAATTCTGGTACTAATTAGTGCCAGTGAGGATGTTGTTACTAATTGGGGAACATTAGAGAATTTATTACTAACTGAGTTCACAGGGGGCTCATTTTATTAAGTGGGGCCATTGAAGAGGTTACTATTACTAAGTGGGCCACAGTGAACACTTTATTACTATGGGAGGCATTGAATGTTGATTAGCGGTTCTAGCACAGTTGGGAGATTGAGCAGTGGCAAGTCGCGGCTGGGGAAAAAAATCACCATGGTGAATCTGGACCCCGAATATGTACTATTCCAGAGACATCACCTGTGATCACTGAAAGCAACTGCTCGGTAAGCACTATTAGGGTCCTTCACATCTGAAGGACAGCAGAAATTACTGTGGATTTTGTACAGCAGAAAATCCGGACCAAATTCCACTGTAGTTCCACAAAGACTGCATCAACATACGCACTGTTTGTGTGGATTTTGGTGCAGATCAGCAAATTTCACCCTTTTAATCATAAGGGTGAAATCAGCTATGCATCCACAGCAAGATCCACAACAATTGTGCAGATTTTGACATAGTCTTTGATGTGGAATTGAGTTGGGTGGGGGGCAAGTTCTTACACAGTAGATTTGCTGTGGATGTTGCACAGCAGAAAAATCCACAGCAAATCTGCACCAAAAGCCACACTAATTGGTATGGATTTTGAAACAGATCCACACAATTTAAGGGGTTAAATGTAGGCAGATCCACACCAAATGGTTATTGTTTTGGCTGTTTTTTTAAGGTTTTACCACAGAATATTCTACTGGGGGAAGCATGTTGGGGGAAGTTGTGTGAACAGTCTGGGCCCATGCTCCCCTGTACCTGGTACTGGATATAGTGAAGCTAAAAGTAATCCCATTGTAGGTAATACATTTGTACATCATATTAATACAGTAGAGTGATCTACTCCTCCAGTGCCCGTCACACCATTCATGATGTTAGAAATTGACTATACAAACATTATTATTAGGCCACTTTCAGACAAGCATATTTTAGCTCTGTATTTGGTCTATGTTCTGCACACCATAATTTAGAGCTAATGTAAATCTATGTATTTATTCACTTCCAAATATCTCACAGCAGTTGTTTGTTTTTTAGTTTTTTTAACGCAGCATGCCCTATTTTATACAGATCAGTATTTGCCCAATAGAAGATAAAATATTTGGAGGCAAATACTGATTAAATACTGATGACATACAGTTGTAATGTCATCTGCAACACATCCATATATTACGGATCCTGCATACGGACATGCTACAATAAGCTAGTCTGAAACCAGCCTAATTGTAAAGTCCAGGAATAACAGGAACCAACATTCTCAAAAATGTAGATTAAAGGGATTGTCCAGGATGCCACAATATTTTTGCTGTCTGTGCAGGCTGTAGAAACCCATCCTAGAACGGGAGAATGCATGTGTAGAAGGGAGAATGCATGTGTAGACCGGATGGGGATGGGGGCATGGCCGTAGGTAGCAGGCAGAGCCTAACGCTACACTATTTAGAACAGTGTAGCATTAGGCTCTGCCTCCTTTCCACTCCCGTCTATACATATAGCTCAGTGTTAGAGAGCTTGACAGCAATGTCACGCCCCCAGTGTCCGATTGGCTCCTCTTCTCGCCCTCTCCATCTCCTGCGGTCTCCCCTTCCTGCAGTGGAATTGGCTCCTGCTCATTAGTGCTGCCTGTGTCTCCCCTCGGCTACTGGTGTGTCTCCTTACGGCATCACCCCTGGCACTGTCAAATCTGCTGCTGCTGTATGCCCTCGGCTCCTGCTGTCACCCTTGGCGCAGTGTCATCGGCTGCAGCTCTCTCCCCTCGCCTCCTGCAGTGTCCGCTTAGGTGAGGTGGCTGACAAAATCATGGCCACCGTGAGTTTGCCGGCCGGCGTCCCCGTGTTTCGTCCCGGCCGCCGCTTGTGTGGTGCGTCACAGGCGGCGCTCGCTGCCTGCTCTGTCCTCAGGACAGCACTTCGTGGAACAAACACGCCCCCAACCAATCCAAAGCTGGGGGCATTCACAGTTTTTGACAGTGCTGTATTAACTAAATCTAACTTCCGGTGGCGACATAATACACTAATACACACAAACTCCTTGAGCTCTCCCCTCAATGATTGAGCAGAGCGCTCCTGAATCGCTCTGTTTGATCACAGAGAGAACTGTGCAGCCATATACTTACCCCTCTCAGCACTGATCTGAGTAACCGGAAGCTGAACTGTCAGTGTTTAGCCTCCTATAAGGATTGAGCCTGGTATAAGCATTTCCCTAGACCACCAGGTACAACAATGTTAACCCCTTCACTGCCTTAAACCACCAGAGGACTTTACATTAACCCCTTCACTGCCCAAGACCACTAGAGATACCGAAATTAACTTCCTCACTCCCTAGGCCACCAAGGATGTACAGAATAACCTGGATGCTGTTCAATAGTACTTGGTGGACGCTAGATGGCCCTCGTTGCTTTAAAGCTAATCATTAGACTGTACATTAATGTTCTGTAATGCCCATCTTGGAGGCAGCATTGCCCACGTCCCCAACTGTCCGCTCATCAGCCATGAAAACTTACTGGGAACATTGTTCATAATATCCCCAAACTTGATTAACAGAAAAAGTATCAGCGGGGTCGCTGATGTATAGCTATACTTTGTTTATGATATTGCGTAAATACAAGTGACGGGTAGCAAGATGAGTGTGGACTATGATAGGTCCCTACATCCCAGCGACTGGTGCTTGTGGGGGAAGTCCGGTGGGGGCTCCGATCACGTGGTCTATCAGTTGATAGTGACGTACGTCTGTTAAACACATTGAAGGAGTCCCGCGATATCATATGTTTCAGCGGCTGGTATATGTGGGGGGAGCCCGGTTGAGACTCCGATCATGTGATCTGTCAGCTGATACTGACGTACGTGTGGTAAACACACTGAATGAATCCCGCGATGCTATGGACGTGAGTTACGGAGAGGAGTGACGTCATCAACGTGCGACCTCTCCAGCGATTGACGGAGCCACACATGGGGTTGGAAACCACTGTGGCTGGATCAACCTGATTATGCTGCACCGGTAATGCGAAACTGTTTCACCCAATGAGGGTGTACTTTACTTAATATGTTGATGATATTATGTATGTGATTGGTGGAGGTGGAGTCATAGTGACTATTTAATGTTGGCATGTGTGTATGTAACCTAGCACTTGACAAAGACTCTCTGAGTAAGAGTTGAAACGTTGTGGGCAATAAAGTTTTGTTTTTGGAGTCAACCCCTGAGTGCTGCTCTTGCATACTTTTTCTGCTACTTGGAATACGGTCCAGGATCCAGGACTGTTAAGAGCGAGCACCACCTGGAGAGGAATTTCTTCCCTGCATATTGACAGGCGATACGTGTGCTGCGATCCATTTATTGTTCAGGACTGTCCCAAACTTGATTAACAGTAGTGTTTATGCAACACCGTAGCTGATTATAAAGAGAGAAGTGAAGAATAGGAACATCGCCAGGATAAACCATTAGCTACTCCTATAAGGCTTTCTGAGAAGTGTGCTGCGGAATAAGCGCTGCGGAATAAGTTGGCGCTATACAAATAAAGATTATTATTATTATTATATTAGGGCACAGGTACGTGAATACTGTGGCTTGGCACTTGTGGAGTATAGACTAGAAGCAAGGGAAGACGAAGATTTTCCTACTGCAGTCAGAAGGCTGCTTTTGATAGACAGAACACTTCCTTTTTACCCTTCTGGTAATACTAATGTCTACTTATCAGGCTGGTAAAACTACACCACCTTGAAGTAAGAAAGAGCACAAGGTAATATGTTTGATGTGAAGATGATAGCTGTAAATGATGCAATTTGTTCAGGAGAAAAATGGAAGAAGGCAGAATAAGGTCACTAAAACTCTATCAAGCTATAGTGATCTTTCCAAAAAGAGCTGCTCATCAAAGCTGGTTCTCTGCAAATGTCATAAAGAGGGAAGAGTGGATTAATGCATGAAAAGCAGGACAATGCAAAGTAGATGAGTATAAGGGACCTTTCATACCGGACGGAAGAGGCACATGACACATTGCAAGCCACAATAACTCTGCACCAAAATCCATAGGCTACCTGTGAAATGGAAAAAGGCTTAAAACCTGCCTGCAATTCTTCATCAAAATCCACAGTTGGGCCTGCAGATTTTGGTGTAGAATTCCGCAGCTGTGGATTTGGTTGCGTCCTGCGGCGTAATTCTGTCCCACGTGAAAGGTTCCAAATCGTGTCCTGGGATTTTTCTGAACTAATAAACTATTTTTGAGGCCTCACAGTTTCAGGCAATGCAGCGTATTAGTTGCAATTAGCTGTTTGAACTCAAACCCCAGGCAAATGTTCATAACTAAAAATGGAGCTACTGGGGACATTTAACATACGATTATCATTCAGTGTAAAAGGGCCCTAACTTAGAAGAGGCCTCACCTGACAAGTGATGAGAAAAAGGATGTATAATGCCTTATTGGATAATTTTGTAAAAATACCACATAGTGTCATCCACTATATAAAATAAGTGTGCTTCAGGCAAAGGAAGAGTGGAGTCCACCGTGGAATGGTACAGGTGAAGTCTACTCTCGACCTATGTGGTTGCCGGATAAATCAACTAGACTGATCACATTGCTGACCACATATCATGGATGCTAAATAAGATACGGTTTTATTCTTTGTCTCTATATCATTTATATATGGTTTGTATCTTCTGATCTTATGTGTGTCTTATATGCGGATATCTCTTTATATCTTGTATAGCTATAGCTTACATGTAAATCCAATTTTGATCACTTTACGTAAAAACTTTATTAATGTTTGTATGTATAAACCTATTTGATCTTAAAACAAGTAGTAGGTGAAAAGTGTATGCAAGGGGTGGGCAAAGCAGGAAGCCTGTGAGGTGAAGCTTCAGTCTATAGCTTCAGAGCACTGAGTGATGTCAGAGAGCAGGCATCTTTTATTAAAATTTGCTCAAAAATTCTCTTTTAAGAGGACGTGAATGGATTAAGTCAATAGGGCTGGCTGCATGCCTCTGTAACTGTAGCCCCACTGACCTCCATCCTTGTATTTTTTTCATAGTTTCCTCTCTTTGCCCATATAGGCTCTTCTTTGGTCCAGCTCCTGGAACTTTCAATGTGTCAGGTGGGCACTACCAACAGCTCTCTCAATGGCGGTTGCTGCACTGTCAATCAAGTCCAACGTCATCCACTGAGAATGCATAGTGGGGACTGTCCACTTTTCACACACAGCATCTGGAACTGGACCCAAGAAGAGCACTTCAAGGTGAAGAATAAAAATACAGGAACAGAGAGGTTTTGAATGCAGAATCATGCAGATGGTCTAGCCGACTTCATCCGGTAACAGGTCCTTCTTAAGGGCTAAACTAAATTTTATAGAACTTTGCGTTAATTTAACCTATGAAACCTAAAAACAGCTGTTGAAGCCCCCCTCCCCCAAGTGTTTTACCATATTTTAGTAATTCTTCACTGATCCCACACTGCCACCTATCAAGTCATTGGATCATTGCTATGGATGTCTGCTCTCTTGAGCACTGAGATGTAATCAGTTAAGTCGTGTCAGCATTGGCCAACTGTTGCCAAGTCACTATGGATGACAACTACGGCATTTAGCAGTTGACCATGGATTTTTATGACAAAAGACGATGCATAGAGAAAAAGTGAGATCTGCACTGAAATAAGACTATGGTTTTAGACAGCATTTCTATAGCAGTGACTGTTCTTTGTCATATACTGAGTGAAGATTCTATTCACAGTAAATGAAAGTTTAATGAATACGACGCACCACAGGAAGGGAAGAAAAGTTCCTTCTCAGTGTTCATCTTGTGATTACAACTTGTCTGAAAATTGTTTCCGATCTTATTTAGAACAAAGGCACACAATGAGGATAAGAGGTATGATGTATTTGCTCAGCAAGAAAGACAGTCTTGATGTTAACAAGTCAAACCTTCCCATACAAAATAAATGGCAATTCATGGGGAAAAAAATCACTATGTAATCATCTGGGCTTAGTATGCAGCAAACATAAGTGATCAAAGTATTACTCTGCAGAGTTACAGAACGGATACAAAAATGTTCCAAGAAGAAGAAATAGGTGTCACTTCAATATACTCATCAGAGGTTCCAGCTACTCTCCAAGAGTATAAATATAATCAGGGGGGTAACTATAGAGGATGCAGGGGATGCGGTTGCACCCGGGCCCAGGAGCCTTAGGGGGCCCATAAGGCCTCTCTTCTCCATATAGGGAACCCAGTACTATAAGTAAAGCAGTATAGTTGGGGCCCTGTTACAAGTTTTGCATCGGGGCCCGGGAGCTTCAAGTTACGCCTCTGAATATAACTACTATATGCATTACTGTACAAAAAATTGTGTCCATGCAGATAACCTGAAGAAAAGTTCCTGCTTATTACCAATAACCAATCACTTTCCCGCCTCTGATCAGGGCATTTGTTGACCAACTCAAATGTTTACTGGTATCTGGATTATGGAGATTTTTGGGCCATTAGACCCTTGTGTGGCGCAGAGTGCTAAGGCAACAGTATGCAGTCCTAAGCTCTCAGTCACAACCTGAAGGTTGCGAGTTCAATCACCACCTGGTTCAGGTAGCTGGCTCAAGGTTGACTCAGACATAGGTATTAATGGCGCATATGAACTCTGCACCGTCTGAGCCTTTATTTTTGCTAAGCATCTCACAAATGTCTGTTGGATTCCTACAGAATCTTATATAAAAATCAAGGTATACTCTATTGGATGAGATTATTTTGGTAATATGGTGCTATGCAAATGGACAATATAGCAGAACATGGGGCGCCTTATGTCTCCCTGGTCTCTACAGGCTCCATGCACATGACTTTGCTACTGAGGTGTGGCGGATTGTATGTCAGCATCATGCAAATGGCAATGTACGAGTGCTTTCATTTTCATTATTGGAAAGACTCTCTAGTTGATAAATGACACATGGATCACAGCAAATAGATAATTCTCTCTAAAACACTGTAGCTTGCTAACACAATTACTACTAGATAATGACAAACTCCCATTCATTATATTCCCTGCTGATTGAGAAGATTGCTGGCCTCATTATATTAAAAATGGTATCAATTACTTTTATGACAACAATCGCTCCCCTCTGATGAAGCATATAAAGATCACTAAATGTTATTGCTACACACATTATAGCTAGTATCAGATTGCTCATTTTTAATCTAAAACCTAAAATGAAGATGAGTCCTAGCGATCATACAGCCAGCCAGGCAGCGGTCAGCCACTGTTTTTGGCCTTGCTATCCTTCCAGGGTCTTTACTCCTCATACAGTAAGCAGCTTGTGACCCAGCCGAAATTATCATTTCTAGATATAATGTGAAAATGTGACATGTTCATAACTTTGAGTTCACTTGTTCTCACCAGGCAGCTTATATAATATTGTTTCTGGAGAGGTGTTAATACAAACTGAAATTGCATATCGTCATTCCCACATCAGTACGAGATTACTGGCTGACATTATTACATAGCGCATTAGGATCACAGCACTGAAGATACCCAACTAGTGGCCAAGAAATAAAGCTGTAGGTTCTATAAAAGCACAGTTCCATTGCTTATTATCTGGTATGTTGAAAGAGGAGGTTATGGGGAGAAGGCTTTCTGAGATTAGCTTCCAACTGCACCAAGAGGATTCCTTTCGAACATGACAGAGGTCAAGGTGGGTCAGGGCACTAAAACGCATGTGCAATCTGTAATTATAGTTTCATCTTTGAGTAATGCTACCAATTATACGCATTTATGGCAATAATATAAAATAGGTGACTTTAATAGTACAATCTAATTATATTCCTATCACATTGGAGGTCCCAGATTATAGAGCATTAAGCAATATGAACATAGGTATGCAGAGGCGTAACTTGAAGCTTCTGGGCCCCGGTGCAAAACCTACAACAGGGCCCCCAACTATAATGGTTTATTCATAGTACTGCGCTAGCTATATGGGTAAGAGAGGCCTTATGAGTCCCCCTAAGGCTCCTGGGCCTGGGTGCGGCCGCATCCCCTGCATCCCCTATAGTTTCGCCCCTGTACTTATGTAGTATCAATCAGCTTGAGGCTTCATTCAAACAGTTTTTTCTATGTGCCTTTTTTGGAGGAGAAAAACACTTGAAAAATAGCATGCTCTAATTGGATGAGGTCTGAGTGTTTTATGGCTTTTTTTTTTGTTTTGTCATTTGGTCACACTTTTTGATTTCCCTGGTGGTGTTTTTTTCCTATAGAGAAGCCTATAGGAAAAAAATGCAAAAAAATGCCAGACCCACAGCATGCTGCGATCTTAAAAACACCATGGGCTGAGAAAAAAAAAGTACTATTGAGAGAAAAATAGTTTAAAAAAAAAAATACAATGTTTGTGGGGCTTCATATTTTCTCTAACATCTGGACATATGGCTTTTCAAAACACAAAAAAAATGCAATAGCGCCATTGACTCAACAAAATATAGTAAAGAAAAAAAAAAAACTGTAAAAACACAATAAGAAAAAGAAATACAATGTTTGTAGGGCTTTTCATATTTTACTGTTGACCTATAGATAACATCTGAATAGAGTGGCTTCAACACATCCAAAAATGCTACTGCATCAAAACCATCAAGAACACGTTTTATTGACGGGGGAGGGGGGGGGGGAGAGTGTTAAAAAAAAGGACTGTGACAGCTGCCTAAGGGGGTCTCACATGAGTGGATTCAGACAGCGATTGCCATTTGTGGCAAAACGCAGGCAGTAGTTTTGATTTTTCCTTCACACTTGCGGACACAAATTCCGCAAGCATTAAAATAAAAGGCAGCATGCTATATTTTGCCGTGAAATCCATGCAGAAGGCCTCCATTGAAGGCGTATGACCTACAAGCCATACGCAATTAACATTACATATGCTCTGCGGGCATCCGTGTCATTGCTAAGTATTGGCGCGGTATATACAAAGAAAGAAAGAAAAAAAAAAAAAAGACCGTACATGACCGCCTGTGAGCTGTCACGGTCATTCGCTATACAGTTAAGTGAAGTACGCAGGGTCACCGTCTGGGCTCACAGATGGAATCCGCTGTGGACATCCCAAATGCGGAATCTGACCCATTTATGTAAGCCTGGCCTTAAAGGGTTATCTGAGAAAATTACAAGGGGAAGAAAATGATGTAAAATAGAGAAAATGGCCGTATACCTCTACCGTCTAGTACTGCTAATGCAGTTTCCACAGCTGCAATCCTATAACAAACTACAGTGGTCATAAGCCATACGTTGCTCAGCCAATCATTGGCCACAGTAGGCATCTGTGCATGAATGGTAACAACAGTTGATGTCACCGATTGGCTGACAAGTCATGTGAGCAATAAACAGCATGCAACTGCTACCCCACATCTGGGATCGGACCAGCAGCGCTCAACAAGGGAGGCCATGAGAAAGGGATGTCTTTTTTGTCTATTTACACCATTATCTGCACCTTGTAAGGGTTTTAAAAATCTTGTATAACCCTTTAAATCCAGGCTCACTTGCTGCTCTTTTTTTTTTTTATAGTTTTTACCCTAAAAAACCATGTGAAAACCCACATACATTATACCCCAAATTGCCACAGTTTTGCAATGTGGGTATTGTCTGTTTTTTTTAAGAGCAACCCATAATTTAATGTTTCTCTCGTAAAGCTGCACAGCCAATAACCATCGCAAAACAGTCTCAAATTGAAATAAAATGAGTGTTTTTTAAAGGATTTCTTCCCTGCATTTAAAAGGCACAAACAAATGGGAAGAAAATGCACAAACCTGCAGCGTGTGAACCCAACCCAATACCCATCGGACAATACTAAATGGTAGTAGACAGAAAATGTCTTCTATTTAGATGGCATACATGGCATTAGTCAGAGAGCCGCTGTCTCAAGATAATTCTCTGCACTTGCTATGGTAACCAATTTTTACAGGTCTCTCCAAGAAGATAAACACGGTCTACATAATTACCTCATAATGACCTTACAAGGACACCGATTGAGGATATTAAACAAAATAAATATATAGTCCAAATATAAATAATTCAAAAGGCGATGGATTGTAATATCAGCACACAGACGTCCTCCTTACAATAAATCCCCAGTATGAAGCTACTCAGAAGGAATAATGTCATTGCCTTGCTCCAAAATATTTAAAATACACCTTCTGCCCCTTATTTCTAACCTACACGTTAGCATGAAGGAGGAAAATGATGCACGGAGATCGCACGTGTAAAGAACACATTTTACATCAGTTAATTTACACACACAATTGTTCCCTTACAGCGATGCTGCAAAATAGAAAGATTGCACCGTGTTCTAGTTTCGGGCGATACCACCCGTTATTTTCTATAGAGCCAAAAAAATTAAAATCGAATTGCACTCACATGCCTTGCAATGTCCCTATGGGACTCACGCTGCGTGCTATGCAGAGAAAGAGAGCATGCTGCAATCTATTTCTCATGCGCATCTACACGCAGTGTCTACACACATATGTGCATGGATCAATGAAAGTCCAACACGTAATACACAGTTGTGTACATGAGCCCTTACAAATGTGATACTAATCCAAAGTTCTCGGGCCGATATCACACTCTTCTGTGCAAATACAGCCCAATGTAGAAAGCAAGCCTTTAATCTTTGGGCTCCATTTCAACAGGTTTCCGCTTTCTTCCACCAATTTGGCCGGACAGAATAGCATAGTTGACTCCACTATTCTGTACAACCCAAATGATTACAATGATTAAATACAAACCCTGTGCCTATGTGGTTTGAGGCTACATTCACATGCCATTCACTCCCTTACCCCTCCAAATGCCAAGTACAGCATTCAAAAGAAACTCTGGGCTACTCTATAGGTTGTCATTACTGAAACATAGACCAGGAGAGGCAATGGCATGTGAATGCAGCCTAAAGCCCCTTTAACAACGCATGGTTATCCTGAAAATTGCTCGTTAGATTGAACGATTTGCTATTAATTGTGTAGCATGAGCGCATGCAGTGAAGGAACAATCAGCGATCAACACCTCATTGCATCTTTCACGCAGACCTAAATAATAATCATTGGTCTGCCGCTGCATCGTTCTGTGTCAACAGGCCGTCGGTCATCTATGAACAACTGCCCGCTTACTGTAAATGGTACGATCCTCGGCCTACCTCGTTTCGATTCACTGAGTGATTATCGTTTATGTGTGAAACCACAGGAGCAACCATCGCTGGGACAGCTGGTGGCGAACAAATACTCAACAGGCGTCTGGTGTAAGAGTGGCTTTAGGGTACTTTTACACACGCTAATCGTTGTCCAAGTAATTGCTCAAAACAGTGATTAGGGATGATGGTTGTTTGGTATAAATCTGGGACCCGACAGAGCAAGTGAGCAAGAATCCCTCACTTGTTAAGGCCATTTACACGGGACGAATGTCGGGCAACTTGTCCCCGCCTGTACTCGCTCCCATGCTGTCACACAGGAGAGAGTATGGCTGGCCCGCTTACAGAGCGGCCAGCAGGGGGGAGAGATGGCTGCAGGAGATTTCGCTCCTCGCTCTCCCCTCTCCATTCACTTAACACAGCGGATGTTCAGTACTGAACGACTGCTGTTTACACTGAACCATCACGGTTATGCAGCTTAATGTGATGGCTGTTGGGTGTTTAAGCTCCTGATAGTCGTCATGTGTAAAAGTACCCCGAGAGTACACAATGTTTGCTTTGCAATCATGGAGACCAAAGTCTACATGGAACCTATATACACAAAATGATAGGATAACCTTCAATAACATTTCATGTTTCTTTTAGCTCTTTTACATTGGAAGAATGAAAAAAAAGTACATTGTCATCATTATTAAATTAAACAACTAGCAATTCTTGAGCGTGCTCCTTTACAATGCCCAACAGACCTCTGTGAGGACGTCATTCCTAGAATCCAGGCTGCATGTATTCTAATAGCACCTGCAGCGAATCTGCGGGTAGTTTTATATTCTCCTCTCTGTGATGCTCTATGATCATAAATGCAAGTGGCTTCACTTTGTAGAGGAAAGAATAGGCAACGATGTGACCAATAGATCACTGTACCTTTCTATAAACTCTAGCTGCTTATAGACTATGGCTACATGGACTTTCTGTAGCTAGACTGCTCTCACAGAGTAGTCATAACAAAGAAAACAATGCATCTTGATAGTCACATATAGAAATAATGTTCTATTACTCGATAGGTGGGGATAAAAAAAAAGACACTTATTTTAAGAAATTGCTCTGAAATCCAAACAGCCAAAAAAAAGTTTTGTGCACTCATTTAGACGGGAATTTTTGAAGCAGTGCAGTTAAAAGTGTAGTTCTAGCCTTAGGGCTCATGTCCACGGGGAAAAGAAGAATTAAAATCCGCAGCGGATTTTAACTCTTCTCCCGCGCGCGGATCCGCACCCCATAGGGATGCATTGACCACCCGCGGGTAGATAAATACCCGCGGATCGTCAATAAAAGTGATTTAAAAAAAAATGGAGCATGAAAAAATCTGGACCATGCTCCATTTTTATGCGGGTCTCCCGCGGGGACGGCTCCCGCGGGCTTCTATTGAAGCCTATGGAAGCCGTCCGGATCCGCGGGACACAAAAATCACATTTTACTTACCCGCTCCGGTTCTTCTCTTCGGCGCCGCGCCATCCTCTCTCAGCCGCGGCCGGATCATTTTGCTTCGGCCCGGCGCATGCGCGGGGCACGTCACCGACGTCATCGTGCACATCCGCCGAGCCGAAGAATGAAGATCCGGCCGCGACGAGAGAAGACGACGACGCCGCGAAGAGAAGAAACGTAGCGGATCGGAGGTAAGTTTATTCTCATTTATTTGTATTTTCAGCGCTCATGTCCGCGGGGCAGGAGGGACCCGCTGCAGATTCTACATGTAGAATCCGTAGCGGGCCCGATTTTCCCCGTGGACATGAGGCCTTAGGCTGGGTAAACCCTTGTGTTAGGGCACTCGAACACAATGTCGACAGAATGACGTGATTTCAATTGCTGCGTTTTGCCGCGATTTTACCATAGTTTTCGGACGCAGGTTACTGCATCCGACAGCAGTCTTTAACGCACCCCATCATAGTGAAGGGTGATGAGGCTTGTTAAAAAGTGCAAAAATGCAGCAAAATAGAGCAAACAGGGCTCGAAAATCGCAGCGTTAGAAAACGCCACGTTCGAGCGCGGGTCTGCAAGGCCCCATTGAAATCAATGTGAGTGTTCTACCGCAATTACTGCAGGATTTAAAACGCCAGGGTAATTGCAGTGAAAAGCGCGTGAGTAAGGGTGGCACTCTGACTGTAAGGGGTTGCATGCAGCTTCCATTAGGCTGTCCCGGATATTTCAGGACAAAATAGCGGTGCATGCTGTGCTATTTCAACCAGCATTTTTAGAGAAATCTAGCCTCCAACACAGATGTGAACTCAGCCTTAGCGCCTTAGTTTGACCCAGTAGCTCTGGCTTTGTTGCTAATCCTGGCATATTCTTTACATCAGAATCACAGACATCACAATGAAACATGATGGACCCCATTATAAGTCAATGTCACCCGTCTAGCGCTGTTGATATGTCAGCTCAAACATGCGGTCCAAACTGCAGGCATCATGTTATAGAGAGGCTGAGCAGATTGATATATAGTTTATAGGGAAAGATTTAGTGTAACTTGTTTCATTCATTTAAAGCTCTGCTCATTCTGAGATGAACAATCCAATGGGTGGAGCTATCAGTGACTGACAGCCTTCCCTCTACGTACAGTCAGGTTCTGTTGTACCTTGTCTCCACTGCAAGCTAGGTGTTTGACAGGCCGTAGCAGGAGGGAACGCCCCTGTCAGGCCCCTAGCTCCTGATTGGCTCGTGGACAAGCGCTCTGGCTGGACTGTGGCTCGGCTTCCCTCCTTTCCCGAGCAGTATGTGAGGTTCCAGCTGTTCTTCATGCACTGCCGGAGAGTGACAGCGGACGATGCCGAGACTGTCGATGTCTTAAGCGGCACTGCAGGAGCAGCGCAACACAGCGCCCGGGGAGACTGAAGGCGCAGTGGCTGGCACGCCACAAAAGAAGAAGGGGCAGTGGAGTAGTAAGTGACAGGAGCTCCAAAAAGTTACAGGAGGCTGCACAGACTGCCCTCTCCACTCCCGGCCACACTGTGAGTCTTTCTACCGCTCTGCCATCCTGTTACTTCCGGCCTCCTAACACGCATATAGCAGATATTAATGCTCCCTCCCTCTCTGCTCCCGGCTCAGTCACGTACACTGGCCCTGGCGTGCTCCTTAATCTCCCCTCCGGCCTTCACTCACACATGCCGCTGTTCTGCCTTGCCTCCTAACACTGCCACTCACCAACGACTGCAGAAGGACCAGCTGCTGGGAACCGCAAATAAGCGCCAGTCTCTCGTCAGCCAATTAGGAGGCCAAGGAAAGCTCCGGCCCCTCGTCAGACAATCACACTGTCACTCGGCAGGTCTTCACCCTTTTTGCTGGTGGAGACAAGATACAACAGTACCATACAGTCATACAGCTGTGTCAATCACTGTTACGACCACCCATTGGACTGTTCATGTCAGAACGTGCAGAGATATAAATGAATAAAATACAAGTTCTACTGAATTTTTCCCCATAAAACTTTATAACAATCTGCTCAGCTCTTCCTGCTCTACAACATGATGCCTGCAGTTTGAACAGTGTGTTCTAACAGAAACCCTTTAGGTAAAACAAATGTATGTACATAAATACATTAGAAACATGTACATATTGGGCTTCTTGGCAGAGGAATAGCAAGCTCCTCCAACAAGCCTGACCACATTACTGAGGAGCACTGTAGCAAGTAAATGTGATGTAGGATTGGCAACGTCTGAAACACCAAGTGACACAGTATAGAGAAAACACAAAAACAAGTACAGGAGGATTATAATAGAACAACCCTCACTGTTACAACTGGAGTAATCTAGTGAAAGAGACTTCGAGATTTTCATTCCAGTACATGGTCAAGTCTACTTCTTGTAAAGATGGCCAGAGACCTATTAACTCTTCAGCAAAAAGCTATTACGTCTGACTTCTCCATTAACCTGCATATTTCACTTGCTTTGCCGTTTAGTGTAATAGAGCAATATTATAATCAGCTGCCCGACCTATCTGGCACCACTTATCTCAATGGGAGACAGAGAATGAGACAACTTAAATTCTAGTCACTTTCCCCCAATAGCCAGGCTCTGGTATAGAACTTAGTGCATTGTAAGAGAACCTGTTGAAATCCAGATGAGCAGACAAGATGTGTTAAAGTCCTTTTACATGACTTTTTAAATATTCTATATGGCAGTTTTTGAGTTATCTCAGCATAGTAAATGCCTCCAATTTCACGTAGTTTCTAGCAGATGTTAGTTCCCTCTGAGATGAGTGGATACGGCAATGTGTGAATATCCTGGAGAACACAAAGTAAAATACCATAATAGGATTAATATATTTAACATCGATGTGATTCGAATCCGTAAGTAATACTACACGCATGTATAACTGCTATCCATAGAGACCCCCATGAATAAGCTCCAAAGTACACTTACATGTACATACAAAGGTTATATATGGATTGTACAGAACATGCTGTGCAGTGATACTTTGTTACATTAACCCATAATAAAATGTAGAAACACAGATAATGTTTTTGTTACATGTATTTCATGGCATTACCCAACATAAAAGTAATCACTAGAAAGCAGCAGCTATCATTACACAAACCAGCGAGAAGTCATATATTGTATATACTGTTAGCAAGTCCGCATTTCCATCATATCACATACCTGCACTATAAGCACGCAGCTTGTATAAAAATGACCATATGTGACCCCTAGAATGTGTAGAACAGGCGGGTGTCTGCCATCCGCAGTCACATGAAATCCCTTACAGATTAAGGAAGCCTTATGTACCATGCAAAGAGGAAAAAACCTAAGCCACTAACAAGATTTTTACCAACAGAATAATTGTCTTAGCGCATTCTATAGTCTTCAACCGTTTATTGGGGGAAAGAGAAAAAGAAAGCAAGAGAAATACTATCCTTATGTCATCTTGTCTATTACTTGTTGAAAGTCTGAGTTGTCTGTAATATCAGCAGTAGTATCATGCTCTGCAAACTCAATTTTATGGGCAAGCCGTGGTCAGGGAGAAAGAAGCAATTAGCCAATGTTATTTATCTCAAACTGAAGGTCCCAACAGATGTGCAAATAAAGGGGTTTTCTGCGATTCCAATATTGATGACCTGCGGCACTTGAGTGAGCGATGTAGCCTGTTCATAGGTCAGTGACGTCATTTGGCCTGACAGCTCAGTCTTACTCAAGTGAATTGTGATTGTTCCCAGCAAGAGAAACCACGTGATCTTGTAGATATGATACCTTTTAATGGTTAACAAAAATACATGATGTTATAGCGAGCTTGCAAACCTCTTGGGCTCTTCGTCAGGCTAAAATGGAATAGATCCGAAGAGGCATGAATATTTATACACACTTATAACATATATATTTATGACAAGGCACAGACATGGATGTGATTGGTTTGCACTTAAAAGGAATACTCCAACAGACAAACTTTTTTGACTAGCCACTGATAAGGGAATGAAAGTTTTACTCAAGTGAATGGGATGGAACTGCTATACGAGGCACTGCTACTACAAAATATATAGCACAGCACCTAGTATGAAGTGAAGAGGTGACAGCACCCCAGTCTGGTCTACCAGCTGATTGGTAGGGGTCTCAAGCAAACCGCCTCCAATCAGATATTGATGGCTTAGGGTAGGTCATTAATACTGCATTCTTGGAACAGGATAGGGGCACATGATAAGAGCATTGTCCTTCCTCTTTCCAAGTCACTGGTCAGACCACACATGGAATATGGTGTACCGTTTTGGGCACCAGTAATCAAGAAGGATATATCAGAGTTTGAGCAGGTACAAATGTGGGCAACTAAAGTCATAAATGGAATGGGTGGACTACAATACCCAGAGAGATTATCAAAATCGAGATTATTTAGTTTAGTAAAAAGACGGATGAGAGGCGACCTATTAAAGGGGTTGTCCCGCGCCTAAACGGTTTTTGTTTTTTTTTCAACCCCCCCCCCCCCCCGTTCGCCGCGAGACAACCCCGATGCAGGGGTTAAAAAAGAACACCGGAGAGCGCTTACCTGAATCCCCGCGCTCCGGTGACTTCTTACTTACCTGATGAAGATGGCCGCGGGGATCTTCTCACTCGGTGGACCGCAGGGCTTCTGTGCGGTCCATTGCCGATTCCAGCCTCCTGATTGGCTGGAATCGTCACGTGACGGGGCGGAGCTACACGGAGCCGGCATCCAGCACGAGCAGCCCCATTGAAAAAAAGAAGAAGACCGGGACTGCGCAAGCGCGGCTAATTTAAACGAGGACGCTAGCAACGGAGCAGGTAAGTAAAAAACTTTTTATAACTTCTGTATGGCTCATAATTAATGCACAATGTACATTACAAAGTGCATTAATATGGCCATACAGAAGTGTATAGACCCACTTGCTGCCGCGGGACAACCCCTTTAACTATGTATAAATCTATCAGGGTGCAATACAGAGATCTCTACCATCATTTATTTATACCCAGGACTGTGACTGTAACAAGGGGGCGCCCTCTGAGTCTAGAGGAAAGAAGGTTTCATCACCAATACAGAAGGGGGTTCTTTACTGTAAGAGCAGTGAGACTATGGAACTCTCTACCTGAGGATGTGGTGATGGCAAATTCGATGGGAGTTCAAGAGGGGGCTGAACGAATTTCTTGAGCAATACAATATTACATGTCATAGTAACTAAGCACTTCAGATGGGTTGTTGATCCAGAGATTATTCCGATTCCTAGTCTTAGAGTGGCGTAAGTGAGGTGGAAATGGGGGTTATAGTAAGGTATGTGGCAATATTAACATTTATAATGTATTTGATTATTGCATTTCATCTCCTTTATGTCTAAAATTTTGACTGAGCTTTCATCCAAACCTCCTCTTCCTGCTTCCGTAAATGAATACCTGTTGCTATGAGAAATCTCTACAACATTTCTACGTACATCATGTATGGACTGCACTGGCATGGTGTACGGAGGAAGACGTCTGCTAAGTGTGCTAAACTCTCAAGATAGAGGTTTTGTTGGGAGCAGCAGACACAGGTACAGGCGCCAGAGACAAGCAGAGCACCGAATGCTCAAGCAAGATCACTTGGCCCCCATTTTCAGAACAGGGGCGTAGCCAAAGGCTCATTGGCTCGGGTGCAAAAGTTTATCTTGGAGCCCCCATCAACTTCTCTTAACCCCCTTAATGCACAGGCGCAACTTGAACCTCCTGGGCACCAATGCAAAACCTGTAACAGGGCCCCCAACTATAATACTTTATTCGTAATACTGGGCTCCCTATATGGAAAAGAGAGGCCTTATGGGCCCGGGTGCAACTGCATCCCCTATAGTTACGCTAGTGCTTCAAAACATTGGGGTTTCAGAGATCAGACATTTAGGACCCATCCTGTGGATGGGAGATAAATGATAACGGTGGTACTGTCCTCATAAATTTGCTCTTCATTTGTAAGACGAACAATACTGAAGTTGAGGAACTGAACATTTGGCCCTTAAAGGCTATGGATCCCTTGGAGGGAGAAGGGGAAGTCCTTAAATACAAGCATGTTGAGCTGGCAAGCATTGTTACAATTGCGTTTGATTAAAAATTTTGCACCATTTGTCTTCTGCAGCTTTACATATCATTGTGTACAAGGACTGCAGACCAAGCCTCTATCTATCAATATAGCTGGACTTACTGCTTAGGTTTCGTTCGCATTGGCGTAATGGGTTCCGGTTTCCTACTCCATTAGGAAAGCCAAAAACCAGAACCTACTGGCTGAATAGATCCATCTTATGACAGAACTGAATGGCGCAGAATGGACCCTATTGACTATAATGAGGTCCATTCGGTTTCTATTTAGCATTTTGCAAAACAAAATAGGTTTTTATGCAGAGCGATTTGGTCCTGTATTTTAATGGAAATCAGCGACTAAAGCAAACTGAACCTCCGACACCGATGCGAATCCTTAGTTTCCCTCTATTCTCTCCTCTCCTGAATTTTCTTATCAGCCAATTTATGCCCTCAAAACCATATATTACAGAGCAAAATTTTTAATCAAACACCATTACAAAAATGCTTTCCAGCCCAAAATACATGTACTTAATTGAAAAAAAATAAAACGCCCCCTAAATAGGTGTCCATAGCCTTTACCTTCGCTGCTGCTGACTATAGATACAGGAGTCCAGAAATAGTGAAAAATGTGGCAGCATAAACGGTAAATTCCAATAAAAACAAACTTTTTATTCCTCCATATTCTTAAAAAGCGAGCTACGTTTCGGCCAGAATGACCTTTTTCAAGCTTCCGAACATGTACATCATATAACACCTAAATAACAAAATACATATAGGAAACCGCCAATCACAAAAAAGGAGGCACCCACATTAATCAAAGCATAATGACACATATATGCAAAGTGATTACTCACACCAAATAAAGGCAAAATATTAAACAGACTAATCAATGGAGTCCATAGCTGCAGGGGGTGAGGGTACACAATCTGCCAATGAGTTGAACAAGCTAGCAGAAAACAGAAATCTGATAGTTGTAGAGTGATAGACCGTTACATACTGTTACATGAAGGAGCAGAATCCCAGTAAAGAAATGTTTGAGAATTGCTATCAGCACTTTAAGGTCTATCATCTCCATATGTTCTTTCGTTCTGCACATGTAACTGGCATATAAAACACGGACCACATGCGTATCTCTCACTCAGATCGCTCGGTTTCGGTTTGAACAATACATACATTAACTCCAGATGCAAAGCCAGGATGAAACTGCAGATTACAGAGGAATTCCAACAGCTTGTATCAGTATAAATGAGGCTTTCAGTTCCCAATTAGAGCTGCCAATATCAAGTCATTCTACAGGCTGGACCAAGTAGCCATCTGGTTAAAATAAAAATCTGGAAATTATTTAAGTAGACTGCCTCCCGCACAGAAATGCAGCCATTCTCTATGAGCACCATTTTATATAGATGGAACTCAAACTGCACCTCCACTTCAAGTAAGCACAATGTACGCCATACCCATGCTCTTTGTTCCGCTAATGATTAGAAACCAACACCCTCCATAATCCAAACCTCCTATTTCCATTTCCAAGTTTGTTCCCTAGCTGCACCAGCTTTATGGAATGCTCTACCCCAGAAAATTACATTAATCCCCAACACCCAGAGTTGTAAGTGCGCCCTATAAACACATCTCTTTAGGAAGACCGACCATAAACCCTATTCTCATTTGATGATATGGGTTCCTTTCTCCAATATACGTAACGGATACGATTGATTCATTTTATAACAGATTCCATTGGTAGATTCATGCTTTTTTAATGAAATTTTTTTTAACAGGCAGACTACATTAAACAGTCGTGAAAAGCGAAAGCCTTAGGGTGGTTTCACATCTGCGCTGGAACATCAAGTCGTAGGTTCCGTCGCCAATCCGGAAAAAAAAGAAAAAAAAGTAAAATGCCGGGCAACTGAGCAGAAACCAAAATGGACCCCATTATAGTCAATGGGGGTCTGTTCAGTGCGGTTTGGTTTGGTCATAAGATGGAGCCTTCTCAGTGAGAATCATGAAGTCTTCGTTCCTATGTTATTAAAGGCTTCACTTTCTGATGTGAAACATGGAACCATCAGTGTTTAGACTCAACGATAAGTACACAAGCCGATGACGATTTTTATGCTGTCTGAAACTGAAGCGCACAGTTCTCATTCGTTGGCTTGCATTTATACTGAACGACTAGGTTCGGTTTTGCTCGTTTGAATTGTTTCATGTAAACGCAGCATTAGGGCTTATTCAGACGACCGTATATCGGCTGGGTTTTCACACCCAGCCAATATGGTGTCCCTCTGTGCAGGGGGAGGAGGCTGGAAGAGCCGGGAGCAGTGCTCTGAGCTCTTGCCCCCACGGTCGTCTAAATAAGCCCTTAGTCTTGCTTGAGCTAGAAAGTGTCCAGATGCAGCGTGTATAAAACTGCTCTCAACGATGGGCGTTGGCTATTCCCACCAGTTTGACTGAATTCCCTCATTTTGATTGAGTTCATCTGTTGAGTCAAGTGATATTCTTTTTTTCTATGTATATAACTCGGGGTGCATTTATTTTTATTCATACAATCTGTCAATCCAATATATAACATGCCAGCCAGTATCGGGTCACATCACTGTAGACTAAATGCTGCCCTCATGTGAGGTCCACAGTAGCCGTGTTCTAAACTGCTCAGCATGCCCAAAATGTATTCACAGTGCAATTTTGGTCAGTAAAAAGCTGACCGTTTTCCATACGTTTTTTTGCAATTTTCACACACATATTTCACTGCTCTGCATTTCCTGGTTCTCATGAGGTCCCCATGGTAACATGCATTAAAAATGATTTGCACTCGCATGGCATGCAAATGTGATCGGCTTTTCTTTTAACAGTTCCATAGAAAATAATGGGCGACTCTTCAACAGGAATCGCACAAAAACAGGACATGCAGCGATTTCCTTAAACTCAGACTAATCAGTCCAAGTGAAGAAGAGAGAACAAATGTAAAAAAAAAATTACATGCATGAATTAACCCATTCAAGTGAATCGGGTCTTTTCCCATGCGAATTCTGTCCATCTCAGACATAATTCACCCAAGTAAATAAAAAATATTACAATGAATTATACCCACTTCAATAAGCACATTACTGTCAGTTTTGAAGACACCTGTTACAAATTTCTAACAATTTCTTTTTGTTTTTAGTGATCTCGCATCTATTCACAATATGAAAGCTCAGATGAAAACATGTCTATCGCCATAAATACAGATCTGTGCAGTAAACCATTGCATCTCAGTTTACGTCTCATTATAAGCTACTGGAAAAGATGCATTTTAGATGTTTCTTAGTGATGGGCATACAGAATCAGCAATGCAAAAACGATTTTATAATAGAAAAATGAAATGCGGAGTCACAGTTTGCATCATTAGTAAAGAGAAAGGAGAAAGAGATCACCTAGATCTAACAATAATAGTATATCCTGTGTATGGTGAAAACAGCCATATATAAAAACACACACAATGTAGAGTATATTGATAGAATATAGTTAAAAACTTGAAATATCCAAATTGTCCTTAGACCCATCGATTACTCCATTACACATCTCAACTTCAGCTGCTCAGAGGAGACTGGGAGAATCAGACCTTTATAGTCAAATTGCTGCAAGGAAGTTCCTACCGAGGAACATCAACAGGTAGAGACTTGCTTGGGGGCTGAGAAACACAAGGAATGGACATTACACCAGTCTTGGTTGGAGGAGTCAAAATTTGAGATTTATGATCCCAATCACCATTGTCTGAGGTGCAGAAAAGGTGAGCGGATGATTCCCACCATGAAGCATGGAGGACGAGATGTAATGGTGTTGGGATGTTTTGCTGGTGACCTTGTTGGCAATTTATTCAAAATTCAAGAAAGACTTAACCAGCATAGCTACCAGAAACATTCAGCAGTGACATGCCGTCCCATCTGGTTTACGCTTAGTGGGCCCATCATTTGTTTTTCAACAATACAATGACCCCAAACACACCCCCAGGGTATGTAAGGGCTATCTGACCAAAAAGGAGAATGATTGAATACTGTGTCAGATGACATGGCCTCCATAACTACCCAACCCAAACTCAAATTTGATTATTTTGGACGAGTTGGACCTCAGAGTGAAGGAAAAGTAGCCGACAAGTGCTTGACAGATCTGAGAACTCCTTCAAGGCTGTTGGAAAACTATTCCAGGTGACTACCTTTCTGAAGTTGATTGACAGAATGTCAAAAGTGTGCAAAGCCGTCAAAGCAAAAGGGGGCTGTGAAGAATCTAAAGTATAAAACATTCTGGTTCAATATGTTGTTGTTTACTACTTCATTCCATACGTGTTCCTTCACAAGAATAAAAAAAGAAAACAAGAAAAAGCATGCAATGAAAAGGAGCGTCTAAACTTTTGACTGGATATTTTTTAGATAGAGAGACACACGCACATTCTATACTTAAAGCTGTATGAGCTGAGCTGGTCTCACCGGTATATACACAGATACAGTTGGTGACGTGTAATAGGGCTTGTGGGGATACAGAGGGAAGTAGAGGAGCCAGGTTTTCAAAAGGGTGGGGGAGGAGAAGAGTTTAGATAAGGAAATATTGCACGCCTCGCTAAAGTTATGCGTGGGCATTAGGAAAGAACCTGATAGTCTGAGGTAGCACATTTCAGAGAACTGGTACCACTCTGGAGAAACTTTGGAAGCGAGAGGTTTGCATTAAAAGGGAACTTAGTCTTAGGTCATTAGTAGAGCATAGAGCATGGCTAGGGTGGTAGATATAGTTGAGGAGTAGATATAGGCCAGTACAGCACTCTGGAGAGCTTTATCGATGAGAGTAATGAGTTTTAATGGTATTCTATATTGCATAGCAACTAGTGCAGTGACGGGCACAGGATGGAGGTGTTCGTGTAGTGTCTGCACAAAAAGGTAAGCCTGGCTGCTGTATTCAGGACACATTGAGAAAGGGAGAATTTAGTGAAAAGACTAGTCAGTAGCAAGTTGCAGGAATCAAGCAGAGTGGATCAGGGCAACAAATGAGAGTTTTTGATGTCTTTACAGTGAGAAAAAGGGATGATTCTGGAGATATTCTGAGGTGCAGGTGGCATGAGCCAGCAAGTGATTGAATGCAGGGAGTGAAGGAAAGATCAGAGTCAAATATGACCCCAAGACAATGAGCTTGCTGCTTATCAGTTATGTTAGTACCATACACTGAGATGGAGATATCAGGATTATGTTGGTCAGTAGGTGGCAGAAATACGAGTAGCTCCGTTTTTGAGAGATTTAGTTTTAGATGGAGAGACGACTTGGTGTTACAGACGGCGGACAGACAATCACTGGCGTTTTGTAGTAGCCAAGGTTGAAGTCACGAGAAGAAGTATATAAGGGTGTTGACAGCAGTCAGAGGGTGCTGAAAACCAAATCGGCTGATAGAATGTTCAATACGGGTTATGTGCGTGTAAGAGAGGAAAAGACCAAGGGCCAAACCCTGACGAACCCCAACAGCAAGGAAAAGAGGGGAAGTAGAGGCGCAAGTTATACACTGGACAAGTCGTCAGAGAAGTAGGAGGAAAACCAGGCTAGAGTAGTATCCTTAAGGCAAATAGAGTGAAATACAGTGTCGAACAACTAAGAGATTCAGAAGAATCAATAAAGAGTTGTAACAGTTTGATTTTATCGTCAGGAGATCATTAGACACTTTAGAAGTGTGGTTTCTGTAGAATGTAAAGTCTGAAAACCAGCCTGTAAAAAGTCAAAAAGAGTGTTATCCAAAAGATAGTTTATAAGGCGAGAGTAGACCAGACATTTCAAGAGTTTGGAGATGAATGGAAAATTAGAGATGGGTCAGTAGTTGACAGGACAGAACGAGTCAAGAGACTGTTTCTTTAGTAATAGGGATGTTACTGCATGTTTAAAAAGAGAAGGGAAAGATACCAGAAGAGAGAATGGATAAATACTGTTGTGAGGTGACCAATGAGGAGAGAGACAGGAGGAAGGGTGAGGGAATAGGGTCGCTAATGCAGGTAGTAGGGCGGGAAGAATCATAGAATGATAGTTGGAAGGGACCTCCAGGGTTATCAGGTCAATGCAGGATTCACTAAATCATCCTAGACACATGTCTGTCCAGCCTTTGTTTGAAGACTTCCATTGAGGAAGAACTTGCCACCTCCTGTGGCAACCTGTGCCACTCATTGATCACATTTCAAAAAGCTTTTCCTAATATCTAATTTGTGTCTCCTCCCTTTCAGTTTCATCCCATTGCTTCTAGTCTTTTCTTGTACAAATGAGAATAGGGCTGATCCCTCTACACTGTGACAGCCCTTCAGATATTTGTAGACAGCTAATAAGTCTCCTCTCAGCCTTCTTTTTTGCAAGCTACAGATTCCCAGATCCTTTAATCGTTTCTCATAGGACATGATTTGCAGACCACTCACCATATTGGTAACTCTTCCCTGAACTTGCTCCAGTTTGTCTATGTCTTTTTTAAAGTGGGGTACCCAAAACTGGACACAGTATTCCAGATTAGGTCTGACTAAGGAAGAGTAGAGGGGGATAATTATCTCAAGTGATCTAGACTCTATGCTTCTCTTAATACATTCCAGAATTGTGTTTGCCTTTTTTGCTGCTGCATCACACTGTTGATTCATGTTCAGTCTGTGATCTATTAGTATACCCAAGTCTTTTTCACATGTGCTGCGTCTTAGCCCAACCCAAGAGAGGAGCCTGGACACAATCTCTGTTGTTCAGTTAAATGCTGAGAGTACACTAGAGGAGGTGCAGAAGAGAAGGGGATCAAAGCTAATAAGGGATTGGGAAATTATTTCCTGATGGACGTTGTCAATTTTCTGTTTGAAATATGCAACCAGATTTTCAGCATTGAGATTCGTCATAGGGGTCTGTACTGTAGGGCAAAGTGTCAGAGTAGTTTTGGGTTATTGGATAATGAGGATATGAAAGAGGGGGAGTAGGCTTGTTTGGTATGGTAAAAGGAAAAAATTGTATGTTCAGAGCATGATTTTGTAATAGAGAAATCTACAGACGTTTGCAATTTTCTGCACAGACGTGTAGCACAACTAGGGCGCCACTAAAGGAAGATATTTGAGGTGTGTGCTAGGGTTGCTGTGGTCTGCATCGGAAAGGTCAGAGCATGAGGGATGTTGCTTCATCTAGGAAACATTTGGAGAGTTTTCATATAGTGTTCGGCAGTCAGGTCAGGACAAGAGAAGGAAGAGAATGGGGACACACTTTATATTGGGTTTCATTTTTTTCCTTCAAACAATTGAAGAAGTTGAGATTTGTAATGGAGTATGGACACCATTGGGTCTAAGGACAAGCTGGATATTACAAGTTTTTAACTATATTCTATCTGTATACTCTACATTCTGTGTGTTATTTTGTATATGGTTGTTTTCAGTATACACAGGATACACTACCGGTATTATTGTGGGAAGGGTCAAAACATGTCTATGGGCTTGTACACCTGATTTTTGCAGGCTCAAGTAATGCACATGGCTGTATCGATGGGTAACTTGAAGGGGTTGTACCAAAACCGACTTTCAGTACCTGCTAGTACTAGGCTATTTTCATCAACCCTATTAAAATGAAAGATTCGGCACCACACAAGTGCGACCACCTCTACAGTAAATCTCTATACCCCTGCGAGTGGGTGCAGTAAGCCCACAATGATGAGAAAAGCGGGACACAGGATACCTGTTCTCTGTATTGCTGAGGGTTCAAGTGATGAGACACCAACCAGACTCTCATATACAGCAATGCAGTGGAAAGTTCAGGTTTGACCACGGCTGGCAGGCATGAGAGTGGTTGTTGGGAGGTAACAGGGAGGTAAGCAAGCTGAACCCCTGCATCAGGTCCCATAACCTCCTGATCTAGTCCCCAACCCCCACAATATGCCCCCTGCCCCTCCCTTATAGCTTTCCACTTGCCTATTATGTACACTTCCTGTCCCATACTACCCCCACCCTGTTGGTGTACTAAAAACTGTATATCACATGTTACCATTGCATTGCTGTGCTCCCCCTTTCCCCATTGCCTCCCCCTGTACTTTCTGTTATCACCCCCTTTGTTTCCCAATAATTGAATACCAAAGGTAACTTTTGTAATTTTCGCACTGTTATGCCAACTTATTCCGCAGCGCTTTCAGGTAATTTTTATTACCAAGCTGGGTACTCATTTTACTGCCCTCGGAAGGCTGAGTCAACCTTGGGATTGAACCCGCAACCTTCAGGTCATGAGCAAGAGCTTACACTCTGCGTCACACGAGGCTCTTTCTGTTCCCCATGTGCCTCGAAAGCGCTGCGGAATAAGCTAGCACCACACAAATAAGTCTTCAGGTGACGCAATTTAAAATCACATCGCTTCTGTGAAATTGCGGTCAATATGTGCATGAAAGGATTGCAAGTGTTTCCCACTGACTTGAATGGTAAACATCACATCATGCTCACATGCACATCGCACAGCATGCAAGTGCCATGTGATGTCTTTCAAGATCCCATTAAGAATAATGGGCGAAGCGTTCTTAGGGAAGGCCAAAGATAGAACACACTCATGTGAATGAATCCATTCAAAAGAATTAATTTCATATTCATGCAAGTTTTGTGCACATCGCATTGCACTAAACTCGCACAAGAATATCGTTCATGTAAATGCATGCTTATGTAGATGATATAATATGAAACCCTTCTGCAGACAGTAAAGTATTTCAGAAGCATTGTGAGAAAAAAAATATATTTATATCACATTCCCTAAAACAGATAAACTATTACATGGGTGACTGGGTCAAACATTACTTTTATGCTTTTTTTTGTATGACTGCTCCAATCCAAACAGGGATTCAGAAGTTTCTGAACAGAAGTCAATATACTGTACAGCTACATTTTATTCAACTTTCTTCAAGCCATAATTGCTTAAAGGGAGAACATTTATATAAAGTCTCCATTAGAGATACAAAAAAAAGATTAGCGTTTCAAATGATCACATTGAAATCAGTTACAACCGATGAGAAAAGTCTACATTTCACCCCCCAACCATTTTTAAAACAAATACCAATGGAGCTTCATAAAATACAAAATGACTTTTGAGGTCCGTCAGGTTTCTATTAGGGTTCCTGTACTAGAAACCTTGATGGAATGGTGAAAACACCAATCTGAGTAGACCCGCATATATATACCGTACTGTTTATACAGGGTCAGTAAAGTAATGCAATGCATTTCCAAAGTTGCTAAATACTCTGTCATTTATACATATAAAATGTATAGGCCCTTTTAGACATCAAGATTTTCGCTCAAAAAAAACAAAAACGCTCAAAAACGCTCAAAGCCATCTTTTGAACGAATCGTTGTGTCTGACATCGTGTAGTTTTCGTTACGGAATGGCTGGTCGTTCTTTTTCAGCATGCTGAAAGATCAGGCTTATCAGGAATTCACAGCGGGATACAGCTGATACTATTGTTTCAGCTGTATCCTGCTCCTTAAAGACAGGCGGGGAATGAAGAACAGAGCGGTCCAGCTGTGTTCTGCATCCCCCGCTCGGAGTGCTCAGCTGTATAACTGCCAGGTGCCCCAAGCAGAGAACAGTTGGATCACAAGGTGATCGCTCAACGCTTAAGCGATCACCTTACGCTGTAAAATAGCACACAAACGATTTTTTTGAGCGATAATTGTTTTGTCTAAACCAGGCTTAACATGATATTTAAAGTAGATCATACATTATCTTCAGCCTTTATCTGTCATGTCCCTTTAAAAAAGGTCCATTTATGCAAGAAAGTTCCTATAAAAAGCAAACAAGCAACATAAACTGGCACATACAAGCAAACATCCAATAAGCTTAACGATCTCATTGCTACTAGACTTGAGCTTAAAACTCTTTCAGATACTGCATGGTCGTGGACTAATATATCTCCTCCTTTATCTGTCCTTATATTAAGTATCCCTCCTATCCCACTGACATATGTGGATGGGGGTTTTTTTTGTTTGTTTTTTTCCACCCTCCCTCTCCCTATTAGGATATTTTAATTTGGGCAGTTGTACCAAGAGCTAGGATTAGAGATGAGCGAGCGTATTCGTCCGAGCTTGATGCTCGTTCGAGCATTAGGGTACTCGAGATGCTCGTTACTCGAGACGAGCACCACGCGGTGTTCGAGTCACTTCCATTTTCTTCCCAGAAAATTTTGCGCCATTTTCTGGCCAATAGAAACACAGGGAAGGCATTACAACTTCCTCCTGTGAAGTTCCAGCCCTATCCCACCCCCCTGCAGTTAGTGGCTGGGGAGATCAGGTGACACCCGAGTATCTAAACTGGGGCCGGCCGCGGCTCGCCACAGATGCACGCTGAGAGACATTAGGGAAAGTGCAGTCTTGCTGTAGCTGCTATAGGGAGAGTGTTAGGCAGTTATCTTCGTCTTCAAGAACCCCAACGGTCCTTCTTAGGGCCACATCTGACCGTGTGCAGTACTGTTGAGGCTGCTTTTAGCAGTTTTGCAAATTTTTTTTTTTTTTGTATACTGGGCGTGCAGATCATAGCGTCCTCAGTCTGCATTCATTTTACGGAGTATAGGGGCAGTACTGGTGAGGCAGGGTGGTACAGGGTGGTACAGGGTAAGAGATATACTGGTGGTACAGGGAAAGAGATATACTGGTGGTACAGGGAAAGAGATATACTGGCTATATAGGCAGTGGGCTTTTTCAAAAAAATTGGAAAAAAAAATCTTTGGGCTGCCTGTGACAGTGTTCAGTTTACTTTGTGTCTGCTGGGGGTAGTAGTCGCTCATTATTACCCAGCCAAGCCTGTGACCGTGTACAGTTTACTGCGTGTCTGCTGGGGGTAGTAGTCGCTCATTATTACCCAGCTAAGCATTACAGCAGGCTTGCGCATAATTGTTTCCTGGCTCTGCTGTGTCCATTACATGATCGCCGTCATCCCGCCAGAGGGAAAGAGTATACATATATACGCTGCATACAGTGTCTGTCTGGTTTTTCACCTCACCATTTTAAAAAATTGAAGCAAAATACTTAAGGCCTACAACTGGCCTTTGGCCACTTGACTGGTTCTGCCCTGTGAATTCCAGTAGCTCAGTCATACGCACCTAGGTCTCACTACAGGCTTGCGCATAATTGTTTCCTGGCTCTGCTGTGTCCGTTACATGATCCCCCTATACTGTGCTCCCCCTATACTGCTGCTGGTGATATGTTACTGTGGCCTGTCTAGACTGCTACTACTACTGAAATGGAACTAATACTGTGCTCCCCCTATACTGCTGCTAGTGATATGTTACTGGGGCCTGTCTAGACTGCTACTACTACTGAAATGGAACTAATACTGTGCTCCCCCCATACTGCTGCTTTGCAAATGTTACTGGGGCCTGTCTTGACTGCTACTATTACTGAAATGGGCGGTTGGGCAGCATGTTACCCAGGAGAAGTGGCAGCGGAGTGTCATGCAGGCAGTGATTGTGCTTTGTTGGAGGTAGTGTGGTGCTTAGGTAAGGTATGCCTTGCTAATGAGGGCTTTTCAGAAGTAAAAATTGTTGGGTGGGGGCACTCTTGCCGCTATTGTGGCTTAATAGTGGGACTTGGGAACTTGAGATGCAGCCCAATATGTAGCCCCTCGCCTGCCCTATCCGTTTCTGTGTCGTTCCCATCACTTTCTTGAATTTCCCAGATTTTCACAAATGAAAACCTTAGCAGGGCATACGTCCCATACAAAAATGCTCGGGCTCGGGTCGCCCATTGACGCCAATGGGGTTCATTACTCGAAACGAACCCTCGAGCATCGCGGTAAGTTCGACTCGAGTAACGAGCACCCGAGCATTTTGGTGCTCGCTCATCTCTAGCTAGGATATTGGAAAGCTTAGACTTGGATTTAGAGAAGCACAATTCTAGGTTCATTCAATGGAGGTTGAAATTGATTGAGATTTAGCAGTCTAATGAGAAATTTATCTAAATCAATAGACTGGGTTTTGACCTAACAGGTGATATGTTAAATGCTAGATATTGGAAATATCATTTGTCAGGAAAATTGTCTATTTCTGGTTTTGTTAAAACAAAAGTAAAAAAAAATTGATTAAAGCATAATCTGGCATATAGCTAATGCACAGAATAGGAGATATTCTCGACTTCTAAGTAACTCGCCCAACTTTTGTGTACCAGTTTCATAAGAATATTCATATCAAATAGTAAAAAAATAAAATGTCATTCGATTTAAATAAAATGCTTTTGAAAGATGCCAATTAAAATACATTTTGAAAATAATATGACAGTTTAATTAAAAAGTAAGACTATTCTTTCACAGAGGACTAACATTTAATTAAGGAGAGTGCTTTAGTAAAATGTCAACCATACAGAGTGTTCATTTCGGGTTTGGCAGTGAAGAGTCTCTAATAAAAAGTATATATTACATTTAGTATTGTGGAATTCATAAAAAAGGGTTTAGAACCTTTGTGCACCTGCACTGGGTTCCCAGAGGCAGTTTTTGATGCAATTTTTTTTTTTTTAAAGTATTGTCTGACTAAGAGCGCATTCAGACGACCGTAGATCGGCCGCGTATTCACGCCGGCCAATATATGACATCTCTCTCTGCAGGGGGAGGAGGCTGGAAGAGCCGGGAGCAGTGCTCTGAGCTCCCGCCCCCTCTCTGCCTCCTCGACACCCCCCTGCACTATTTTCAATGAGAGGCAGGACGAGGCAGAGCTAATTCCCGGAACTTAGCCCTGCCCCCGTCCCGCCTCTTCTCATTGCAAATAGTGCAGAGGAGTGGAGAGGAGGCAGAGAGGGGGCGGGAGCTCAGAGCACTGCTCACGGCTCTTCCAGCCTCCTCCCCTTGCAGAGAGAGACACCGTATATCGGCCGGCGTGAATACCCGGCCAATATACAGTCGTCTGAATGCGCCCTAAGTGTGCTTTTAGACAGAACGATTTATCGTTCGCACAAGCGAACTATGTCAGAGTTCACTTGTGCAGCCTGTTCATACCGGCAGATAAATTATTTGCTTGTTCGTTTACTAAATTCTTCAGTCATTCACATTCACAGTATAAGCGAATAAAACGAATGAATAATCGGTATTAAAACTAAACAGTTAGTGAACGAGCCAATAAAGACTTTGATGCCTGCATGAAATGAACAATGAATGATAAGCGAATGAATTATCATTCATTGTTCAACCGTTGGCAGTGTTTACACTGAACAATTATCGTTGAAAGTTGAACGATCTAGCGATTTTTTTAAACGATAATCGTTCTGCCTAAATGCACCTTAATGACAGTTTACACGGGACGACTGTTGTCCAAATAATCACTCGAAAGAGGTAACACATGAGAGTCGTTCTGTGTCAACATGGCCAGCAATAGGGTGACGAGCAATAATTCCTGTTGCATATTCAGAACTTCAAGTTTATGGCTTTTTAACATGAAAAACCAATAAGACTCTGCTTAACAGTTTCCTTCCATAATCCCCACCCCTGGATGGTCTCAATACTCTCTTGGTTGTACATACTTTCAAATTGCTAGTGTCACCATTGAAAAATATATGCTACTGCAAGAATTGTGATCCTCACCAACCCTGGCCAGGCTATATGAGGTGGCCTGGGATAGTAGGGATAAAGGAAACGGGCCAGTGGGCTTCACTACGCTGTTTCCGTTACTCTTGTAAATATCGATGGAACTTATGCACACAGTGTAACACAGCAAAGCTACGCTGTTTCTGTAACTCACAAGTTATGGGACAAGAGTAATTCGCATTGATGTCTATGGGAGTTCTTGTACGACTAGTATGTGGTGGAGGTTGTGGCTGCCTCCACCTGTTCATGCACGCCTGCCCATTTACCTTCTGTCCCTCCTACAGGACCATATAAATGGTATCCTACCCTCCCTGGTTTTATTTGTAGGCTTAGTCCCAAGAGAAATGCATTCTTAAAAAGGTAAGTACCCAAGTTTCCCAGGTTAAAGATTAGACCACCTGGTATTAGCGTTAGGACCCATCCAAAAGCTTGGTCACCTGGACGTTGGTAGACGGGCCAATATGATTTGATCAAATTATACACCAAGAACCTTGCATCATTTAATGTGGTTAGTCTGTTTACTGTAATTTGGTATATTTCTGATAACAAATGTAGTTGCTGTTGCCACTTTTTTGGTTTTTGCTTCTATGGGAGTTATAGACACAACGTAGCCCAGTCATGATCATCTGTATCTGTCCTTCCGATCACCTCATAAAGAGCGATATTCCAATCGCAGCCATGTTTAGGCTCAGATGGGAACTCCCCTTTAACAATATATTCACATACAGCAGGTTCACTGCAGAAACTTCTGAAATTGAAAAATCTATTCCATACATTTGGATAGAGGGTTTTTTCTGCAATCCACATTTAGATGAAACAGTCTAAGAAACTTCTGCATCAGATCTAGCACAGGTGAATAAACCCTAAGGAATATTGTCATAATAGCCTATTAGACAGAAAATCCTGCAGATTTTTAAATGCAAAAAAGCATAGTGGCAGCTTTTATCATTAAATGAGTTATTCAACCTTATAAAATTGATGGTCTAGCCTCAAGACAAGCCATCACTATCTGATCATTGGGGGTCCACCAGATTGGGATCCCCACTGTTCAACAGACTGAAGGTGCCGCAGCCCTTTTGCAAGTGCTGCAGTCTCTTTAATATTGACATCTGAGTATGAACCCATTTCTACTGCAGAACACTATATTATTTATAGTGGCCATTCTGAGTACTACATGCTTGTGACTTTCACGTCAAAGGAATAAGTCTGTAGTACATATGTCGCTATTAGAGACGGCGGGCAGGGAGCTGCGGGGGAGAGCGGGGAGGAACAGAGGGGAGATCTCGCTCTCCCTCTCTCCCCCCCCGCTCCCTCCTGCTGACAGCCGCTACTCACCGTTCCCCCGCGCCGGCACCCGAACCTTCAGTCTCGAGCGGGCAGGTACTCGCTAAAGGCAATGCTCGCTCGAGCAATTGCCTTTAGCGAGTATATTCGCTCATCTCTAGTCGCTATCAATAATATGGAGATCTGCAGAATGATCATGCTCACATGTTAACATTGATAAAGCCATGGCACTTGCAGAAGAGCCGTAGCCCCTTCAATCAGGAGAGCACCATGGCTCCAGAGCAGTGGACCCCCACCAACCAAATACTGATGGCCTTTCTGGAGGCTAGGCCTTCAATTTTACAAGGTTGGATAACTTCTTTAAGTGATACACCAAATTTTTATTGCCTGCCTGAATAAAACACCATTAGGCCCAGTCTTACATACTTTACTTGTCTTTCGCAAAGCAATACTTTTCCAGATAAGTAGCGTCTTGTACCCATACACAAAACTAAGTGCCAGAAATAAATGCTGCCTTTATTAGCAGTAATAAATCCCCAGACTATGGATTGGATGGGCGTTTCTAGTTCATTGTAGATATTTTGTATCCAACTGAGTTATGATCTATGTGTATGCAAATGGAAACGCTTCTTATAAAATATGTTGCGCAACATATAAAAATATAAAGTAATATATAAAATAAGTGGAGGGACAAATCGGGACAACTGCAATCGGCATGAATAATTCAGCACATCAGACAGGATAATAAAATACTTGTCACAAGTAATTCTTCTTCTTAGGTTTATCATCCGATAGATAATAGAACTATATTTATTCCTGGCATTTCGCAGTACACTCCCTGAAACAGCAATTATAGAAGCCGAGCAATTTAGTCAGCAAGACGCATTTAATATTGGTAAATAAAACAATTATATTCTAATATCTGATCACTCATCACCAGCCAACAAAATACGCATTCTCCACCCTGATCTGTCTGCTTGCTAGACTGAAGGTGTTAAACAAGATGAATTGACTACAGGATATGTGGAATGTGTTACTCAGACAGTTCACCATATCATTTGCAACATAATAACGCAAAGAAATGTGTAGGAAGACATTTAAATACCAGAACAGAAAGATCTGCTCCCAGTTAAAATTGATTTCGTCTGTGGAATCCTATTCTAGTGTCTGCTTTATTCAATGCTACCTGCTGCGAGGTCTGGGCTCAGGCCTTACTACAGGCTTCACACAGAAAAACAAAAGTCATAGAACTTTGCTCCATTACTTGAGCGCCTTTCACACGGAGCGATTTATCATTTGCACAAGTGATGATAGAGTTCGTTCATGCAGCCTGTTAAGTGGTTAGTTTTCTTGCCTTCCTCTGGATCAACAAGGGATGGGAGTGGGGGGGGGGGGGACAGATTGAACTGGATGGACATTGTCTCCCTTCAGTCTAACATTCTATGTTACTATGTAATACAGGCAGATAAATCGTTTGCTCACAAATCATTCAGTGGTTCACATTAACTGCATCGGTGAATGGGAACATCTAAGAGGATCGCTGTTAGAGGCTTATTAACACGAGCATATATCGGCTGGCCATAGAAAACGTCAGGTCGATATACACTACTGTGTGATGCACGGGGCGATGTATATGCCTCGTGTGGTGCAAAGTGTAAGCTCTCGCCTACGACCTGAAGGTTGCAAGTTCGATCCCCGCGTGATTCAGGTAGCCGGCTCAAGGTTGACTCAGCTACCATCCTTCCGAGGTTGATAAAATGAGAACCCAGCTTGGTGGGGGTAATAAATTACCTGAAAGCGCTGCAGAAGAAGTTGGCGCTATACAAATAACAAGATTTTTTATTTATATCCCGTCAGGCGGGGTAGACAGCTTACAGCTGCAAGGGGCGGAGAGAAGAAGGGGGATGGAGTTTAGCAGTCACGTCACACTGCTAAACTCCCTCTTACCTCCCTTCTCCTGCAGCTGTCATTGGCTCCCATAGGGCGCTTCTACGCTGCGGAGATACGCCCCTCTGCAGTGATGCATTGTAAACCAATGTATCAGAGGGGCAGCGTATATTGGCCAGGATGTGAAAACCCAGGCGATATACACCCGTGTGAATAAGCCCTTAACCTGCAACTATGTGTAAATGAGCAAATTATGATTTTATGCCTGCATAAAACGACGAACGAGAAGCGAACCAATTCTTGCTCATCATTCAACCGTTGGCCATGTTTACATTGAACAATTATCGTTCAAATTTGCATGGTACAACAATTTTTTTGAACGATAATCGAAAAGGGCCCTTATACATATTAAAACTGCGGGAAACAAGAACCTCTAAAAAGTCAAGAAAGAAAATCTTGCTTTCCTAGTCTTTAGTTGCACATCCATCAAACTAAAACCGAAAGAAAAAGGTGTTGCGTCATTTGTAACCACTTTTATGGTAGTTGGTTGAATTATGGAGAGTACAAAGATGAAGCATTTATCCAACATACACTGGACTTGGAAATCAAAATGTGACTGTTCATAGAAACGCTGACTGCATTTTTGTTTTTTTAATTAAATGGACCCCAGTTTCGGGACTGGACGGCAAAGATGGTATATTGCCTGCAGTTCTTCTCTGCATCCCCTCCAATGTGTAAGCTTTTGGCCCTGTTTTCAGCAGTCCAAGATGGCTGCTGCAATTTTCTAACTACCTAACGCACACTGCTCTCTGATTTGCCAGTGCTGATCACATGAGCAGCTGACTAATCAGAAAGCAGGTAGAGTGCATTAGTAGTCTAACACTACCAATGCATTGTGGGGATTAGGTAGTCTGAAGATTGCATCGGGCATCTTGTACAGCAGAAAATAGGACCCGGAACCAGCATGTCCAAGGGACAGCAGAGGAGAGCAACTGCAGGCAACCCCCCCCCCCCCCCTCCCAGGACTGAATTTTGTCCCAAAACTGGAGAGTCACTTTAACCAAAACTAGATTCTGATAACACGGCAATTTTTTCTTTGTTGAGGATTTATTCTTGGTTCTAGACTAACTGTACTGCACGGACATGCTGAGTCCTCCACAGAGAGACTTTTTTTGTCCCAGCTCTCCAAATGAAGATCCCGAGGGGAAATAGGAGACGTGGTAGACCTCCCTCAATTAGCATACAACTGCCTAGTAGGATATTTGAAAACGGGTTTGCTAATGCCAACTGTCGTTTTGAAGATGCAAATCTTAAAATGGTTGTATAAAGTTTAGGGAAAACAAGACTGCCCCCTTAGAGGAATAGCACCAGTCTTGTTCACAGGTCAGGGTCTGAGCGATTTGCTTGAATGTAGATGCATTTGCTCCATTTTTATTGCAGTTCAAGCTCATAAAATAAAATAAGTAGCAGCACTTGACCAATGGCCTCTGCATAGGACATAGATCGACCGACAGGTCTTTCTACAAAATGAAACAGATTTATGGATGAACCTTCTTCATTCTCCTGCCATAACATTTTCTTGGAATCTATATACAGAAGTATCCATCATCTAGACAGATCCATGTTACTATGTACACATAGCTACATAATTTGGAATTAAAGCCTAACCAGTCCATCCAGTTACTAATTGTAAATTTCTGATCTTTAACTAGAGGATAAGGTACTCAATTTTCAATAAGGAAAGTTCTTCCTCAACAAATAAAGAACAACATTCGATTTAACTATTGGCGCTATTCCTTTAATAGATGCGTCCCCTTCTCAATATTTAGTTTACTAACCTACGGAGCTCTAGAGCTGTATATAAAAAGGCTGGGATATACTAACAGCATCTAATTGGTGGTGGGTCAGACCGTTGTGACTCATTGATCGCTAGAATTAAGTGGCAGCAGGGCTAGGAAAGCATCATGCCACTTTGTCTTCTGTAAACTATGGGGAGCCATTGACTAGAAGACTGGAAGCCTAATTTTTCCAGTTATTAGGGCATTCACCTGAGATATCAGTCTATTGTCCGTGCTCAACACCATCTTTGCATTTAATACTCAGTCTCATTTCTCCTTCCCTAGCTACAAACAAGTCCCAGGACGTAAAAGTATGACGCACATCCACGGTATCAACGTGACGAAAGGAGAGAGGGACTAAAATAGGCAGGTGGCTGCTTACAATGTAGACAAAAGGAAGCCCTGCTGCATCTGAATAAGAGACACTAAGGATGTAGTTACAAAAACGTGAACGGCACCATTTTTTGTGATTGCCATAGTAACTGCTATAGACATAAAACAAGAAAAGTTGTAATTAATATTCACTGTTAATTTGGCTTTCATACGTCTTCCACGATAGCATCACTGGAGATTGACCCCTTGAACCAGCAAAACAGGAAACACAAAACAGGTTAAAAGGATCCTCCCCTTACTACCCTTCAGTGACTTCCCAATTACAGATGTAGCTAAGTTTAACTTAAGACTTAACAGTCTGTGATAACTTTCGTTTACCATTTTTAATTGCTTTAAAGTGGATTTTGATGTGTTAATATAACAGTAACTTTTGAATGGCTTAAAGGGGTTGTTCCACATCTAGCCATTTTGCTGCAGGAAACCATGCCATGCCATACATTGTGCAGTGGCCAAGGTTGAGCTGCAGGATGAGTCACATTTAGTTCAATAGGACACAGCCTGCAGTACCAACCTGGACCACTATGCAATGTACGGAGCAGTCTACTTCCTGCAGAAAAACAGAGTGTGGGACTAAGATAAATCATTTTAAATGGGTGGTCAGTTTTGATCCTATGAAGTTTTTTTTAAATGGTTTCCCCCAAGCTGCTTCTAGTCTTGTCCGTTATCTTTCTTCCTGTGTGATCATTTAGCACAGCAGAGAGGCTCTCTTCTGTCATTTGCTGACCGTTCAGCCCTGGCATGATGATGACTCATTCAGATTTTCACACCATCACTGTTAATCTTTCATTATCTTATCTTTTCGCAGCCTCAGTTACAATTTCCATATACATTACTCTGTCTGCACAATGCAAGGAATGCTTTCAGTGTATCTCACCTGCTGCTAGATTCATCCCATTTCTACCACTAAATGTTTGGCCTTTTTCAATTGGTAAATCCATGTCAAGGAACAACACTTTTTCTCTGCATTTGGATTTGAAAGGCTACGGTACGGATTCCCATTGATAGTAATGGGATGCGGGTTTGCCGTAGAGTTGGCACAGATACTGCTGTGTGAATATATCCTAAGTATCAGACGTTTGTCTGAGAGGAATATGTTTTAGGATCAACGTCAATCTTATTGGTATATTTACCTTCTGTATATACAATGCAGATGATTAGAGTTGTGGAATGATTAGATGAACGGTCTTGCCACCTGAAGCCCTAAAAGTGATTTCATTCTTGGCCAAGGGTGGCCTGTTAAAAGGCTCCCAGAGGCTACTTGTGTGTGGTGACCTCTTTTTCCACTTGTCTACAGCTTGTTGACCAGTAAAACATGACTGATGCAATCAAAGAGATTTTGCCCAATTAACAGAGTCTGAGAGGGGCGCATTATTGGAAATCAAGAAGCTGGTTGGTCCTATTGACAAATTGCTCACCGCCTGGGCCGTACTGACCAGACTGTTGTGAGGTGTTGGGACCAGTGGATTCTTAAGGGCATGAAAACAAGGCAACTGGGCTCAGGATGCCCTCAACAGACCACCAGTCGAGGGGATCCGTCTAACAAGCATAAACAGCTCCAACTGTTTTATTGTCCACCATCCAGAGATAGGTGGCACCATCGTTACATGCCCCTGTGCCTGTCTGAAACATTTCCAGGTGCTTGACTGAAAGACATTTAGTCTCATGGCGCCAATTATGTGTACTGCCTTTGACACCCATCAACACTTCCATTTGCAGTGGTGTTGTGAAGGACAAAACTGGGCTGCTACAGAGTGGAACCAATTTGTCTTTAGCGACTAATCCAGGTTTTGTTGAAGCACTGACGACAGTTCTGTTCATGTTTGCAGACCTAGGGGTGAGCGCCTTTGCTGTGGAGCAGCACACTGCCCCCACTGCTGGTGTAATGGTTTAGGGGTGGGCCATCACATACGATAGTTAGTCACCCTTAGTAGTGGTATAAGGGACAATGACAGCTCGGCGATATGTTCAGGACATCCTGCAGGCACATGTGTTCCTCTCATGGCGGCTTCCAAGAAGCATTTTCCAGCAGGATAACGCTTGGTCGCTCATACAAGGGGCTCACAGGAATGTCTCCAGAACATTACCACAGTTCCATGGCTGCCTGGCCTCCAGATTTATCACCAATAGAACATGTATGGGACCATCTGGGATGCCAAATTCGACAGCCTATGAGTCTGCACAATCTAAAGGCTCAGTTACAGCAAATGTGAGCTGATATGCCACAGGATACCATATGGAATTTGTATGCTTCCATGCCCGCCCATATCCCATCTTGTATCCAAGCTGGAGGCGGTCCAACAGGGTACTAGAACCTCCATCAAGGATTCAGCTTTCTGCAATAAATTATCCTTTTGTTCTGATATTGTAATTGCTTACTTACATCAACGTTACAATAACCCATAGAAAGTTTCATTCAATTCTGACAACTCCGAGGGTCTGTTTGTTTGTTTTTTTGGCAATGAGTGTATCTATTCTACCCTCCAAGATGTTTATATAGGGTCCATGAATAGATAAGGCCTTGATTTCACTTACCCTATGGGATTACGTTATTGCTACTAAGAACACAGCCTTTAAATGTGACCAACCTTAATCCAACCTTCTTCAAAGCCGGAAAGGTTTTCTGCAAGATCAGACATGATCCAGTTTAGATTCCAAAGGGAACAACATTTTTCAACAGAAGATGGAACCGTTATGCAGCCTCGAGGAAGATCTGAATCCAGCACTATTCTGGCAATTAAGTAAAAGACACTGCTTGGGGTAGCAAGCAGATTCTTTAAAGATACAGAGGCAGAGTCCTTTATCACCGAGGTAGTCCAGTATTTCAGGAATTTAACCCTTTTTAATCCAATTTGTATCCTGGTTTTCCTAGGGGGGCTTACTCTTTTTCTGCTGTTATACAATGGCGCTATATGCTGGCTAAAGCCAGTACTGCATGAGGTGACACGTTGGATAGGCTCTGACAGCAGAGAGGCTGGCAATATACAGTAAGAGAACCCCGACGGACGTCTTCCAACATCAAAGCTGTACAGCCTTAAATCATAATGTCTTTAGACGTCAGACAGTGAATTGGAGAGGGTTAAGATGCAGAGGATCTGGCTGCTCTTCAGCGCACCAGGGCAAGAAGTTGGTATGTGGAAGATGATCTTTTTCCAACCAGCATGAATAGTGGAGATGATTTGGTTTGTTAAGAGAATTCAGAAGTGAAAGAGACTTTTAGGGCTCATGTCCACGGGCAAAATATGATTTAAGATCCGCAGCGGATCTCCCGCATGCGGATCCGCATCCCATAGGGATGCATTGACCACCCGCGGGTAGATAAATACCCGCGGATCGTCAATAAAAGGGATTTTAAAAAAAATGGAGCATGGAAAAATCCGGACCATGCTCCATTTTCGTGCGGGGCTCCCGCGGGGACGGCTCCCGCGGGCTTCTATTGAAGCCTATGGAAGCCGTCCGGATCCGCGGGAGACCTAAAATAGGAATTTAAAGTATTTACCATCCGGCGCGGGCAGGGAAGGTCAGCTGTTCCTCACGGCCGCATCTTCCTTGCTTCGGCTCGGCGGATGTGCCCGGCGCATGCGCGCGGCACGTCGGCGACGTGCCGCCGGCGTCAGGAATTCATCCGCCGGCCGAAAATGAAGATCCGGCCGTGAGGAACAGCTGATCTTCTCCGCCCGCGCCGGATGGTAAATACTTTTAAATTCTTATTTTCGGCGCTCATGTCCGCGGGGCAGGAGGGACCCGCTGCAGATTCTACATGTAGAATCTGCAGCGGATCTGATTTTCCCCGTGGACATGAGGCCTTAGGATCCGAGCTGTGTGCATTGGTAAATACTTTTCTGTAGGGAAAAAAACCCAAACATTTATTTGTTAGGCCAGGCTCCCACAGCCATAAGTGGAAACATTCTGTGGGAAACATAGTATCTTACCGCTGTGGAGCAGCCGGCGGCCTGGTGTACTGCCGCGTACGGCAGCAAAGTTGTACTGCGCATTACTGCGTACCTCACAAACGCTGTCATGCACAGTTCACCTGTTTTTTTCTTTTGTTTATATTTCCATTGTAATTGCGTATAGGTGCGCGTATATACGCACCCATAGAAAACAATGGGCTCTATCGCATGCATATATGCAGCAAAGCAGAACATACGGTGTTTTTTTTTTTTTACACTCGCGTATTACATAATTCTGAGACGCTAATGTGAGCGGAACTGCATAAGGCAATGTAATTGATTGCCTGCAAGTTACCGCGTATCACACGTGTAATACGCGGTAATCAAATGCCTCTGTGAGCCTGGCCTTAATTAGGCTGCTGAAGAGGCTCTGAAAGCTTTCCAAAATATTTTTTTTATGGTTAGCCAAATGAGTATCTCGTGTTTAACGCTTTTGTCTTTTTCTACACACACTGTACCATGCTATTATTTTACTACATATCAGAATCCAGGCTGCTACAATAATTGTAGGGTTTTGATGCTTGGGAAGTTGACTGGAACCTGCATTAATAAAGAACTGACATCAGAAAAGGACCCAATGTATAAATCAAGCTCTTCTATTAAAAAATAAATAAAAAAACACTCATCAATAAAATTAACTGTAAATATACATCATCCAGGGTGTATGGAGCAGGCTCAGAAACTGGGTCCACTACATACTTAATAGATATCAGCTGTTTTTGACAGCTGAGAGCCGCTGACAACTATCACGATCTAAGCTAGCTCCGATCGCGGCTGCTGACTATTAAGATGTCACTGTCAAAGCTCCCTGCATCTCTAAACAGTCAGCCGGAAGAGGGGACCCCTTCGGCACCCCATCAGCTGCCTGTTGTGATCATAGGCTGCCTATGGGCTAGCATTGCAGTCAGGAGCCTACGGAAGGCTGCCAAGGCTCCATGCATAGTTGCACATCAACCACTGCCTGAGGCAGGGCTTTATAGACAATATTAGAAATCACTGTGTACTGCAAGCATTCACATGATCACAAGATCAATTTCCCTGTGAGGGCTAAACAATTGTACAAAAAGTTTTAATAGTTTTTGAAACAGTAAAAAAATAAACAATTAGGGAGTTCAAAAAACCCTTTTCCTACTTTACCCATAAAAAATCTAAACAATTAAAGAAGACCTACTTATTTGGTATTGCTGTGCTCATAATAGTCTGAACAATAAAATTATTACATGCATGGGAAGGGCCATAAAAGAACCCAAAAATGTGAATAAAGAGTGATTAAAAAGGATGTATGTATCCCAAAATGATACTAACAAAAACTAGGGCTCATGTCCACGGGGAAAATAGGATTTAGGATCCGCAGCGGATTTCCTGCATGCGGATCCGCACCCCATAGGGATGCATTGACCACCCGCGGGTACATAAATACCCGCGGATCGTCAATAAAAGTGATTTAAAAAAAAATGGAGCATGAAAAAATCTGGACCATGCTCCATTTTCATGCGGGTCTCCCGCGGGGACGGCTCCCGCGGGCTTCTATTGAAGCCTATGGAAGCCGTCCGGATCCGCGGGAGACCTAAAATAGGAATTTAAAGCATTTACTCACCCGCAGCGGACCGCGAAGCTCTTCTCTTCCTCACGGCCGCATCTCCCTTGCTTCGGCTCGGCGGATGTGCCCGGCGCATGCGCGCGGCACGTCGACGACGTGCCGGCGACGTGCCGCCGGCATCAGGAATTCATCCGCCGGCCGAAAATGAAGATCCGGCCGTGAGGAACAGCTGACCTTCCCCGCCCGCGCCGGATAGGTAAATGCTTTTAAATTCTTATTTTCGGCGCTCATGTCCGCGGGGCAGGAGGGACCCGCTGCAGATTCTACATGGAGAATCTGCAGCGGATCTTATTTTCCCCGTGGACATGAGGCCTAACTCTACCTGCAGGGGAAAAAAAAACAAACAAACAAACAAAAAAAACACACACACACCAGCCCTCACACAGCCCAATTGACAAAAAAAAAAAAGTTATGGGTCTCAAAATATGGTGATGTAAAACGTTTTTTTGTTTAACCTCTTAAGGGACAGGGTGTTTCAGTCCAAAACTACATAACACTTTCTAGGAATTCTACCCATTTGGAGGTTTTACTGCTCTTATTTTTTCTTTGACTAACAAAATTATTTTTGCAGCTTTTTTTTCTATGACTTATAGGGATTTTTTTTATCTCTTCTTTTTCCACTGTACTTTCCCCCCCCCCCCCCCCCCCCCATTTTTTAGTTTTATTAGGGGTTGAAAGTTTAAAAAAAGAAAAAGTTTAAAATCTGTTTATTTACGCTAAAATAAAATACAGGAATGGCTTACTCTTCTTTTTCAGAAGTTTTGATATAATTTGTAAAGGATGCATATGGCGACGGTTTAGGTTGGCGCCGGCTTGTTTTCTTTATAAGTATCATGTACACACAGCGACTGAGCGAGAAATCACTCAGTAGTCGCTTTTATTCAGCTCACTGACACGAAGCGACTAGCAAGCAGCTTATGACTCTGTGTAAACAGAAGTCGTTTAAGGTTTGAGCAACTGCCCGTTTGTCCTGAATGAAGGCGGGTGGCCAGAAGAGATCCCTGCTGCATTCGCCTTGATTCATTGAAGGACTATCGCTCCTCTGAAAAGGCACAGATGCCACAGTTGTTGGGGGTAAGTGTCGGGCGCTTATGCACCCAACAGTTGTCCAATGTGATGGTACCTTTAGTTAACGTTAGCCTCCCTACAGTTATGCTATTTTCTTTCCATGTTTACTACTTGTTCACCAACCTAAGGGGTTTCATCCAAAGTTTGGGTCTCTTCTTCAGACCCCTGAACATAGTATCCTGAAGAGATCGGGGTTCCTTGATGTTAAATATTCATTCTGCTTCTGATCACCTTGAATTGTGTATCCATGTTTTCAGCTTGAAAATTTCTCTTTCTAATCATAAGAATCTGGACATGTATCCTTCTCCACCTCATGACTACTATGAGACTGGAAATCTTTGAAATCAGGCTCTAAAACCTGCGCCCTTTTCTTCGATTTAAGCACAAGCTGGGAACAGAAACTATAACACTAAGAACAATGATTGTATTGCATCTTGAAATGTTATAAAGGGGTTTTTGAGGACTTTGATATTGACTGCCTTTCTTTATAATAAGCCATCAATATTAGCTTGATGGATGTCCAACTCCCGATACCCCAATGTTCAGGTGATTGAAGTGGCTGCAGTTTCGATGGTTCAGTCATGGAAGCATTATGTAAGAGGACTTACAAGTTGCTCGGATAATATTACTTATTGAGAGTAGGGCTAGCTTCGGATACGGCGGATTTGCCGTTCAAATTAGATACTGCAAATCTGCAACAATATTATAATACCAGCGGATCTGAATGTAGTGGGAGGGGGAGGGGGGTGAAGAAGAGAACTGGAACATGCTGTAAAATTTTAAAATCTGCAGCATGCTCATTAAGAAAAGCGATGGAATTTGACCACAGAACTCAGTCTGTGCTTGGATGATAATCTATGGATATTCTGCATGATATTACCACAGATATATTGCTAAAGTTACTATCAGATTCCATAAAAACAGTTAAGTAAAATGGTTAAAAGTTTTTTTTCCTCTTTGGACTTTGTTTTCTCAGGCAAACATGTTAAATGGGTTGTAGAATTTCTGTAAATCCAGCTCCCTATGGACCAACATAACCAATAGGCATATACTCTCCTCTCCACACAGTGTCCCATGCCGCTGCACCCTGTGATGTCACGTTTATAGGCTGCCCTAGCCTGTTTACGTGACATCACAGGCACTGCAGTCAATGACAGAGCTTTATTACATTAAACCTTGCAAATTCCCACACACCTTCAATGCCCTACTAATTAGCATCCTAAAAAGCTAAGATATAGCAAGTTTTTTGGTGGGTCATCCCACTGGAGAGTTGCTTTCTATTAAATCTATCCATTCTAGGCAATAAGGGGAGCACTATGGTAATTGGTGATCTTTCTCTAAAGTAACAACTGTGGAAAGAAGAACGGTATCTTCTGAGTGCACAAATTGATTTGTCGGTAGCACATCTCGCCTTGTAAACCGGGGATATACTGGCAACAATAATGGAAATTAATGGCCGAATTAATAATCCTTAAATCATGAACAGATGCCCAGTGTGAAAGATGCTTATCAACATGCTAAATTGATTGGTGCTCATTAGAGGCAATTTATCTGCCTATGGGCTCCCTCACACGGCCGGAGGCGATTTTAAGTGTGCTCGCCAGCACGGTAACAAGGTGTAGACGGGCGCACAAATCTAACATTTGTGCGCCCGTTCAGATGGTTTGGGTCCATCTGAGAGGCAGCTTAGCTCTGCTAAGCTGTCTCCCCCTTCCCTCCCTCTCGCTGGCTCACCTCCTGTCTCCTCCCCTCCAGCTGTTTGCAATGGGAGGGGGTGGAGCTCAGTTCCCACTCCCTCCCCACTCCTTGCTTGCAGCCAGCAATGGGAGGGGGCAGAGTTTAGCAGAACAGCTAATAAGCAGGACCACCACACCATGCGTGCTGGGGGAAGAGAGCTGATTACAGCGAATAACATTGTTACAGCTGTTCTCAGCTCTCAGGACAGCAAGCTGTGACTGCTGTCCATGGTGCTGAATGCTCCAAGGGGAGCCCATGGCTGAACAATGGAGCTAATTACAGAGCTCAGACCTACTGCTAGTTCTGTAACAGCTCCCAGAAGCTCATTTGCATGCAAATGAAGCTAAATACTAATAGCAATTAGTGCCTATTAGTACTTTATGCAAAACGATCACTAATCTTTCAATCTTTTGAAAGATATCGGTGTGTGTAAATGGGCCTTTACAGTAATGATGCATACTAATACACTGTGCACCAGGTAGTCAGAGAAGTGGTGGGCTTTGTTTGTCCAGGACTGGAGGGTTACTTTAACTAAAATGAATCAGCATTAATAATCAACTATACAATCAATTTGGTACAAGTTGTATACTTAACATCTATAGCTAGCAAGGTCAATGGGCTCACAGTAAATTGCTATTCATGACTCACCTACTAAATACAGTGAACATTTGCTATGAAACTGTTCTTCATAATGGAGGAAAAAAATGAAAATCTAGCCCAGAAAAGCATGGAAAAACACGGTGCAGAGCGACAGTGACCTTATGGAGAAGTCAACAGATTTTTGTAATGGAATCCAAGCGAAGCGCTGCAATATGAACATTGCAGTATTCTACACAGTGCTTTAGTTTGTTCTCATAATAAAAGCACACCTGACTCATTTGTGTTCAAAAGTTTCCTGCGCAGTATGTAAATGAGGAAAAGCAGTACGAGGACCACGTCTGTTCGTCACCTAAGTCTGCCCTTGTAGAATTCTTAGACATGGTGATGAAGAATGGCACAAGGTGCACCAAGACAGAATCTGCCCTTACCGACCGAGATATAGATGGCTGGGACCCTGCTCTATGACATTCATAGTGGAACATAAGGGCAGGGAATGTATCACAGCACATCATGGGTGTCATCTTGGCCCACCAGTTCTTGCTGCTGCTAGAGTTGATCCCCATTCACACTCCTCTTCTTCATGCTGCAGATACTGCGTCCTTCCCAGCTTCGAGTCTGAAGCCTTTGTCTGTTGGGTGCGTGTACACACCTGTCCCGATACTAAAGGGTCAGCAAGGGGCCTGGTTCATCTTTCCCCAACTTATCTCCACACAGACCAGACTCTATTCGGCATCTTTCCCCAAACGCTGCTTTCACACACTCGAGAAAATTGTGCAAGATTTCTGCATTGCAAGACGTATGAATATGAACTCAACGGAATCATACACAAAAGATTTTAAAAAAAATAAATTATATATATATGTAAATTGCACGTTCCCAATTTTTGTCTGTTTTATGCTGTCTTCAGAGAGGGTTGCAAAAAGATGGTAACATATTCCATTTAAGTTTTATTTAATGAAGTAAAAATAAAAAAATATATATATATAAACAGGGACTTGTTCACCGGCTGTGGGGTATATAGCCAAGTAGGCTGCGAACAGTGAAGTCTGCTGACAAGTTCATCATAAAACCAGGAGACCTCTCTTCTTTATAGTAATTACGTGAATAGGGACAAAGGCACAAGCAAGAACAATGGCCATAAATCTCAGTTGTCTGCATGAAAGACGGTACATAATGTTTCAGATTTATACCAGTTCAGAATAAACAGTCCGCAGCATTGTTCTGCACCAATTATTAGGCAGTCATTATGTGCGTGTGTTGTGGTGCTGAGATAATAATTGCCTCTATTTTATATCAACATTTTTACTGCCATTACTTGTTGTGGATGTTATTACCTTGATCTCCTGGCAAGAATTAAATCTCTAAACCGCAGCAAGAAAAATAAATTAAAAGTGTCAAAAAGTTCACAGTGGAGATCTTCAAAAATCCTGCTTGAATTAAGTCGTGAGGTCAAGGCCATAACCAAAAATAATATGTCACGCTTTAAAGGGGGTCGTACCAAAAACAAGATAAGTGATAAAAGTCTGATTGCTGGGGGTCTCACTGCTGAGACCACTGTTCCCTCTCTTCTAGTCATTGTGAGCGTACACCCACCTGCAGTGATGTGGAGATTGAATGGAGCTATGGTCACATATGAATGGTGCTGCTCCATTCATTTCAATGGAGCTGAGAGAAATAACTGACTTTGCCATCTTGGACAGTCCCATTAAAGAGGTTGTCTCGCGGCAACAAGTGGGGTTATACACTTCTGTATGGCCATATTAATGCAATATGTTAATTACAAATGTAATGTAATATACATTGTGCATTAAATATGAGCCATACAGAAGTTATTCACTTACCTGCTCCGTTGCTAGCGTCCCCATCTCCATGGCTCCGTCTAATTTCGCTGGCTTCTTGCTTTTTTAGACGCGCTTGCGCAGTCCGTGCTTCTGCCTGGTGAATGGGGCCACTCGTGCCGGAGAGCTGGTCACCGCGTCGTCATCGTAGCTCCGCCCCGTCACGTGTGCTGATTCCAGCCAATCAGGAGGCTGGAATCAGCAATGGAACGCACAGAGCCCATGGTGCACCATGGGAGAAGACCCGCGGTGCACCATGGGAGAAAACCGCAATGCATCCCTGGGAAAGGACAGGCGGCCATCTTAGGCAGAAGATTTTTAAAACTTCACATTTCAGCACATTGGTGAGTAGCAAGCGGCTTAAAAACCGCTTTAAATTGCTATTTTATGCCAGGGGGGTGACAGGGGGAATGGGGTAAAGTAAAATTTTGATGTTTGCCGTGAGACAACCCCTTTAAGGAAGAATGGAGCGGTACCTCGTATATTTTCACACCTTTAAATTGGAACATGAGAGCTAATTTGTTTCCACAGGGGTCATAGTAATATCTATGCCGTGCTGTGGAATATGCTCGTGCCAGATAAGGTAAAGTCCTCTGGTGCAAGCACCGAGTCGTAATCTACTTCTAGGGTGACGTCACATTGTGACATTTTCTTGGCTGTTTTTGCGGGGTGGTTTGCAATTGCCTTCCCTAGTCAGCAAGCTGGGTACTCATTTTACCGAACTCGTAAGGATGGAAAGCTGAGTCAACTTTGAGACAGCTACCTGAACCATGCAACCTTCAGGTCGTGAGTGAGAGCTTAGGACTGCATACTGTCCCACACAAAGCCCATGAACCATATAAGCAACAGAAAATACATACATCTAATTAAAAAAAACAACAATAAATATACATCGACCTCTACTATGACAAAGCTGCATGTATCAAACACAGGTCTCATCACGAGACAACCACAAGGACAGCCAAAGCAATAGTCTGCATAGATGTGCATTTGTTTCAGCAAGTGTTCTGTCAAGTTGTCCAAACTCAAGTAACTCCTTATTTATCTTTACGACATGACACACTTGGCTGTAATCATATTCTGTAATATAAGGTATATAAGTGGCAGAGATGCAGTGGTGACATCACATATCCTTGCCCTGTCAACCTGTAAGAATTTAAAAGACACCTTTGATGGATGGATGAGTTTTGTTCTACAGTAAAAGAAAAAGGCTGACAGTATTCAGAGGAATGCAGAAGTTAAAATAGAACAATGACTCTGCCTCTGTTCTATATCCATCTGCTTCAGTCACTATAATCATACACTGCAACACCTGAGCAATATAAAGAGATTATAATGTGGAATATATTGCAGCTTTAATAAACTGCACTTTAAAAAAATCTTCGGGAACAAAGTCTGTCCAGGGATCAGAGGAGAGAATTAGATTAGCTGGCGTCATCCTTTCTAAACATTCAGCCACAGATTTGCCTGTTCCTGGAGCTCCTCATCATTGTTCCAGGATATGTTCATGGAAAACCCCTTTAACTTTTTTATATAGGCCATTTAAACAAACTTTATCATGCGTTCTCTCAATCTCTTCTATAATACACTGCAATATTTCTGCATTGCAACACATTATGTTCATCAGCATGATGCTCACAGGCATCTTATTAGACCCTGCCGTTGGCAAGGCCCAATAGGTATACTGAGAAGACAGACCTAGGGTCCATTGTTAGAGTCTTGGCTGCCAAAGCAACCTATCGGCACACTGTGCCCTCACTCTAGCCACTTAGAGGCTGCGGTCACTTGATTGAATTAGGGGATTTCACCATTGGGGAAGAATTCTGGTACCAATATGAGGGACACATGTGTTCGATATATCCATGCACTACCTTGCTTAGTTTAAAAATATACTAAAGTGGTGCCTTGGGTTAAGAGTTTAATTTGTTCCGTGATGGAGCTCTCAACCCAAAACACTTGTAAGTCAAATCAATTTTCTCCATTGAAATTAATGGAAAAGCCATTAATCCGTTCTCGATCGTGGAGCTCTCCCACTAATTTCAATAGGGATGGCATTGCCCCATTAAAAGCAGTAGGACGCCAGCACTCCCGCAGTGATTTTCGGGGATTTTACTACAGCTAGGGATGATTTTTCAGGGAAGGGCTTATATTTAAAGCTCTTCACTGAAAAATCACTGCAGGGGTTGCCGGCAGCCTATTGCTTTCAATGGGGCCACTGGCAGCTTGTAACCCAAGTTTTTGCTCTTAAATCAGAGCAAAAATTTGGGAGAGCCTGCTCTCAAGTCAAAAAGCTTGTAAGCTGAGGCACTCTTACCCCAAGGAATCACTGTACTTTGTATACTGCAATTTTATTCATGATGCTCCAGACAATAGGATCCCACAATGAACTAACACCCCTACGTTACTGTTTCTTTATAAGACTAATCTTAGCAGTGAGACTACAGTACACATAGAACAACCCCTGAAATACTCAGACTGTTATACATCAAATATTCAATATATGGGTATGTCAAACAGAGCAGAAACACTCTGGATATTCCATCCAGGTTTATGGGTGAAAAGTCCACAGCTTATTACAGCAGCATCACAGTGAACATCTACAAGCTATGGGAAAATATCCACGTGTAAGTTAACAAGCCAAGCAGATTTAAAGTATGCAGCCCGTCAATTCTGCAGACTTTTCAGCAGAATTCACCCCTTGTAATGTGTGGGGTAAAATCCACTGGATATCCACATGTAGCTTTCAGCTCAAATTCCTTAACGTATTTTTCTGTCCTATCTTACATACCCTTAAATTGAACTTCAGCTCTTCAAGAAATATCAAGTAAAAGAGATAAGAACAATATAAGTTATTCTTTAGTGATCCATTAGAGAGGACTTCTACCTAAAATGGTTAAGATGGAATCACACATTTTGGCATTTTTTTGGCAATTAGTTGAGCCAATCACAGGAGGTATAAAACAAAGAAGCATTAGTTTCCTTTATACATTCCTTTTTTTGGATCCACCCCTTGTTTTGGTTAAAAACAGGCCACAAAAACAGCACATGTGCTTCCAGCCTAAGGCCATACTGACAAGATGAGGTTTTCCAATGGAAAAAACAATTGGGCAGAAAATTTGCACCAGAAACCTGAGGCGGACTACAGATTTACAGCAACCAATCCAGGGCTGAACAAGCTCTGCGCCGTATTTAAAGGGTTGTGCGAAGATCTGGTCATATACCCCATTAGGGATATGATCGTCATAGACCTAGAATGGAGAGAGAATTTTCAAGAGCAACTACATTTTTCCCAAAGCAGCCGCTCAAGAGGAATGGAAATGTCTGACTGGCTGTGGCTTTGGCCGACAAAGTCGGGGATGCCCAGAGTCATCAGTTAGTCCCCTTGGGTGCTGCATTCTGAAAGGGGTTGTCTCTGATGAAACAGCCCATTTAAAAGAGTTCTTATAGGTACTCCTAACCATCAAGAAGCATCTGCACATATTATTAGAGAATGTTATAACTGCCCTACCATAAAATTGGTTGTCTCATTACAGACCTCAAAGAGGTTGCGGCTGTTAAACTATTTTTTTTTTTTTTAAATAGATCCAAATCTGTTGAAAGAAAAAAGTAGCGGTACTTACTTGTCCTCACCCCTGGCAACCCAGTGATGCAAGCCTGCAGTCCTCCCAGTGTGTTTTGGAACAGGTACTACCTGGCTGCTGCAGCCAATCAGAGGCCACAGCAGTCGGGTGCTATTCTCCGGGCATCACCACTCAGAGCCATGATGCCAAGAAAACGCTGTGGCCTCTGACTGGCTGCAGTGGTCAGGTGGCAGCTGTTCCAACAAACACTGGGAGGACCGCGGGGCTACAGAATTGGATCGCCAGGAAAAAGGATGGGTAAGTACCGCTGCTTTTATTATTTTAAGAAATTTAGATTTTTTTTTTTAATTGTTAAACACCCAGACAACCCCTTTAATGGCATTTTGATAGGATATACAGTTTATGTCCAACTGGAGGAAGTGTGACATTCTCAGATTTTTTGCAATGGCTAATTGCAAGTGAACAGAACACTTTATTTTAGGTCACGTAATAGGTTACTATTAGTGCACATTTGTGAAATTGCACTTCAATCCAACACAATCATTATGTGCAACAATTAAAATGGAGCAGATCTACTAACACTTTTTAATGGTTAGACAGTACAAATTAATACCCCATTTACGCTGAAAGAGGATCGCTGAAATGATAATTTGAGTGACAGTTTTGAGTGATCATCTTTGATTAGTTTATAGTAGCTAAGTAGCTACTAAAGAGCTATGCAGGTGGAGCGGGACTCCCCTGCTATCGCTCGGCAAACAATACAGCTGTTCTGCATAAGCAAACAGCTGTATAGTTCTCCGCGATTACAGCTCACATCCCCCGCTGTGAACTACCAGCAGGGCACAGGCTGTAAGAATCTTATCAGCGCTGCCGACTGTGAAAACAGCCTGCACCGCTGATAAGAGTTCATAGCTCAATTCAAGAAAACCAGAATTGAGCGAGGAACAACTTTGCACGAGAACTGCATGATGTACGTGCATTTAGATACAATGATTATCGCTGGAAAGACAGCTTTGAGCGAATTTTGAGCGAGAATCGTTTGGTTTAAATGGGCCTTTAGAAAGACAGCCTTTAACATGCATCAGATCTATCACAGCGTGTCTGCTCCATGATAAATCTGGCGTATCTTTAGACTGCCTAGTCCATGTTTATACCACCCATATAGCTACCTCTAGTCTTAGGACAAAATTTGGGCTAAATGTTTTGCAGGAAAAGGCACACAACCATTTCCCATGAAGCCACACCCCCTTTTTCAGACTTTACTAAAAATAGTGTATAAAATACATCATAAATGTGGTGCTATGCATTTAAGTCAGCTTTTTGGCCCAATTTGCGCCAAAAACTTGCACATTTTCAATATTAAATCTGCCCCATAGTGTAATATCACTGTGGAGCCATGTTCTAAAGTGCTTCGTTTTTATGTAACTTCCCATAGACTACAAGAGAGTAGACTGCTGACGGTACCCCACTTCCCCTCCCCTTTACAGCCACATTCTAAGGTGCAACAGGAGATCCAGTGGTGGAACCCCCACCTATCAAACACTTGTGTTGTATCCTCATAGGTTATACCCCCATCGCCTTTTTAGACAGTATTGCCACTTGATTCAGATTGGTAAAGCATAAGTGTACACAAATTTGATCTAGATTTCAAAGGAGTTATTTGAGATAATTAAAAAGCTATAAATCACCCACATTATGGTGTTGCCCAGGAAAATACTACAGTATTAATGATCTATTCTCAGGATAGGTCATTAATAGTTGATCAGCTGGGGTCCCAATAGCAGACCGCAGCCAATCAAACACCTGCTGTCAGTGCCGCTACTCACAGGGGTCGGAGCGGAAGTTGCCACTCCAACCCCAGTGTAGTGGTCAGCACTTGGAACTGTAGGCGCAGCTCATTAAAAAAAAATCAATGGCAGCTACACCTGCAGTTACAAGCGCCAAACACTACACCAGGGTCGGAGCAGTAGCTTCTGCTCCAACCTGTGTTTTGGGACACTGAGAGCTGATCATCTGGGGTCCCAAACAGCAGACTCTAGCTGATCAGCTATTGATGACCTGAGGTTTTTCAGGAAAAAAAAATACCTTAATTGCCTGCCACCTCCCTGCTTGCCAGGCATTGTTTACATGGCTGCAGCAGTGATGTGCCTGCATACCCAATCATGACCTCAGCGTTACACGGCACGAGACCACTGAAGCCAGTAATTGGCTGCAGTGTTCACAAGCGGTCTTTGAGCACATTGCTGCTGCAGCCTTGCAAACAGCACGGCAAGTGATTGAATGGGCGAGTATAGATGCTCCCCCTCTATTTCTTAAACCACATTCCTTGACATTAGTTAGCGTTTTAGTTATCGCAGAAAACCCCTTTAATGAATAAATAATATCCTCCATCCATGAAACAGTTGACTACAATGGTTATAGCATGTAGTATAGTAATGATAGTTAATTACCATAGTCCGCTAGGCATCAATAGAGCAGTTCATAAAGTTATAGAATATCATGTATCAATGGAGCACTTCATTTTAGAATGTCCTCTATCACGTGAGCAGCTTATTACAGAACTGTCAGGAAGCATTTCATTATAGACCGTTCTGTAATAATGCAGGTGGTCAGTATAGAATGTTCTAGATCAGCGTTTCCCAACTCCAGTCCTCACCACCCCCCAAACAGGTCATGATTTGAGGATATCCTAGAGAGAAAACACCTGTGGCAATACTTACATCACCTGTATAATACTATGGAAATCCTGAACACACGACCTGTTGGGGGATCTAGAGGACTGGAGTTGAGAAACACTGTTTTATATTAATGGAAGGGTTCAGTAGCAGATTAGTTCATTATAACGAATTTTTCCCATAGAAAAAGGAGGAGCTCATTAAAGAAAGCTGCATATCAATGGAGCAGCTGATTATAGAATAGCGTATGTTTATGGAGTGGCTAATTATAGGATGTTCCCTACTAATAAAGTAGTTTATGATAGAATGTCCTGAATTAAGAATGTGGTTCATGTTAGAATGTTCTGTATGGCGGAACTGTTGATTATGGAAAATTCTATAGTTATGGACCTATTTGCCAGAATGTGTTTTGTTAGAATAGAACAGCCCACTATAGCATGTTGTATTACAACACAGCCGACCATCACAGACATTTGTGCTACAATACCGCTCATCACTATACAGAGTTATGTTATATAACAGCTTGTCACTATTGAATCTTGTGTTATGATACGGTTGGTCACTATTGAATGTCATATTATATAACAGAGCTGATCAAGGGGTCACTACTGACTGCTGTGTTATTATACCGCTAGTCACACTATACAGTGATGCGATACAACTGCTCACACTATCCAGTGGCGTGATACACCGCAGCTGGTCACTATCCAGTGGCGTGATACACCGCAGCTGGTCACTATCCAGTGGCGTGATACACCGCAGCTGGTCACTATCCAGTGGCGTGATACACCGCAGCTGGTCACTATCCAGTGGCGTGATACACCGCAGCTGGTCACTATCCAGTGGCGTGATACACCGCAGCTGGTCACTATCCAGTGACGTGATACACCGCAGCTGGTCATACTATACAGTGATGAGATACACCGCAGCTGGTCACTATCCAGTGGCGTGATACACCGCAGCTGGTCACTATCCAGTGACGTGATACACCGCAGCTGGTCATACTATACAGTGATGAGATACACCGCAGCTGGTCACTATCCAGTGGCGTGATACACCGCAGCTGGTCACTATCCAGTGACGTGATACACCGCAGCTGGTCATACTATACAGTGATGAGATACACTACAGATGGTCACTATACAGTGATGTGATACAATACAGCTGGTCATACTGTATAGTGGTGTGATAATAGAATGAAGCAATATAACGGTGACAGAAGGCTTAGTGGGAAAAGTTGCATGAGCCTCCAGTGAGGTTGGCACAGGTAGTAATGAAATAAGTGAGCTGGATGTACTGAGGGCATCCTGGTAATCCGCGCTAGGCACCAGTGCTATTATCAGCTACTCACCCCATGGTGCCCCCGTGCCAGGCAGCTGCCTCTCACTAGCAGGCGGACTGTGTGTGGTCTCCCGGGGATCAGGATCTCTCTCATCAGCTGCTGTTAAGTCCTCATCGGTTCCTGCCGGCTGACAGCGGTAATGATGGCAGCGGAGCTCCAGAGGACTTAGTACCCGCAGAGGTAGAGGATGCTGCCCGCTGCCATGCCTCTCACTGCCGGTACTGAGCGATCCTCTCCGTCGGAAGTGTGTAGGAAGAGATCGTGGACTCGGAGCAGACACAGAGCGGATCCCACCTGCCTCCAGCGGCAGCCGCCCACATGGAGGAGGGCCGGAGCGCTGAGCCTGCCTACGCCTGCCAGCCGAGTGTCAGCCTCACTCCCAGTAGGTGAAGCTTACAGGGAGCCGCTCTGATCCGGGTGTCCCGTAAGCCCTAGGGTCACCTGTAATCCTGAGGCGGACAATCACCAGCAGCCACAGATCAGCCGTATTACTAAATTCACATCTACTGGTAGAGGTGCCAGAGATGTACCTGCCCTGTGCCCCTCCATCCATCATACACAAGCTTACCTGTCCACTCTGTATATTATACACACCTTCACCTGTCCCCTCCACGCATCATACACAGCCTCACCTGTCCACTCTGTATATCATACACAACCTCACCTGTCCCCTCCACACATCATAGACAGCCTCACATGTCCCCTCTACACATCATACACAGCCTCAACTGTCCACTCTGTATATTATACGGATACAGACTCACCTGTCCCCTCCACACAGCATAAACAGCCCTAGCTGTCCCCTCCACACATTATTCCCAGCCTCACCTGTCCCCCTCCACACATCATTCACAGCCTGTACTGTCCTCTCCACACATCATATGCAGCCCTACCTGTTCCCTCTATACAACATGCACAGCCACAACTGTCCCCTTCACATATCATACACAGCTTTACCTGTCTCCTCCACACATCATATGCAGCCCTACCTGTCCCCCCCACAACCTCCACAGCATCACCTGTCCCCTCCACACATCATACACAGCCTTAACTGTCCCTTCCACACAACATATAGTCTCACCTGTCCCCTCCATAGATCATTCAAAGCCTTAACTGTCCCTTTCATACATCATGCACAGCCCTACCTGTCCCCTCCATACATCATACACAGCCCTATCTGTCCCCTCCATACATCATACACAGCCCTATCTGTCCCCTCCACACATCATTCACAGCCAAAGCTGTCCCCTCCTTACAGCATTAACAGCCTCACCTGTTCCCTCCACAAATTATACACAGCCTCACCTGTCCCCTCCACATATCATACTCAGCTTCACCTGTCCCCTCCATGCAACGTACACACCTTCACCTGTCCCCTCCACACAACGTACACACCTTCACCTGTCCCCTCCACACATCATACAAAGCCCTACCTGTCCCATTCACACATTATGCTCAGCCTCACCTGTCCCCTCCACACATCATACACAGCCCTACATGTCCCTTTCACACATTATTCTCAGCCTCACCTGTCTCCTCCACACATCATTTGCAGCCCTGCCTGTCCTCTCCACACATCATACACAGCTCTACCTGTTCCCCCCATACAACATGCACAGCCTAACCTGTCCCCTCCACACAGCGTAAACAGCCCTACCAGTCTGCTTCACACATTATTCTCAGCCTCACCTGCCCCCCCCCCACACACACACATTATTCTCAGCCTCACCTGTCCCCCTCCACACATCATTCACAGCATTTACTGTCCTCTCCACACATCATATGCAGCCCTACCTGTTCCCTCTATACAACATGCACAGCCCAACCTGTCCCCTCCACACATTATAAACAGCCACAACTGTCCCCTTCACATATCATACACAGCTTTACCTTTCTCCTCCACACATCATATGCAGCCCTACCTGTCACCCCCCCCCTCCCACACACACACACACACACACACACAACCTCCACAGCATCACCTGTCCCCTCCACACATCATACACAGCCTTAACTGTCCCTTCCACACAACATACACAGTCTCACTTGTCCCCTCCATAGATCATTCATAGCCTTAACTGTCCCTTCCATACATCATGCACAGCTTTACTTGTCCCCTCCACACATCATACACAGCCTCACCTGTCCCCTCCACATATCATACACAGCCCTAACTGTCCCCTCCATACATCATACACAGCCCTACCTGTCCCCTCCACACATCATACACAGCCCTATCTGTCCCCTCCACACATCATTCACAGCCATAGCTGTCCCCTCCTCACAACATTCACAGCCTCACCTGTCCCCTCCACACATCATATACAGCCCTACCTGTCCCCTTCACACATTATTCTGAGCCTCACCTGTCTCCTCCACACATCATATGCAGCCCTGCCTGTCCTCTCCACACATCATACACAGCTCTACCTGTTCCCTCCATACAACATGCACAGCCTAACCTGTCCCCTCCACATATCATACACAGCTTTAACTGTCCCCTCTATACATCATATGCAGCCCTACTTGTCCTCTCCACCTTTATGAAATGATGATTGAGGAGGGGCTGCGGGTCAGACGGCTTCCATTGACTGCAATGGAAGCTGTCCGTGTGGTAACGGCACAGAATTGGAGCATACTGTGATTTCTCCTCTGCAAGTGGAAAATCGCAATTGATTTTCGCTTGTGTAGAGTAAAGCACGTTTTACTATAGCATGCTATGGGCGATATTTGCTGCGGAGTCCGGAGGCAGACGCCCGCTTCGGATTTCGCAATGCAAATCCACACGTGTGCAGGCGGCCCTATAGTGTTTTTACGTTCTGCTGTTGCAGGACGTGTATGGAGGGAGATCGCGCGGATATTTCCCTCCATACACCGTGGGTGCCAGCTGTTTCTTACAGATGACATTGGCGGGAAACAGCTCTGACGAGCAGCGCGGCTCACCAGGGCTGTTAACCCTTCAGTTGCCCCGAACGGCCCCCCGCGATGAGATCGCGGGGAGCCATGCGGGTGTCATGGCAGCCAGGGGCCTTCTGAAAGGCCCCAGGGCTGTGATGGCAGAATGCCTAGCAAGCCATCCTCGTGGGGTGGCTTGATAGACTGCTTGTCAGATTGCAGTATGATGTAATGCTATGGTATTACATCATACTACAGGAGCGATCAAAGCATCACAAGTTGTTGTCCACTAAGGGGACTAAAAAAAAAGTAAAAATAAGAACAATAAAGTTTTACCAATTATTAAAAAAAAGTAATAAAGGTTTAAAAAGAAAACCTTTTGCCATATTTATAATAAAATAATCTAAATAATAAAACAAAAATACATATTTGGTATCGCTGCATCCATAAAAGTCCGATCTATCAAAGTAATGCATTATTAACTCGCACAGAGAACGTTGTCCGGAAAAAAAAGAAGGAACGTCAGAAATGCGCTTTTTTGGTCACCCTGTTTCCAAAAAAAAAAAGGCAATAAAAAGCGATCAAAAAGTTGTATGTATTCCAAAATGGTAACAACGCAAATTGCAGAACGTCGCGCAAAAAATGAGCACTGGCACAATTACACTGACGAAAAAATAAAAAACTTATTGGCGGCATAAAATAATTGTAAAAAATTAAATATCTTTGAAAAAAAATACAAGTAGTACAGCAAAAAAAAAAACTATATAAGTTTGGTATCGTAGTAATCATACTGACCCATAGAATAAAGCTGAAGAGTATAGGCGTGACAGCATACCTGGTGTAAAAATAAGGCCTTTTCATTCCTCCAAACGATAAGTCAATACATACAACGTTTCGACTTTATGAGTCTTTGTCAAGTACTACTTGAGAGCTTATTCCGATGTCTGTATTTCGGCCGGGTTTTCACGCCCGGCCGATATACGCTGTCCCTCTCTGTAGGGGGAGGAGGCAGGCCAAGCCAGGAGCAGTGCACTGAGCTCCCGCCCCCTCTTCGCCCCTTGACACTGTTTGCAATGGGAGGGGGTGGAGCTAAGTTCCGCAAAAGTTCTGATACAGCTACATCGATGGATAAATAAAGGAGTTGTGATTTTTTAAAAGGGGGAAGGAAAAAACGAAAATGGAAAAAAAAAAAAGAAAAACTTGGTCAATAAGGGGTTAATATGCATGCCTATCATTAGAACTGGGATTCGCTGCTATTAGTGATTATGGCGTGTGTAGAGAGTAATCTCAAATCTAGTGCTTTATAACTAAAAATTCAGGCTACAGCATGAAATGTACTTTCCTTTGTAAACCCCATGGATATGGGTCATGACTGCACACATGGATAGTGCTTCTTAAAGGCAAAAAAACTGCATGTATTGCAGTTGTTCACAGTACATCAATATGCAGCGCCTAGAGCAGAATTTTACTGTAATGGACAGCAGTGTACTTACTCTTTTTGGTGAGCTGCTATTAAACATGAACCACCAGGACAATAAAATGATGACATGTTACTTCCTACAGTAGGCGAGTCTTATTAATAGCATAACAAAATTGCTGCAAATGGCTTACAATCAGATTCTTGGAGAATGTGCCATCAATGTATATATAGCGTAAGCACAGATGGAACACTGCATCACCGCCTGCTTTCTTGTTTTAGATGGATCACAAGGTTAGAGGTTTTGAGGGTAACATGGTGTTCAAGACATGCCTGTCAGTGGTGAAATATGCTGAGACAGGCCGCCATGGGCCTCATGTCTCCGGCTGGAAATAAGATGCCTTGGCTTTTGTTACTCTAAAAAGGGTCAGGTATCGGGGTGTAATGCACGCGCGACTATCAGGAGACTATTGAAATGAGCTGTGAAGGATCACATTGCACAATGATGTTCTTTCTACCCCATTACATCTTATTTATTACATTTGCTCTTTATATACAGTACATTGAAAAAAATGGACAGAATAAAGAGAGCGTGAGGATATCTGATACCAAAGGATATAAATTTATATACATTCTTGGATTCCAGATGAGGAGCAAAACACTAAATTATATTCTATTGTTATTACAATACTTAAACAGGGGGGTACATACAGTAGGTCCAATCTGGGCAGTTGCACAAGGGCCCAGTAGGTAAAGGGACCCATTGCCCCACTAAAAATGACTACTGGCTTCTTATTGTCTATTTGGGTGAGTTCACACTTTTTCGGTGTGTGTCCCACCTTTCTATCCTACGGATTCGTCTGAGTCACAGAAAATGTAATTCGGACAGAACTCTGGATGGAACAATAGGCTCTCTTTAGTCAAATGGAGACCACTGACATAGTCTGTAGTTGACCTGGTTTCCATCGCTTCCTGGCATTTTTGCATTATTTGACAGAATAGTGTAATCAACTACTCTATTCTGTCTGGCAAAAAGGCTGGAAAACAACAGAAATCTGGGCAAATGGAGACCAAAGCTTGCACCATTTTTCAATATTGGACTAGTGAAAGAAAATGATTCCATCCAGGGTTCTTTCTCAATGCTGTTTTTAGCAATTCAGATGGCATCCATAGGAGCCCCAGTTACAAGGGAACACATCCCCCTAATGTGATATGAGTCACTGTGAGACCTGGGCTGAGGTCTGCAGCTCTGACAAGCCAGGGGGTAACCGATGACCACTGGGTCCCATGCAGCAAACAGCACTGCCGCTTCCTCTATTCACTACATTGGGCTCATTGAGCATTATGCAGGCTGGAAAAAAGGAGACAGAAGTGGTTGTGGAAGTGGAGAGCAAGGGGCCATACACGGTTCTTGCCCAGGGGTCTTCTGCTGTCTTAGTCCAGCTTTGTGCTTGAGTGCTGTCGGTTTCAGTTCTGTGAACAACCGCACACTGTAGCTTTGAGCAGAATATTCCATCTATTACCAGTGCAGCATCTGTATTAAGTTTATATTTTCTCCCTGTGTTACTAAGGAGCACAAGAAAGTGAAACATTCCTAAATATTTCCATAGGGATTGGTGCCTCTCTCCTTTGTACTAGGATCTGTTACAGAACATCAGAGCAGTGCACAGTGCAGTGTGAAGACAGGCTAACATTTACCACTGGCTCATGATATAAATTTACTATGTTCCCCATCAATGTATCTACATTTTACAAAGTCACTTTTATGCTTTGTATAGCCTTTTTATGATTGGGCACAGGGGTGGATTACGTCTACTATGGGCCCTTGGCTGTACGAAGAATGTGGACCGCTTCCAAGTCTAAATTTGTAAAATAATCTGATATTTACTACTTAGATATGGTACCAGAACCAAGCTTACTGCATACATATGATAACAGAACCAACCTTAGTACATAGATACAATAAGAGAAACAACCTTACTATGTACATATGGTAACAGAACTGAACTCACAACCAGAGGTGCCCCTACCATGAGGCAAACAGACTGCAGCAGTCTACAGAACCTCAGAGGGGCAGCATGTTGCTGCCCTGCCGGCATTTATTTTTTTGATGGCTGATAAAAAATAATTGCCAGCTGTGAGCCTGTCAAGCAGCAACCCGACAAGCATTTAATTCACTTTCTCTGTATTTCCAGTCCGGCAGCAGTGGAGTCTGCTTCTGTAATTAGAGTGTGACCCCTGACCTCTCTCACAGTGTCTGCATCCCTGTATGCAGATGCCAGCCTGTAAGCAGTACAGATGCTGGGCAGGGGTCACACTTTGATTACAGCAACAGTGGCCATCGCTGGATTGGAACTACAGAACAAGTGAGTTAAATGCTTGTTGAATTGCAGCCAGGCTGGGGTCACTATTACTACTGGGGCCACAAATGGGGCTCAGTGTTACTACTGGGGCCACTATGGGGATCCCTATTACAACAGAGGCTAGTAACAGGGGTAACTATTACTCCTCAGGCCAACAGGGGATACTATTACTATCGGGGTCACTAATGGGGTTACTATTACTAATGCAGACACTAGTGAGGGTCACTATTACTACTGGCACCACTAACAGAGGTCACTATTAATACGATGGCCATTAACAGGGTCACTATTACTACTGGGGCCACTAAGGGTGGCACTATAACTACTGTAGGCACCAACAGGGTCATTATTGCTATTGAGACCAATGTGGGGTCTCTATTACCACCGGGGCCACTAACAGTATCACTATTACAACGGGGGCCATTAAGAGGGTCAGTATTACTATTGTGGCCACTAAAAAGGAAAGGAGGTCACTTACTGTTGGGGCCACTGCTGGGGGCACTATTACTCTGTCACTTCATACAAGTCTCAATGGTTTAAATAGGTGTTAGGAATCTTGTGTATTGGCAATTTCAAAGCCTTATGTGTCTCCTGTTTCCAGTTGACTATAAGGCCGAATACCCACAGATGCATTATCACTGCGGAATTCACGGTCAGACACCCACTGTGAATTCCACAGCAATGTCCATCCATAGACATGCTGTGTTAAACAATTCTCTCCTGCCCATGAGCAGAAATCAACTGCGATTTTCCGCTCGCGGTGGAGAATCGCACCATGTTCTATTTTGTGCGGAAAATCGCACGGACAGCTTCCATTGCAGTCAATGGAAGCCATCCACCCCACGATACTTTCACTGTGAGCACTGCAGAAGTATCGGGGGAAACCGTGTCACAGCCCCATGTGTCATGCACTGCACGGCTCGCCAGTTGAGACACTTGCGCAGATCCGGACAGGTGAGTATAGGGTCTCTGGGAGGCGCCGGATCTGATTCTGCTGCGGGATCTTGCAGTCGGAATCCGACCCGGCCATGGCCATGAGGCCTTAGTTGTTTTCGTAGGGTTCCACCAGTCATGCTGTGTTTATAAGTTGGTTTGGTTTTTGTCTTCGCAACAACAAAAAATAACAGTAATAATAAACAGTAGAAAAATTCTCAACCTCACTTCATCCTTCATACTTATAAGATTAATTATTATGTATTAAAAATAAATATTGAACTTTATTGAATGTTTGGGGAAAACATATTTTTTCTTATATTATATCATATTATTTCAGCTCATTGTAACTGCAAATAACACTGTGTAACACACTTTTTGTTCGCAAGTTGTAACTCTAAAGGTACCTTTACACTGGACAACTGCCAGGGGTATAAGGTCCCGACAGCCGTCCCAGTGACTATAGCTCCTGTGCTTTCACACAAGAATGAGAGTCTGTCAGAGAAAGGAGGTGAAGGAGGCTGGAAATCTCTTCCAGCTGCCTGAAATGGAACAACTAGCGACTCGTGAGTGACTTCTCGCTCAATACCCTTTCGGGGACAGACAGTCAACCATAATCACACGTTTGAGCGAATATTCGGGAGACTATTGTCCCATGTAAATGTACCTTTAGTCCCTGATGTCTTATGTCACAAAACTTTACAAAATATCTATCAGCTTTTATCTGATCAGTCAGTATTTCAGCTGGCCCTATATCCTCTGCAGCATATTCCAGCACACACAACATCCAATCAGGGTAGATTGCAAACAAATGTGTAATTGTGGACAGCGCATAAATGTGTTTGTTTTTGCAAGTCTGGAGCTGCCTGGAAATCTGAAGTATACTTTCTGTTATCTGCAGGAGGCAATTAGACAGACAAAGTATCCACATTGGTTTTCTCATAGCTTCGCAAGGTTGCAAATACATTCTTGCAACTTCTCAGGGCCATTGCAAAACCATTGCGGATACTTTGTTTCTCTGATTATCTCCTGCAGATAACAGAAAGTATACAGATATAGCAGAGTTTAGCTTGCCTATGATAACTTGTCGCAGAAAGTTATCTTAACTTAAGCCATTAAAAAGCTATTGCTTTGTTCCTTGAGAAACAAAGATGGCCAGACCGCTTTTCTGACTGCCTGATGCACACTGTGCACTAGTATGCATTAGAAGTCTAAAGGCCCTTTCACATGCTATGATTATCTTTTAAACTGCCTAATGATTGAATGAATTGCCAACATCTCTACATAAAATTACTCGCACCTAATCATCTCTTATTTTCCCTCATTAGCTTAAGCAGCTGTTTGTTCAGCTGGGCGTGTGTTTACCTGGGGGTTATCTGGACAGGAGAATCCCATTGTATTCTCCAGGCATAAGTAAACAGTGTACTCATTGTGTATACAAAGCAAACACAATGAGTACACATTGATAAGAATTTCTTTTGAACACCAAGGGATGGTCTTTATGCGGGCTAAAATCCAGCAGCTATTGACAAGTGAACGAATAATGAACAATTGCCTGCATTTACACGTAATGTTTATTGCTCATTTTTGGCCGTTTGAACTAATTTTGAGTGATAATCGTTGCCTGTAAAAGGGCCATAGGAAGGGTAAGCGCTGAGCGAGAAGCGGACAAAAAGCCTGTGAGCCGCCGGCAAGACTTTTAGTTTGAATGCTCTGTACGAGCGCCGACGACCTTAGCAGTGACTTCAGTGCTTGTGCAGCCATCCAAATGACTATTGGCCCATGTAGAAGGGCCTTAACCCATTTGTTTGCAATGTGCCATGACTAGGTGTGAAGCATATAGTGATATACTACATAGGACTGGGAGCCAGCTGAAATACCGGCTCAGTTGGTACATAACCAAAATTATGACTCAGTGAAAGCACATTACCAGTTACATGTGACCTATGGAAAATAAAACTATAGTTTAATTCCTGGGAATAGAGAAAAAAATATTTGCGCTACCTAGTGTAATATTTTTAAGGCCACTCTCACATGGGCGTTTATTTACAGCGTATAGCGGGCGTTTGAAGAGCCCGCTAAAAAGTCTGCACCGAGCCTCCACTGATTTCATTGGGGCTTCTCAGACGGGCATTTTAGCGCGCCGTTTTTAACACACTTTTTTGTCTTGCCTGAAAAGGGCCGTTGCTCACTGGAAGAGGTGTAGTTTATTAAGAAAAGAACTTGATCTAAATGCGACATCGTGCACTGAAAAATGTACCAAACTTTTGACACAAAACCTGTTGTAAACTAAGTCAAGTAATCCGTGGTATAAAGTTAGACAAAGGTATCTAAAGGTACGCCATATTTATCATCCAGCATTACCTACTGCAATAAACTTGTACCTTTTAAGACTGCATAGTCTAAGTTTGCTCTATCTGACTATTAGGCATTATTAGTAAATCTACCCCACTATATAGGCCTTCTAAATGTTTCTGTATTTTACTGACAGTTCAGTTTTTCTTAATTATATACAAATGCATTTAATGGGCTAGTCTCCTTATACTGTTTATAATAAATGCAGGGATGTAGATATCATGTATGCAGGAGCAGCGGGCCACAGGTTGGTGAAGCAGAAGTAGCTGAGCCAAACACGCAGGTTAGTGTAGTAAGAGCTGCTCTCCATACACTGCTGAGTGCAGGGCACAGGGGAGTGAGTTTGGATGAAATGGCTTCCTTATATATTAGATCTACTGCCCTGCACTTATATATAAGGTGGCCAACCCCTTTAACAGTATTTATGAAAACTACAAAAGGAGAAGAAGTGTTAGTAGAGTCATAGTTATGTGACTGACAGATTCAGATCTCTATAAGAGAATGGAAATGTGTCACCCACCGGACATAGGTTGTGTTCTTTTAATGCCATTGACATGACTGACTTGAAATGCAGCTATGTGTTACATACTTATGTAGTGACCTGGACTGGCTCTACAGAATAGAAGTACTTTACCTGCAAGTTAAGAGCAACTGTTCTAACTATTAATTCATTTAACAAAGGGTAGTTATGCTGGACTTCATTTAATAAGAAGAGGGAGTCAGGATAGAAACAAAAGAGTTAGGGTTGTTTAGGTAACATTGTAAATCATGTACCGTGTTTCCCCAAAAATAAGACACTGTCTTATACTAATTTTTGCCTCAAAAGAGACACCGTGTCTATTTTTGAGGGGGTGTCTAATAATACTCACCTACCGCTGGCATTCTGGTCCTCGCGCTGGCCACCGTCGCTGCCACTGGCTTCCTGGAAGCGGGGTATTCAAGCCCACTTCCAGGAAGAACTGCTCTGTCGGCTTGAAGGAGGAAGCGGCAGCCTGCAGCAGCGATGGAGACCAGCGCAAGGACCAGAACGCCGACGGTAGGTGAGTTTTTTTTAACATGTAGCCTAGCTAGGGCTTATTTTGGGGGGAGGGGTTATATTTCAAGCCTCCCCCAAAAATCGTGGAAGGTTTTACTATCAGGGAAACACGGTAGGAGCTGAGCTGTCAAGCCCCCTCCCCTCCCAACCCCGAGTGAGGAAAGAAGGAGGGTGTTTCTGGGTGATTTTGTGTAGCGCAGTTAGAAATGATAAGTCTTGGGAGTCAGAAGTCAAGGGGGATTGTGGAGTGAGTCGGTGAGGAGGTCGGTCTCAGTGGAGAGAGATGGAGAGCGAGAAGCAGAGGGAAAGAATGGCCGCAGCTAGGTTTCCTTCTCCTCTGTCCTGCTATAATTAGAGATGTGTTATGTAAACTTTAAAGCAATCCTGTGTGCAGCGTCCAATATCACCCGGACACTAAAGAACTATGTGCTTTCCAAAATCTGGTCTGTTCAAGCCAGCTCTGCTTTCTACCGGACAGCAAAACAGACACAAAGCTTCAAACAAGCAGTAGAGAATCTTCATAGGAATTTCGTACTAGAGAAAACTTGAGCACAGTGTTTCATGGTGGGCAATTTACTGTTAGTCGGAAGAAAGGGGTATTTTCCCATCAGTACTCTCTATACAGCTCTCCATTCGCTCAGATGCTGCCTCCTCAAAGTTTATTTATCTGTGTATAAAGCGTTAAACTGTATTTATGCAAGTTGTATATGCAATTTCTGGTGCTTAACATTAAAGCAGACAACCACCTATCTGAAAGTAAATGGTGTGCCAGTCATTTACATCCATATGTGTGTTAGTCTTATTTCGCTACCAGGCGATTTTAATCCAAGCACTGGCATCACGATCACCTAATTCGATTAGTCGTCCAGATCCTGTTGTATACCTTCAATGGTGCACAAAATTACAAAGAGCATGCTGCACTAATTGCCACCGTGACACGGCTCCTCAGCCACATCTTAGAAGCTGCTCAGAAAGTGCAGGCCTCTTCCAGCTTGTCGCACATTGCACCTATGACCTGCTGAGACAGTCTATACCAACTGCCATAGAACATACTTTGGGGGTGCTCTGCTGATTGGAAGAGAGAGGTCCACTGACGGGGCTTTCATTCTTAAGTGCCATCTGCATATCCTTTTCACTGTAACTACAGAAGCAGTGAATCACATACTTGAACTCCAGGGCAAATGACCTGTTGGCCATAGCCATTTTATAGATCCCTTCTAATAAAGTGTCACTATCCTGTCCCCTTGCTATATTTTATATAATCACAGATTGTTCGCTATCATAGTTTGTGTTCTGATGCATGCCACTAGAATTAATTTGAATTGAAAGGAGAGTTAAAAATAACCCTAATGGCTACGGATGCTTGGATAACAGAATTGGGATCTACAAAAAATGCCCCATGGAAAAATTAAACAGATGCTTGCAGATTGGCTGTACTTCGGTATTATTGTATCTTGACACCACCAGGAAGTCCTGGAGGAGTCAAGATTGGCAGGGGGGTGACGCCCCCTGTACCTGATTGGCTGCAGAGCCATTGGGGCTGAAGGTCCTGAAAGCCCACTAAGCATATTTTCAAAAGGCATACCGTGGTGGCCGCTTGCGCCCCACAAGGAGGAGTTCCAGTCACTGAAGAAGCGCAGGGCGGCCTTGGCACCAGGGACTGCTAAGCAGCATGAAGGAGACTGCTAAATGGTGTGAAGCGGCTTTTGCCGTGCTGACCGACAAGCGCTGCCCTTCCCCCTTAATGGCCACAGCTTTGGGAGCTGTAAGTGGGGGGGCGCTGCTGCCACCGACCTGACAGCACATAGGCAGCGTCCGGGACGGAGCCTCCAGACGCAGCGGTGGAGCGCCGGTCACGCAGCACTGAGGCTATGCCCGGGACAGACTTGAAAGCACAGAGGCAGCGGGCGGGACACAGTCTCCACATGGAACAGCAGCGGGGCACCAGCGGTCACGGATTACAGAGGCGGCGGCCGCCACCTGCGTCAGAGCACAGGGACAGCGGCCGTGACCAAACCTTCACATCCAAGGGGGGGCGGCTGCTGCGTTCACACTCAGGGATGCAACGTGTCAATTGCTTTTGAAGGCCCCTGCAGGCTTCGGGTGAGGGTAACTTGACGGCCCCTGCAGGCTTCGGGTAAGGGTAACTTTGCTTCTTAGGCTTACATTATTAATTGTCAATTCTGCCATGTTACAGGCCAAACATGGCAGCATTTACAGCTACTCAAGTAAGCTCCTAGGACCTTCCAGCCTTAACCCTATCAGGAGCTAGGGTTGTGAGAGGGGCATTCCTCCTGTCAAACCCTTAGCTTCCGGTGGCGTCATGATACAATAATACCCTGTACTTCTCCCCGTGTGAACAGAGAGACGTACAGGCAGTCTAGGGGGATGAACAAACATACTAGTGATCGTTCGTCTACATAAGCCAATTCTCAGCCTGTGTAAAAGAAAATTAAATGAGTGCTGTAAGCCTTCATGAATCTCAAAGCAGCTGCACGGGTTTCCTTATGGTACATATACCCTTTCCAACAGAATTCTAATATTCAGTGATATCAGTGTCATGAGATAAAAGCTACACTATTTATGATGACTGTCAGACAAAGATACAACCTGCTGCCTCTCTGATCCAACATTAAGATAGCGCCTGGGCCAAGTAGCTCGCCTGATGTCCAAGCATTCACTCAGCTGGTGTTTTTCAGATAAAGGACATGGCTTTTTGACACAGGCGCATTATTGTACACGGTTTGACTACTGTGGTTATGTAGAATGTTAGTGCATTAAAGTGAGATGTAAAACTGTTATCATAATTTGGAAGCAGTCTGGGAGTAGAGCCAGGAATATATGGCAGATACCAGGGAGTTCTAAAGTTCTCAGATGAAATTCTTTATTTAGCTCTCATGCAGATTTTTTTAAATATTACTTCATATGCAAGATAAACTATTAGCTGTGCACAGTGAAATATAAGTAGTTTAGTGGATTCTTACTAGCTAGACTGCTTTCACATCTGCAGCAAGGGTTCTGTTCTCCTGCTCCAAACAGCACTGAACGGACCCCATTGACTATAATGGGGTCAGTTTGGTTTCTGCTCAGCTGCCCAGCATTTTACCTGGGCAGCGTTATTTCTTCCGAAATTTTGTACTGCACGTCGGCACGATGGCTCCAGTGCAGATGTGAACCCGGCCTTATTATCTTATATTGTATTCTCATATGTTTATACCAGTAATCCTGTTTTCTTATTTTCAGGTGGCATTTGACTATTTAAAGCAAGTGACTGAGACCCACGGGGATATAGAATTACTTTGCTGCCAGTAGTATCTCAGATTATGTAACCTGTTGTGTGTTTACTGACTACAGCACTGCTTAATGAGAAAAAAACAAAGCGATGCTAATAAGCAATGCAAGCTGCTAAGAAGACATATGTTAAGAAAATAACATGCTGATTTACAAGTGACAGTTAAAATTGGAATAAGAAAGAAAACTAAGGATGTAGGTGGCAATCTCACTTGGCACATCTAATGTGCAATGTCTTCTGCTCTGTTCATAGTAGTGTCATGGGTCCTATTTATAATGGAGCCATGGCAGCTATACCAGTTCCATTTGAATCCCTGATGGGGTCCATCAGGCATCTCATGAGGGTTAGATAGTTTGGACAATAAGGGCCCTATCACATGAGCATATATATGCAGTGCAGTGGAGCAATATGCAGTGAATAGACCCCATTGATTTCAATGGTTTCATTCACAGCTGCGTATTTTTTATGCGACTACCCGCTGCGTGCTTAAAAAAAGTAGCACGTCCTATTGTGCTGCGTATTGTGCACCGTAATAGCCTATTGAAATCAGTCGGAGTGCATAAATATACAGGAAACCTGAAAAACAAGGTCAGATGGGCAATGGTCAAGGCAGGTAGAGTTCAGTAGCAGGCAGAGGTCAGGATAGGCAGCTGGCAACAGACATGGTGAAATGATTAGCCAGGTCTATGGCAAACAAAATAAGAAACAATACACCTTAGCTTGAACAAGCCCAGAACAAAGGAGGGGGCGGGGCTTAAAAAACTCAGAGCACAGGGCATTGGTGAATGGCAGTGGAAATTGGAGCTCCCAGCCCTTTAAGAGAACAGCAGTCATGATAGGCGAGAGGACATTTCCCAAGGAAAACCATGGGAATCGTTGGACAGTACGGCATGGCAGGTCTTGTATGACGTCATGAGGGACATAGATGGTAAAAAAAAAAAAATACATAAGTAAAACAAAATTACAGAATAAAATCTAAATATATACATAAAAAAGAAAATAACCCAAAGCCGACGCCAACCAAAACCGTCACCGTATGCGCCCTGTAATCCAAAACCATACATATTATATATCCAAACGTCCGAAATAAAATGAGGAACTCGTTCTCATACTTTATTTCAGCGTAAATATACCAATTTTTAAAAAAAACTAAAATCTTTTTAAAAAATCTTTTTTTTTAGCTTTCTACCCCCAATAAAACTAAAAAATGGAAAAAAAGTCAGTAAAAAATATAATAAAAATATAGCCCTATATGTCACGGGGGAAAAAATGCATCAAAAATAATTTTGGTAGCTGAAGGGCAAAATATAGGGCAGTTACACCACCACAGGGGTAAAATCCCTAAAAAGTGTCTGGTCCTTAAGGTACAAAACAGCCTGGTCCTTAAGGGGTTACTTAGCTACTCAAAGAATTGTAGTGATTTGTGCACAAGGCACAATATGATCTGGTTCTGACCCATCTGACCCATCATTGAGCAGGGCTAGGAGGTCTTTTTCTTGTCCTTGTATGGAACTTATGGAAACCAAGATCAATTTATCAGGTTTTCAATATGTCACCCATTTATTTGAATAATAAAATTATTTTTGATCTGACACAAACTGATGCCGTCTGAATTCGGTCTGAGTTCCATAGTTAGCGTACGTAATAATATTTGAGCAATATGGGGTGAGTAGAAAGAAATGACCAAATATTAAGCCCCATTCACAGCTCCGCCCTGGGCTCTGTCCTGCCGGAGCCAAGTGTCACCAATAGGACCCCATTGACGGTAATGGGATTTGTAGAGCTTCTGGCATTCCGACTACATTTGGGATATTCTGCCAGACATGAAGGGAACCTCTGACCCAAATGGGAATGGGTTCTAACTCATTTGATTTATGAGTTTTCAGTGCACTGAAAACTGCTAAGTAGGTATAATGACAGGACTTTTGATTAGTAAAAGGAATAATATTGTTTTCCATCAGTAATTTCCTACATTCACAATTCAGTTGCAGTCCTGTTCACATCTGTGTTTGGGTTTCTGGTTTTCTTTTCCTTTATGGGAACAAGAAATGGAATCCCTGCAGGAAACAGATCCACCCTATGATGGAGTCAAATAGGGCCAAACCAACCCCATTCACAATAATGTAGTCCATCCAGCTTCTGTCCTGCCTTCAAATGGCACAGATGTGAACAGGGCCTTAGATCAAAGTGACTACCGAACCACTGTAGTCTGTTTATATCCACTGACAGTACATATAGCAGCCTCTGATGACATAGTCAGTTTGTATAGAAATATATTGTATTTATAGGTCACTTAATGTAGTGCTCTCTTTGAGGCTGCGTCAAGGTTGCATGTCCCATCTATTTTCATTTAAAGGGCTTTTCCAAGTTATTTTTTATAGTTTTGGGACACCTGTGCCCAAAACTACATGAAATAGATCTATTCACCGTAGCGCTGTACCACGGCATCTGACAGTGAGTCGCCCGGCCAGAAGGCCCAGTGAGGTCAGGTAAGTCTGTCACATGGTCTTCTAATGCAGAAGCTACCAACAGTTTTACAGGATGTCATCAGCATTTGTAATCAGAAGATTGGTGAACCAGGAGAGCATGGTAGAAACATCGCAACAGTAGCAAGTATTGTGTGTGTGTGTGTGGGGGGGGGGGGGGTGTATTCTTCATCTCCCCGCTACCATCAATAACTTGGAAAACCCCTGTAACCTATAATGCAATAGATTGTTGACCATATAAGATAGTGTGAAAATTAGCTTTTGTTGCATTGATACATTTTCTACTGGAGGATATTCACATCTAACAGATTTGTTGCAGAGATTTCCAAAACTGCCCCGTTCATATAAATCGGGCCTGCAGCAATCCATGTGCTTGTCACCAAAATGCCATTTAGAGGAATGGAACTGATGGAGGTTAAAATGTTGGAAAGTGAAAGGAAATCAAATAAGAGATAAACTCCATATAGTATAATCAAATCTGTATGACGATATAAATTCACAACCATCAATCATCATGCTCAGCTCCCTTGTCAGGCTCATGGAGTAACTATGGACATATGCGGCCGCTGCATCAGTCAACGTAGAACAGGGACTACCATTTGTGTAGTTGGCAGGGCTCCCAGTGCTTCAACCCTCACTGATCATTTATTTGTTGCCTCCCCCAACCTGTGGAAAGGGAATATACACTGTTATAACTATGTTAATTTAAGGATGATGACTCCCCCCCCCCCCCCCCAAAAAAAAAAATTGAAATGGCATGCAGCACATCTTTCTTTTATAGTAATAAAGCTGTCTACTTCTAGAAGTTCAGACTGGTTGTATAGCATCTTCACACATGGAATAAATTCATTATAGAAATATCTAAGACTGAAATTTCCATTTCATACATCTGAATGGTCTTGATTCTGGAGCAGCTGTGAGGATTTCTGCAAGCCCCATTCAGGTGAATGCGACATTTGCAGAAATTTCTGTAACAAATACTCCTACAGGATATATATGTGATCTTTATAACACAGATCCTAAGTACACTGCCCTGTGTATTGTATGTGATCTACTCTATCATTGTCTCCATCTAGTTTTCACATAGAGGCACACAGATATTTTCTCATGGACTCTGAGCACATGCAGTATCATAGATAGTAAATGCTTCTAGTGGAGAGTGCTTAGACATTCTATGATTATGTTGTAGAAATATTTCTATATCAATACCTTTCACACAAAACATCTTAAGATGAACTGAATAAGGATGGATTCACATCTGCAGTGGAACCTCCAGTTGGCATGCAGTACCTTTTCTTCCAGCAGAAGCTGGGTAGCTGAGCGGAAAGTGAATGGACTCCTTTAGAGTCAACGGGGTCCATTCGGTTCCGTCATAAGGAGCCATTCGGTCAAAGGGATTCCCCTTCTCTGTTTCCCAAACAGAGGAGGAAACTGGAATCCCCGACACAGATGTGGAACCACCCTAAATATTATGTTTTAGTTTTCTTAAGACAAAATTCCTCAACAATATTAGAAGGAATGTAATCATTACGTTTTATCATCTATTCAGTTTGTCTTTCATCCCAGGCTCAATAGTACTCTACTGCCCCCTGCTGAGGAATATGCTCATGACATTTATGAGGGAGGCACAATTCATGATGCTCCCCTTTTCACAATAAAAGCAAATTCACTACAGGAATCTGTCTAGTTTTTTATTTTTACGTGTAATAGGGTCTGGTTTCCAGAAATATGCTAATGAGAATAGAGTTATAGAGTATGCAAAGATACCCAAGGCTGAGGGCACATGACACAGGACCCAATCCCAGGATTGACTTAAGACCCTTTTAGACGGGATGAGTGTTAAGCAAACGATGCCCAACACTGCATATCATGCGTGCGTGCATCGCTCGCATAATACGCGGTGAAAAAACACCCATGGACATGATCCCTTAGTGAAAGTTTTTATTCCCTATCTAATATTAAAAAAACCTACAGGCTTTTTCTTGCCCCACACTTTGCCTCCTTTGCGTGAGCTTTGGTGGATGATTTTGGTGTCATTGGATTTGGTACATCCTCACCACCACCGTAATTCTGCAGTAAAATCACTATGTTTTACATGTGGATTTTGTTGCAGATTTCACCTAATACATGAGATTTGTGGTGAAAATATACAGAAAGAATTGACATGCTGTGGATTTGCATGGTGAGACAGGACAGTTTATGTGCTCTTTTTTCCCCGCAGCATGATCGCCTACCCTCCTGGAGGAACTTTTCTTACAACTCTGAGTTGCAAAAGTCTTCTCTTATTCCTCCTAGAAATTTGTCAAAGCGGTGGCACTGTAAGTCCTGTAGAATGGGCTCGGATGTTTTAGGGATATGCTCCTAAGGCCTCCTTCACACGGGCGACAAAGTCGCGCGATTTTGTAGCGTTGCTACGATGCTACAAATCGCATGTATGAGAAGCCCTTGGTTTCCTATGGGTTCCTTCACACATGAGATGTTTTGTAGCATGCTACAAAATGACACACAAACCTCGCAGGTCCGGCGATATGCCCGCGACACGCGAGGTTTTGTAGCCCATGTTTCTGTATGGAGCCTTCCTCTCTGTTGCGTCGCATCGCACGGAAACGCGGTTTGCATGCGATGCGATGCAACTTTGACAGTAGCAGATGCTACAAAGTCACGTGATTTTGTAGCGTCACATGCGACTTTGTAGCGCTACAAAATCGCGGTATTGCTGCGACAAAATCGCAGCGATATCATACGGTGCAGCGATGCGATATCGCTGCGATTTTCTCGCAGCGATGCGGTGTCGCCCGTGTGAAGGAGGCCTAATTGGTAACACCCAGTCAATTCATATATTTCTAGAAGGAATAACAGAGGAACATTACAAAAGATGCTCCTGAATTATTTGATGTGTGATACAATTAGTAACTAAAAAAGATAGTGGTGCCCTTGATCCCAATCTCTATTATACCTCTTTCAGGCAAAACGCGGTCTCCCTGCAGCATTTTACCAGTGTTTTTTTTTTTATTACCCACTCTGTTTCATAGTGGGTTTGCGTATGAAATCGCCACCCATACGTGATGTATTGCGTATGCATATGTTGCCTTTACAAGGGATTACACTGCATGGTATGCAGAGAAGTAAAGCATGCTGTGATCTATTTCTCACGAGTATCTACATGCACATGTGTATGGATCAATGAAAGTCCATTAAGTTTCATTGACTCCGCGTATGACGGTGCTGCCTCTGATTGGCTGAGCGCAGGGACCAATCAAAGGCAGCTCTCAGCTGTCATTCAATAGCTGAGAGTTGCATCTGATTAGTCACAGTGCTTAGCCAATCAGAGGCAGCCCATTCAGCAGGTGGGGATTTTAAATCCCCGCCTGCTGAATACTCCTCAGAGCAGTGCAGGAAAAGAAGCGGCTGGACGCGGCTGAGCCCCAGCAGCTGAAGAAAGGGGAGTATTTTTTTTTTTACTTTTTAACACCAATTTTCCTTGTTTTTCAGGGAAGGGCTTATGTTTAAAGCCCTTCCCTGAAAAACAATTACAGGATGCCAGCAGCTGGATCCACTACCGCAGCTGTCATCTGTGACAGCTGTGGTAGGGAATTCTTTATTCCTCGCAGGGATGAAGAATTCCTTTGCTGCATCTGTCACAGATGTGGCAGGTGCAGCAGGGAATTCTTTTTCCTCGCTGGGATGACGGAAACATTTGCCACATGCGGCAGATGTGTTTTTCATCCCCACTGGGACACGGCAGCGGGAGACAGGTAAGTATTTTTTGTTTTTTACACTAAAATTCTTGTATTTCAGGGAAAAGCTTATATTTAAAGCTCTTCCCTGAAAAATAATTCAGGGCTGCTGGCAGACCATTGTCTTCAATGGAGCCGCCAGCAGCAGCCGCAGCTCCATTAATGACAATGCGTGCATTCCCTATGGTGCACGCATGTCCTATCTTTGCAGGCACACGCCTGTAAAGCACAGACATGTGAACACACCATAGAGAATGCATTGGGGCTAATAGACGCGTGTTTTTGTGCACGCGTATGCACACACAAAAACACGCTCGTGTGAAGCCACCCGTATTCTGTAGAGCCAGTCCAGGTTACTACACACCGTAGAAACAAGTTCCCACACACACACAAAGATGGCAAAATTTACTTTTTTTTCATGGGCAATTACGATATCACTGCGAGAAAATCGTGACAATATTGCACTTTTGTTCATGAGATGTTTGAGCGCCAGTGCTGCTTTTTCTCGCAACAATATCACTGCCGATTTTCTCATGAGAAAGACACTAGAACTTCATAATATTAAAAACGCATCACATGAAAGTCGCAACATTGCGTGAGTGAAAACATTGCAAATGTGAAGGAACCCATTGAAAACCATTGGTTTGATAATTCTGCATTTTCATGCACTCTCGCATTGCGCGATTTTATTGCCAGTGTGAAACTAGCCTAAGGGGTTAATAACTACAAACTATTTATTATGGTCCGGGACAGGACCATAGGGCTCTTACCCACTGGCAATAGACTTTCCTGTGATGCGAGAGTGAGTGAAAACGCATGATTATGATACCAATGTTTTCAATGGTTTCATTTTCATTTGCGATTTCTTCACTCAAGCCTTGCTGCAATACAAAAATGCTGTGATATCGCCCGTTGTTAATGGGGCCGGCAGCAGCAGTGCTGGGCCTATTGAAATCAATAGGAGAAGATCGCGAAGCAGCCTAGGAATCCACCATAGCGAGGAGAGAGAGGGGAGGTGGAGCTACAGGGGATCTCTCACATACCTCCCCATATTTGGAGAAATAGGGGGCGGGGCAGGAGAGGTTTCCCAGGACTTCACCGAGAGTGGGTGCGAGGGGGCAGAGCTAGAGAGGGGTGGGTTTAGAAGGGTTCTCATACTGATTCTTCTTTAGCTAAGAGAGGGGGCAGGGCTAGAAGGTGGATCCAGCTACAGTAGAAAAGTGTCAAAACCCCCCCCCCAAAAGACATGAATGTCCCCCAGAGGTCTTATATGACGTCATGGGGGACATCAATAGTAAAAAAAATAATTACATAAATAAGTAAAACAAAATTACACAATAAAATAAAAAAATATATACATGAAAAAGAAAATAGGGCAGTTAAACCACCACATGGTTACAATCCCTAAAAAGTGTCTGGTCCTCAAGGTACAAGACAGCCTGGTCCTTAAGGGGTTAAATATGCCCTTAAAGTTGCACCACATGAAAGCCACAATTTCATGTGATGCAACACAAAGGAAGGCTTCATAGGGAAACATGGGCAAATTGCGCCTGTATGGAGCATGCCATAATTCTTTGGTCTCGCAAGATAGCATCAGACAAAACATGGCTAATGTGAAAGAGCCCATTGGAAAGGATAGGCTTGACATACATGCAATTTGTAGCGTTGTCGCATTGCGAGAAAATCGTATGATTTTGTAGGCCGCGTGAAAGCAGCCCTAACCAGCAAGGTACGTTCAGGCAATGTGAGAGTCCTAGCACTGCAGTTGTACTATATTAACCTGTATAACAGACTGACAGAATCCTTTCCCCAGCTACATTATATGCCATTCCATTTATGTACAACGTCACATCATACAATCCCCCACAAACCCCCCTCACTCTCCCCTTTTGACTTCCTGTCAATCTACTAACGACCACTTGTCTGTGAGTATGTATGTATGTGTGTGATTCTCATGCTCCCGCAGCATGCTCCATTTTAGTGCGGGTCTCCCGCGGGAACGGCTCCTGCAGGCTTCTATTGAAGCCTATGGAAGCCGTCCGGATCCACAGCACACCCGTACCTGAATTCCTGCTCTCCGGCGTGGGAGTTCAAAAAAGAAAAAAGAGTGCACAGAAGATCCGGCCGCGACGGAAACCTTGCACCGCATCACACCTAGCATGTGGTGCGCTGCTGCCAACCGGCCCATTGAAAACAATGGGCGCTATGATGCAAGGGCATGCCCAAAGATAGGACAAACGGCGATTTGCTTCCTGCATCGCACTGCGCTGTGTATAACCCCATGGGGTTCATATTCGTGTGAGATTTGTGCCTAGGGCGGTTTTCACACGGGCAAGAAAATCATGTGAGGTTTGTGCGTTGTGAAACGCACGACTATGAACCCCATTCTTTTGAATATGGTCACATACATGAGCCATTTTTATAATTTTTTTTCCACATCGCATTGCGGTGCTAGAAAAAAAATCGCGCCATGCCCTGTTTGGGTGTTTTTAATGGGCCGGAAAAAACATTGCCCGGCGTGTGAGGCGATGCTTCCACTGCAAACAGTGAGAAACACTTGTCGGTCCTACGTTCACTTGTGTTTTTGACATAAAAACACCTCACATCTGCGGGAACATCGCACGTCCCGAGCGCAGTATCAGGCGGAGATTCACAGACTAATATCGCACTTTGTTAAATTAGTCTAAACGGGTTCATGACTAGAAAAAAAGGAGTCTGCAGATTATCCAGAACCAGTATTACCACCCACACCCGTGGGCTGTGCCTGGGACTGCAACCCATCCCCACCGAAGTGAATGGAGCTGAAGCGCAATACCAGATGCAGGCCATTGCTAAGTGTGGCGCTGTTCCTGAATAAACTGAAGACTCCTTTTTCTTTCTAGCTCTGGACAAACGCCATTAATATATACTGATCAAAATGTGTCTACAATGAGTGCCACTGTCTTGTAACACAATGGTGGCTATATGTAAACGTGCTATGCCGTGTGCACACGGGGCGGTTTATTAGTGTAACAACTACTGAGGGTGTAAGAGGACACAGCTACTACAGCCGCATCACAGGTAGTCACACTGTAGCCCCGCCTACTCACTGGCTGCGGCCGCTTCACCTACTGGAGAGTCACGTGACCGGGCGCTGTGTGATGTCATGAGTGTGCGCCCCGTGTTTGTTCTTCGGTCGCTTAGTTGATGCTGGCGCTGTCTCACCGGCTGAGCTCAGGTGCGGTCGGTACGGCTCACGGCCTCCATCACTCCATGCTTTCTCTCCCCGCACCCCGTGCTTGTGGCTGCAGCTTTTGTATGGCGCTCCCGGCACTCATTACATGGCTGGTTTTTCCATTGATTGGTGATTGAGGCCTCTGCCAGACGAGCGTGTTGTCATTGTGCTGCAGTACAGGATGCCAATAGCCCATTGATTTCTATTGGGCATGCATAGTTGTTGTTTTTTTTGTGTGCACATATTACTTGCATTAAAAAAATCGCAACACACGCTATCTTGGCATGTTTTATGCACACATACACGCCAAGATAGTGTATGGGGTTTGGCGGCAGTACATGTGTCATTGCATACTTGTGCGACGCTGCTTACGGCCATGTGAGCCCGGCCTTATGGGAATTGGGATGAAGTTATAGGGGTTATCTGACTGCCATCCAGTAGGTGGCGCTGCAGAAAGCACAGCTGCTATTAGTATAATATGTAAGAACCGGCACGCTCCACAGTTTGTTGACAATGACATTTGGTAGCGCTGGTGGCCGCAGCCGTCACATGTCGTAGTCATGTTGCTGAGTGGTGATGGCAGTACTACGGGCATTGCTTCCCTGCTGTGGGCATATGATGGCTGCCGTAAACAAGAAGTGAGCGCTGGTTATTTTGGTGTAACTTGTAGTCCTCCTAGGGTCATACAGTGCGCCCCCCCCTCCCCCCAGGCTCAGTAAGAGCGCTCCTGTTCCGGCAGGCTTAAAGGGGTTGTCCCGCGAAAGCAAGTGGGTCTATACACTTCTGTATGGCCATATTAATGCACTTTGTAATGTACATTGTGCATTAATTATGAGCCATACAGAAGTTATTCACTTACCTGTTCCGTTGCTAGCGTCCTCGTCTCCATGGTGCCGTCTAATTTTCAGCGTCTAATCGCCCGATTAGACGCGCTTGCGCAGTCTGGTCTTCTTCCTTTCTGAATGGGGCCGCTCGTGCCGGAGAGCGGCTCCTCGTAGCTCCGCCCCGTCACGTGTGCCGATTCCAGCCAATCAGGAGGCTGGAATCGGCAATGGACCGCACGGTGCACCGCATGGTGCACCGTGGGTGAAGATCCCGGCGGCCATCTTACTTAGGTAAGTAAGAAGTCGCCGGAGTGCGGGGATTCGGGCAAGTACTGGCCGGTTTTTTTTTTATTCCTGCATCGGGTTTGTCTCGCGCCGAACGGGGGGGGGCTATTGAAAAAAAAAAAAACGTTTCGGCGCGGGACAACCCCTTTAAGGCCATTCTCACACATCTGTTTTTCCCCACGATTACTGTGTCCTTTTGAACATCGCAGTATAACGCTCCCATCGATTTCAATGAGGCGTCGCAGACATGCGCTCGAATGTGGCGCTTTCTATCACCGTGATTTTCGAGCACTGTCTGCTCTATTTTGCCGCGTTTAGCACACCTCATCACCCATCACAATGATGGGGTGCGCTAAAACCCGCGGTCAGAAAAAGAAAAAAAAGTAAAAATTAAGTCCCCAGAGGAGACCCTCAATTTGCGATACTTTGATTGCTGCGATTTGGCCGGCAGTCTGATAGGCATTCTGCCATGACAGCCCTGCGGCCTTTAAGAAGGCCCCTGGCTATCACGACACCCAAAAGTTGTATCGGCAGTCAGGAAGGGGTTAAGGTACATTCGCACAGAGTTGGTGCAGCTATTGACACAGATCTGCAGCTGACTTCATTCTTTTAATTGAAGCAATAAAAATCTGCTGCAGGTCCCTGTTAAATGTTTGCACTGAATAGTGTGGATTTTTATGTGGGTCTGCACCAAAAAGCCACTTCATGTGAATGTACCCTAAAAGGGGTTTTCTGGAGATGGAAAATTTTGGGTGAAAACTGATAGCTCTATTGGGTCCAACTGCTGGGACCCCCATCAATCTTGAGATCATTGGGGTCCAGTTTCAACCTTTCTCCTCACTGCCGGCACGCAGTGAAGAGGTGATTGAATGGAGCGGTACTCTAAAGTGCACAGTGCCACTCCATTCACTTTCAACAGGACTGCCAGAGGTAGCCGGGTATAAAGCACTCGTCTATTTTCGTCAGCCCTTTTGAAACAAATGGAGTGGCGGCTGCACATGCGTGACCAGTACTCCATGCAGGCACGTCCCTGCAGGTGAAAGAAGCCACGTGGAAGTTTGGGGAAATGGGACCCTAGTTCTTGGCATTGGTGAGGGTCCCAGTGGTTGGACCCCCACCACACTATCTGTTTTCACCCATCCACTGGATGGGTATAAAACGTAAAAGGTCCAGTCTCTTCAATATCCCTTTAATCATTCGGAGATGTTCCCATCTATATTGTATACTTAGGACACCGGTTATATCAGTGTGGCTCCTTTGTACGTATCAGCTGGTTGATGGAAGAACAGAGCTCCTTGCATTAAAGGGGTAGCTCAGGCAAAACGGCATAATCTGATGGATGTTTGTCCCACCGTTGGGACCAGCGCTGAGACCCCCGTCCTGCCTGATGGGGTGTCTGTGGCATATAAGTGAAGCTAGAGCGTTGCAATGAATGAATATATGTGTGGCGCACTCACTACTACTGGCGTTACGGTAACCCCTATAGAAGTGAAGTGAGACAGCCGCACATAAGCTCATCCACCTCTTCATTTATTCTCTCCCTTCCTTTTCTTTATCTGAACGGTTATTTATTTTTCCTTCCTCAGAATGACGGACACATCTGACATGAAGCAGAAGTATGAGAACATGTTTTCTCATCGCTTCACAGCGGAGGATAATGAATATCAAGAATATTTAAAAAGGCCTGAAAGCCAACCACCTATTGTTGAAGACTGGAGGGGAGGCAACCAAAGAAATCAGGACAGGTAACTGCCTAGATCTATGAAATACCTTGTGGGTTGGTTTCACACAATGCCCTTCGTGGAGCATTTTTATGGGTGATTTTCCCATAAAACTGCCACAGCGAGATATTAGTTGTAGAGTAATAGAGGGCTTATGAGACACACTGGTGTAGATTTTAGGAGCATGGCATTTTTTTTGCAGCATCGCAGGAAAATCTGACTCTTCAGACTACTATGCGCGCACTCCCATTGATTTGTATAGCAGGGCGCACGCACAGGACTCTTAAAGGGGTTGTCCCGCGATAGCAAGTGGGGTTATACACTTCTGTATGGCCATATAAATGAACTTTGTAATATACATCGTGCATTAAATATTGTCCATACAGAAGTTATACACTTACCCCCTCCGGTGCTGGCATCCCCGTCTCCATGGCGCCGACCAAAGCCGCCTTATCCCTGGATTAGACGCGCTTGCGCTGAAGGGGCCGCTCCGGCGTGCTCGCGCCGCACAGGACTTCTGCGCATGGAGACGGGGACGCCAGCACCGGAGGGGGTAAGTGTATAACTTCTGTATGGCCAATATTTAATGCACGATGTATATTACAAAGTGCATTAATATGGCCATACAGAAGTGTATAACCCCACTTGCTATCGCGGGACAACCCCTTTAAGAATCAGATTTTCGATTGCTGCATGGCCTTCACCGGGCGACACTAGATTGCGGGAGTAGGTCAATATATAAAAAATACATCACCTGGCTCCTTGTTACATACCATAACAGCACCAGAACTTCGTTTATGGTGCTGTGGGAACGTGGCAGGTTCTCTTTAGGCCTATTTAGCATAATAGTGCATTTATTCACTGGTGGTAATTAGGGGAAAAAATTCCACAAATAAATGTATGCAATTGGGGAATTAAATGACACCCATCTAGAGGCAAGACAGATCTATGTCTGGACTTTTGGGTCAACGTAAGGGTATGTGCACATGGTGGAATCCAACTCATAGTTTTCTCAGCGGATTCCAGCTTTAACCCTTTCCAATCCAATGTCAGGCTTGCCCCCGACATCATCATTTCCCTCCACAGCTCCGATGTCGGGACAGGCCCGACACTGCAGTGCAGGAGTGCATCTGCACCCGATCATCAGACACATTGGGTACAGATACACTCCTGCACTGATCCTCATCAAGGACCCCGGAGGAGAAGGCAGAAAGGGTTAAAAACCCTTTCTGCCTTCTTTACACATTACATAGCGCTCAATTAGCGCTATGTAATGCAGAGAGATTCCGGCCAGCGCTCATGTGACCGCCAGTTGTTACCTGACCCCCCAGCGGTCCCATGAACGCCCAGCCGGGAGCCTGCACCGTGGGGGGAGGCTCCCGGTGGTTACATGATCGCCGAGTTGGGAAGCAGAAGGGAGAATGCAGAAGTATTACTTTCACATTCCCCCCACGGTGCAGTGAGCACCTGCACCCTCCTGAACTCTGTCAGTTCAGGAGGGTGAAGGGGAAAATGTATTTTTTCTCATCCATTCTCCCCAGCTCCAATTTATTTGGAGCTGGGGAGAATGGATGAGAAAAAATAAATGGATTGGAAAGGGTTAAATACCATAGAAAAAATCTGCAGATTTAGCCCTGTAAATGGGCAAAATCCATGTATGGCAATTCTGTGTGGATCAGTGTTAAGTAGTGACTTGGCATTTGACCAGGGATCAGCATAGAATCATGTTGGAAATTCTATATGCAGAGTTTGCCTACTTAGGCCGGTTTCACACGGGCGATAAAATCTAGTGAGATTTGTGCGTTGCAAGACGCACAAATATGAACCCCATTCATTTGAATGGGTTCATACACATGAGCGATATTTTCTTGCACGGCGATGCTATGTGAAAAACACATTGCAGCACGTTTTATCTGGATGCGATATTGCCCATCGCCTTCTATGGGGTCAGTGCTGCTGCTGCCAGCCCCATTGGAAGCAATGGGATGAAGGGATTCCCTGCTGTGATGCAAGGCTGTTCCCACATGAAAACACTTCGCATCCACGGAGCTTTCAAATGGTGGAAAGTATGATATCGGGCCGTGATCCTCGGCCCAATATTGCCCTCCCCTGTGTGAAATTAACCTTTCAGGGCTAAATCCGTGTCAAAATATGTGACTTAGCCACAAATTTCTGCGACAGTTTTTAGAGGTGCAATAATCCGCTTTAGATTCTGTCGAGTGCACATACCCCCAAAGCAACTCTCTAGGATGGAAATCCAGCAGCATCTTATGATGTTGGAGCTGGAGAAACAAATATGAGTAGCCTGTGAGTTGGTAGACCTCTTTGTATAGCCAGTGACTGTGATCATTTTAAACATTTTCTGTAAGATCAAGCGCTGCGGAATAAGTTGGCGCTATACAAATAGACTATTATCAGATAATAGCTTTTTTTTTTCTTTGTTTCAAATCCTGCATTTTTCTTTCTTTTACCATCAGAAATTGTTTGCTATGCCAATTCATCTTAAATTGGTTTCCTTCAGCTATTTTAGTACTAGAACAAGCATGCGTCACACGCATACCCTCGTGCAATGCTGCAAATTTTTTTTTTTTTCCGTCCCTGGATAGTTACTTCCACAGACACCCTGTATAATATTGAACTGAGCCATACAATGATTTGGATTAAACAAATCTAGAATTTCTCTAAATAAGTTCCAAGTAAACATCACTTATTTCTGGAAAATCCTTCTCCCTTAGGCATCATGTCCACGGGCGGATCGGATACCGCATGCGGTTCTCCTCAGTGCGACACCTGCGGAAACCATTTGCGGGAGATCGCAGATGTAATGGTTTTTCCACGTGGATGCACTGTGAATCATTCGTGCGGGGGAAAAAAAAAAAGGCAACCCCACCTCCCAGCCTTTTCCCACCTTTCTAATTGAGTTTAACCTTCAAATCCTCAGTGTATCCGCAATTGTATATGCGGATGCACTGCACATTGTCTGCACCAACTGACCTCTATTGAGTCCGTCCGCACGGAATCCGCACTGAAATGGGGCATGCAGTGATTTGTTTTCCACACCAAACGGTCCACAAATCAAATTCACCTGCTTGAATTCAGTTGCGGATGCCAATGCCACTTTGAATTGTGCGTGACCCGTCTGGATTCCGTTAATCAAATCCGCCCATAGACATTGGGCCTTACACTGGCTGCCAAAGACGACCTTTTCATTTAAACCTCAAGGAAATGCATATACACTTTTTTTTTGTGACAAAAAAAAAATCCCAACCTTTGAAATTTAAAAATAGCAGGCATAAATGACATTTTCTGACTTGAAGGCTACATTTACACTGGTGAGTGCTTCCCAACGTGTGTTTTTCACACCAGTGAGTGGCATTTTTTTATTATTCAAAAATGCCTGGTATCACTTCTGTGAAATCGCAATCTTCAGGTGCTTTTTTCACGTGCATCAGATGATCACAAGTGTTTTACCATTTATTTCAATGGGAAACCTCGCATGGCATGTAAGTGCCATGCGAGGTCTATTAAGGTCCCGTTGAAAACTATGGGCGAGGTGGTTCACGGGAACGCCCAAAGATAGAACATGCTGCGAGGGAAGAAAATTGTTTGTGAACAAGTCTATTCAAAAGAATGGAGTTCATATTCATGTGAGTTTTGTGCGTCTCACAATTCACAAAACTCACGCAAGATTGTCACCCATGTGAATAAGCCCTAAGACTGACAAAATGCACCAAATTTATCAAGTAAGCATGTGACTTTTTAGTAAATTTGGTGCAATTAAATCCAGTGAACTTCAGTTTTAGACTGGCACATGAAATGTCGTTCTTATTAAATGCGCTGCAGTGCATCTAAATTAAAGGGAACCTGTCATCAGGTGCTCATGAGACATGTGCCCAGGAGTTAGGGGAGGCGCTGTGCATGGTTACCTGGCTCCCCGTGAGTGCGCTGTCACTCGTGGATGTCCGCGTGTGGGCAGTATGCACACGCACACGGAAGATGCAGATATGCACTGACATCCACAGGTGACAGGATAAGTATGCAAAGCACATCCCTGGACTCCTCGGGACCTGTCTGTGCTGCTCATAGGTGGTGACAGGTTCCCTTTAAACATAACTGCATAATATGTTCATATTTTGCGACTGGTGTGGCATTGATCCATTTTCTATTGGTTACAGGTATAGGTCTAACAGACAACAGAGGGGCTGGGAAGGAAGACGGGATTCATCTAACAGCTATAACCAACAGCGAGATAGTAGAGGCTGGGGCAATAACCACAACCAATACAGACAAGAACGATCTTACCATCAGGCAGGAGGACACCGTGACTACCGTTCTGGGAATGAGAGATTCTACCCTGATCGCTATTAATGATTATTCTGTTTTATAGTATTTTTTTGTAATAAAGACATTTTTGTTTTGCATGTGTGAAGCTGACCAGCGTTTCCTATGGTAATTGTGTGACCTAATGTTTTATTTTTCCTTCTTCTTAACATACTCAAATATGAGTGTTAATGACCTGCTATATGTTCTAGGTGACCATGATGTATGAATCTGCATTATACATGGTTCTTTAGTGTAACGAATAAAGAATTATCTAAACTGGAGTGGTATTTTATGAAAACTAAAGGCACATTAAATACTGTTGTATGTGTAAGCACTAGAGATGAGCGAGCGTACTCGGAAAAGCACTACTCGCTCGAGTAATTTGCTTTATCCGAGTATCGCTGTGCTCGTCCCTGAAGATTCGGGTGCCTGCACAGAACGGGGAGCTGCAGGGGAGAGCGGGGAGGAACGGAGGGGAGATCTTTCTCTCCCTCTCTCCCGCCCGCTCTCCCCTGCTCCCCGCTGCGACTCACCTGTCAGCTGCAGCGGCACCCGAATCTTCAGACCCGAGCACAGCGATACTCGGATAAAGCACATTACTCGAGCGAGTAGTGCTTTTCCGAGTACGCTCGCTCATCTCTAGTAAGCACTAGTGCAAATTACAACTAGTTGTGTTCAAAGCCTGTGCTTGGGGAAAAATTAAAAAATTCTACTTTTGAGTAATTAGATCTGTTTTTGTAAAGGTAAAAAAAATGATGCAACTGAAACCTAGAAAATGAGGAAGGAGAAAATGGACCCTACATCAAAGGGAAAAATAGTAGTGTTCCTTTACAGATGTGTTTGAATAGATTATCATTCGTGATCGGGGCCATTTTTTACTCTATTTTTTATTAAAAACAAAATAATAAACAGGTCTATAGGTGCCAAAAGTCCTCATTTTTTTCTCTTAAATATCTTTTAAAGCTCTAACCTATGAAGAATAACCAGATATCTCATCCAGTAATGGTTTATGCACATGAGCGTGTCTCAGTTGTGGCTGTAAAAACCATTGACGAGCACATGGACACTATCCTATCTCATGCTTACAGGGGCCAGCATTGTATGCGTTATCCTCAACTGTAAAATGGATAAGAATAGAAAGTTCTGTCATAAATCCGCGATGGAAAAATATACAAATCCAATTCCCAAAAAGTTGGAACATTGTGTAAAAATGTTAAAAAAATGCAATGATTTAGAAATTTAATTCACAATAGAACACATCAGAAGGGGAGACATTTTTCCATTTCATCTAAAAAATTAACTAATTTAGAAATTGATGGCAGCAACACATCTCACAAAAGTTGTGCCGGGGCCGTGTCTACCGTTCTGTAGCATCCGCTGCTCTTTTTTACATCACTCTAAACATCTGGAAAGTGAAGGGATTAACTGCTGGAGTTTTGGGAGAGGAATGTTGTCCCATTCTTGTCTGATGTTGGATTCTAGCTGCTTAACAATCCTGGGTCGTGTTTGCCGGATTTTTCTTTAATGTGCCAAATGTTTTCTATTGATGAAAGATCAGGACTGCAGGTCAGTTCAGCACCCGGACTCTTCTTCTGTGAAGCCATACTGTTGTGCTGGATATAGTATGTGGTTTAGCATTGTCTGGCTGAAATATACAAAACTTTCCCTGAAAGAGAGTCTGGATGGGAGAATGTTGTTCTAAATCCTCTATATATTGATCAGCAGTGGTTGTGCCCTTCAAGATGTGTAAGCTGGTCATAGTAACGTAGTATGCAAGGCTGAAAGACAATGTCCAGCCACATCAGCCTTGTTCTTCCACAGGAAGGTTAAAAAAAAAGGCAGAAGCCAATTTACCCCATTTTGGGGGGAAAACAAATTCCTTCCCGACTCCATAAGAGTTGTCAAAATAATCCCTGGATCAATGTTTTGAAAGTTCCCACCTGACTCCAAGACCCGAATCAACAACCCCACGGGTTATTTAATGTCTATCTCCTGTAATATCATAGCCCTCTAGAAAGACATCTAGTCCCCTCTTAAACTCCTCTATGGATTTTGCCATCACAACATCCTCAGGCAGAGGGTTCCACAATCTCACTGCTCTTACAGTAAAGAACCCCCTTCTGTGTTAGTGATGAAATCATCTTTCTTCTAAACATAGCAGATGCCCTCTTGTTACTGTCGCAGTCCTGGGTATAAACAGATCATGGGAGAGATCCTTGTATTGTCCCTTAACTGTCTTTTTTTCTAGGTTGAATAATCCCAACTTTGATAGCCTCTCTGGGTATTCCAGTCCTCCCATTCCATTTATTAATTTACTTGCCCTTCTTTGAACTCCCTCAAGCGGTGCAACATCCTTCCTGAGCACCGGTGACCAGAACTGTACACAGTATTTCATGTGGGGCCTGACAAGTGCCTTGTATAGTGGAAGAATAATGTTCTCATCCTTGCTGATATACTCCTCTTTTAACCCCTTCGTGACTGCAACCTTTTAAATGCCGCTGTCAATGGCGTGTGTTCTAGCGATGTCCTCCGAGCAGCTAGATCCAGCTAATCCCGACAATCTTCCCGCTTACAGTGATTCTTTGCTCTTCCCAAAATGCACAGGGAATATGCAAATGATATTCCTGCAGCTCCAATCTCTGTATCGGTGAATACATACACCATATAAACCAGCTAGCTACCCCCTTTCATGGGGGGTCAGCAAATCAGCAGGTACACCCATGACACACCTACAAAAGGAAAAATCTATTATGTGGTGCATGCGTCCGCACTGAGAGTGATGATGTCACCACGCTTGGTGCTTCCCACTGTGCTGTCTAGAAATGGCCATAAAGAGTACACGGGAGAAGATAAACGGTGGAGATGTAGTTTTTATGGGTACTATTTTGGGGTATAATCGCCTTTTTATTGGGTTATTTTGGAAGGCAAAATGACCAAAATACGCATTTAGCCTTCGATTTTTAAGTTGTTTTTTTTTAAGTTAATTTAAAAATCCCCGCTTCTTGAAAGTGTCATTGAATGACAGCTGAACACTGTGACCAATCAGCAGAATCCGGCCCTGGGAGCAGCGGAGTCTGTGCGTACCTGCATGCCTTCTGTTTCATCTGTACTGCGGATGGTCCGTACGGCTCGCCGTTTTTCCTGCGCCTAGCGATAACGCGGAATCCGCAACCTTTCCGCAATGTAATTGAAGAAGGGCCGCGGATCAGATGGCTGCCTTTTACTTCAATGGAAAACGTCCCCAAGGAAAAACGAAGCATGGTGTGATTTTTCCTCCGCTTGCGGAAATCACAATTGGTTTCCGCAAGTGTGCAGGAATAATCGATTTCCCATAGCAGGCTTTGCACTATTTGCTGCAGATCCGCGGTGAGGACGCCTGCCACAGATTCCACAGCAAATATCCGGCCGTGGGCAGGAGCCATAACAGTACACAACCAACTACAGGAAGTAAGTAGTCCTTAATATTCACAAGCTGCAGACTAGCCCTGCCAACTCCACCTTCCAGCTACTTATTGACAGCTGTCTGACTAAGGGCTCATTTACACGGGCTTATTTGTGCTGCATAATATGCAGTGCTGAAACCGCATTGACTTGCATTGGGGCATTCAGACAGCGTTTTTCACATGTGAAAAAAATCACTGCATGTCCCATTTGGGTCCGTATTAAAATCAATGGGAGCGCATAAATATGTAGTGAGTATGTATTAAGTTAATAGGCCTTATTGCATTTTTTTATTTTGTGCATGTGAAAAACAATGAACACGTGCGCAAAAAACGCAATATGCAGTTTGTGTATATTTAATGGAACAAAACTAAATACACTGTAAGGGCTTATTCAGACGACCGTATATTGGCCGGGTATTCATGCCGGCCGATATACGGCATCTCTCTCTGCAGGGGGAGGCTGGAAGAGCCAGGAGCAGTGCTCTGAGCTCCCGCTCCCTCTGCCTCCTCTGCACTTTTTGCAATGAGTGGAAACGGGATGGGGGCAGGGCTAAATTCCAGGAATTAGCTCTGCCTCCATCCCGCCTCCCCTCATTGCAAATAGTGCAGAGGGGGCGGGAGCTCAGTGCACTGCTCCTGCCTCTTCCAGCCTCCTCCCCCTGCAGAGAGGGACGCCGTATATCGGCCGGCGTGAATACGCGTCCAATATACGGTCGTCTGAATAAGCCCTTATATAGCTTCTCCCTTCTCTGCATTCTCAGATGTGACTGATTGCAGAAGCAGGGGCTTTAATCCAACGCCATATTTTGCTATCAGCTGGGATTAAAACCCAGGACCAAGCTCCGTAAATATACAGCGCTTGGTGCTAAAAGGGTTTTCCTCTGCAGCTTTCCACCTGCAGATCTACACCATGTGGCTCAATGCCCACAGGCGGATCTTTGCTGCGGAATTCACAGCCAGACGCCCGCTGTGAATTCTACAGTACTGTCCGTCCATAGACATGCTATGTTAAAAGATTCTTCCATGCCCATGAGCGGAAAGTAACTGCGATTTTCTGCTCCCAGGGGAAAATCGCAGCATGCTTTATTTGGTGTGGGAAATCGCACTGACGGCTTCCATTGCAGTCAATGGAAGCTATCCAATCTGCGGCGATTCCAAAATGTCAATTTTGGAATCACCATGGATCCGCGTCATCGCCGGCGCATCATGCCGTGCACTACGCATGTGCGCCGATCTAGTCACTCGTGGCGGATCCGGACAGGTGAGTAGGAGTAGATGAAACTTTACATTTATTCCACATACTCTCCACTGATGTCGAAACACTTCTTACATCCCTAGTCGGAGGGAGCTAGATCTGGTGAATAAGGTGGGTGGTCAACCAGCTGGAAGCCTAGCTCCACCAGTTTTGCCGTGGTCGCTTGCGCTTGTGCAGTGTGAGTGGAGATGTTGTCTTGCAGGAACAAGATTCCTTTGGACAGCTTGCCGCGCCTTTTGACCTTCAGAGCTGCCTTCAATTGGTCCAAAAATTCAATGTAATACCTTGCATTGATGGTGGAACCATTTTGAAGGTAGTCCTCTAGCAGCACGCCCTCCTTATCCCAGAACACAGACGTCATCACCATAGTGGCTGCTTTTTGCACCCTGAACTTCTTTGGGCGAGGAGAACCACTGTGCCTCCACTCTTTTGACTGCTCCTTGGTTTCAGGGTCATACAAATAAATCCAAGTCTCATCCATAGTGACCAGTCAATCCAGGAAGTACTTATCAGTCCGGAAACACTGACAAATGGATTGGGAAGTTTTCACTCACATGCTTTTCTGATCTTTTGTCAAACATTTGGGGACCCACTTTGCAGATAGCTTCTTTGTGTTCAAATGTTCATAGATAATCACACAAACACGTTCACGAGAAATCCCCATGATGTCTGCTGTTCCTTTAGCTGAAATTGGCCGATTCTCCAGTATGAGGTTGTGCACAGCATCAACGATCTCCAGAACAACAACCTCTCTCGGTCGTCCAGGATGTTCCTCATCATTGGTGCTGAAGTGGCCTGTTTTAAATTTGGCAACCCAGTTCTTAACTGTAGAATATGAAGGACATTGATCCCCCAATGTCTGCGACATATCACCATGAATATCCTTCACGGACTTTCCTTGCAGAAACAAGAATTTTATCACTCCTCTGCTCTCATTTGCTGTGAATATCGCCTAAGACTCCGCCATTTTGTTTTCCCCCGTGCCTAGATCACTGTTGCCATAAGCTACAAACACTAAATTTTTAAAACATATATTAGACACATAAGGCTTTCATGTGATGTAACATTTGTTACCACAGAAACAAAAAAAACCACAAAGCCAAAGACTTATCAGCACCCCCTCGTATTTGGTATCACCTTGTCCATAACGACCTTTTAACACAATGTATATCCTGTATGGAAAAAAAACCCCATTAAAAACCCCTTAAACAACTGAGCCAAAATGCTTATTTCCTTCATGTTGACTCCTGAAAAAACGCAATAAAAGTGATCAAAAAAGCCATATGTACCCCAAAATGGTACCAATGAAAACTACGGCTCATGACGCAAACAACAAGCCTTCATAGAGCTCCACCAATGGAAAAAAATGTTAAAAAGTTATGGCTTTTGAAAAGGGAAAGTGAAAAACCCCAAAATAGACCTCTCGCTATAAATATATGGATACGTGATAACGTAAACGTGACACCCTCTCTTATTCTAGCATCACTTAAACAATCCCTCCACAATGTCTAGATATCTAGAAATGTCTCTTAAAATTATACACAGATCATATCTAACTCCAAAACAGGTTTTTTAGAATGGGACTTTACTTCCAACTGTTGGGGAATTAGACTCTCTCCTGTCCTATTTCATTCCACACCCTCATGACAGGCACGCTACTATCAGCCTAGCGCTGTAAGCTGAGGCCAAACCACTCTATGTTGCCATCTCGGAACCACAACAGGAGTTTCGGTGATTTTATATATGATGTGTCAGTCCATGTTTAAGAGTTACATGTTCTTCTTAGTGCTTCCTGTATGTCACGAAGTATTCCTCCTGATGACTGCTTCAGTCTTTACCTTTGAAGTTGTATCATCAGATGAAGATACAGGTCACACACTCTGACATTTAATGGAAAAGCACTTTATTTTCTTTTGTGTTTGTTATTTAATGTTTGAAAAATGCAACAAAAACAGTCTAGAAAAAAAAAAAGAAAAAAATTGGTGTTCAGCAATGGCTTCTGTGATTGTTCCCAGCAAAAGAAACCACGTAGTCTTGTAGATATGATACCTTTTAATGAATAACAAAAATACATGATGCTCATTTGTCACATAAAAATATTCAAACAAATGATGTTCTGTAAGCAATGGAAAATCTTAAAAGTTCAAAAAGTCCATCAGCAAGAAAAAAAGACAACTCAACTTTTGGATGCTTCACTCTTTAGTTTTTCTAAAACAACTTCTGGTGTGATAGCAGCTGAAATCTTCACTACTTTCTCCCGACTTTTTCCACCCTGCAATAATGATAATAGTTAGCTTGTTGTCAGCATTAGAGATGAACGAGCGTACTCGTTAAGGCAATACTCGAGCGAGTATTGCCATTTTTGAGTACATGCCCGCTCGTGCCAAAAGATTCGGGGGCCGGCGGGGGAAAGAGGGGGAGATCTCTCTCTCTCTCCCGCTCCCCTCCCCCCCCCCGCTCCCCCATGCTCACTCCCACAACTCATCGCTCACCATCGCTGGCCCCCGATTTTTTTCTTACGAGCGGGCATGTACTCGAAAATGGCAATACTCGCTCGAGTATTTTGCCTTAACGATTACGCTCGCTCATCTCTAGTCAGCATCACACTATCCACATGCTTTCTCCAGTTTCAGAAAGCTAGAAACACATGGCACCGCACCAGAGGTCGCACTAAATATTTTTCAACAGCATAAGCATTTTAGGAGAGAGGCAGTAATTACTTGCTAATTCTATATACAGTATGCACGATCCTTCTTCAAGCAGCAGGGCACATCTGTCATTTGTGAATACTTGTTGAAAACGCTGACTCTTCTAGAAACTCGGAAAAATATATTTTTAAAAATTCATCCAACTCTCGCTGGAGTTTTCTACAAATATTCTGTGTATCTGGATGGTCGGACGTGTCCGTGCTCTCAGTGCAGCTTGGAGGTAGCTGGTAAGCTGCTCTATTTTCTATTTAGTCATTTGTGCCTTAGGATAGGCCTTCTAGTCCAAGAGCTAACCACCTGCCTGAGCAAAGATATTAATATGCTGAAGAATTGTATGAATTTTGCTTCCCCCCCACCCCACCCCACCCCCCCCAAAAAAATAAGACACTGTACCGCTCTTGGGGCAAAATTTAGTATAAGGCAGTATCTTATTACCGTACTTTTCGCTTCATAAGACGCACTTTTCTTCCCCGCAAAGTGGGGGAGAAAAGTCAGTGCGTCTTATAGAGCGAACATGCCACTTGTTCGCGCGAACGCGAGTTTAACGCGCAATCACGCGAACATTTGGCCAAAGAAACTCAGAATCAGTTCTCTCTCCTTTGCACTGCTGCCCGCTGATTGGTAGTGAGAGCCGGCGGGAACAACTGTTGCTCCCCTTCCTCCACCAATCAGCTTAACCCCTTCCTCCTATAAGGAAGTGCTGACAGTTCTTTCATTATTGAATTACAAAGCTACCTTAGTCTCCTGCTGCATCCATCCAATTTTAGAAAGATGTCAAAGCAGAAACGACTAGCATATAAAATCCCTTTTAAACTGGAGGTAGTGAAATACGCCAAAGAACATGGGAACAGAGCAGCTGAGAGAAATTTTGGGCCGCCTCCAACAGAAAAAATGATACGTGAATGGAGGAAACAGGAGGAGGAGCTGCAAAAAGCAGATAACAGTAAGCACACTTTTCGTGGACGTACTGCAAAATGGCCACAGATAGACGTGGAAATGAAAGTGTGGATAATACGTCACAGGAACAACGGATTTTCAGTCTCTACAAAAATGATCATCTTTGAAGCCAAGCGTTTTGCTGCAGAGAAAGACATTAGGGACTTTACTGGATCCGCATCGTGGTGCTACAGGTTCATGAGGAGATGTGGTCTTGCTATGCGCACCAAAACTAGGATTGCGCAAAAAATGCCTAAACAATATAAAGCCAAGATTGTGTCTTTTCATAAATTTGTAATTGATGCAAGAAAGAAAAATGGCTTTGAAACAGGCCAGATTGGGAATATGGATGAAGTCCCGTTAACTTGTGATGTTCCATCAAACAGAACTGTTGATTTGAAAGGTGCAAAATCCATAACTGTGAAAACCTCAGGACATGAGAAAACGCATTACACGGTTGTGTTGTCCTGCTGTGCAGATGGCACCCAACTTCCACCAATGCTAATCTTCAAAAGAAAAAGCATGCCAAAAGAGGCAATCCCACGAGGAGTTATTGTCCATGTTCATGAGAAAGGATGGATGGGTGAAGGTGGAATGAAAATATGGATCGAAAAAGTGGGGTCCAGACGCCCTGGAGGGCTTCTGAAGAAACCTGCCCTGCTAGTACTAGACCAGTTTAGGGCACATATCAGTAAAAACACGAAATAAATATTTAAAGAAGCAAAGACCCGTCTAGCTGTAATTCCTGGGGGGGCTTACCAGCCAGTTGCAGCCTCTGGATGTTTCAATTGACAAGCCATTTAAAGTTTTCATGCGAGAGGAGTGGAACAAGTGGATGGCTGCTGTGAATCATGACCTGACACCCACTGGACGCATGAAAAGGCCCACTATCACTCAGGTTTGTGAGTGGGTGAAAACATCGTGGCTGGCTGTGAAGGAGGAAATTGTTGTAGGATCCTTCAAAAAATGTGGCATCAGTAATGCCTTGGACGGTTCTGAGGATGGAATCCTTTATGAAGATGCTGACACCAGTGATAGGGAGTCACTGAGCTTGACAGCAGTGAGGAGTCTTTGGGGTTTCCTGATGAATAGAGGCGTATTGTTCTAAAATAAAAATCTCTGCTCATCTGTTAATTACAGTAATAATAGTTCTTAATGCGACTATTGACTGACTGCTGTTCATGTTTACATATTCTGTTATTTTATTAAATATTTAAGCCCACTTTTTGGTTCAAAATATTTTTTCCTACTTTCCTCTCTCTAAAACCTAGGTGCGTCTTATCATCAGGTGCGTCTTATATCGGGGAAACACAGTAGGTGTGTGCTGAGCAGTCTGACCCCTACTGTTTTTTGCAAAAATTATTATAAATCAGGTGAAACATAAATAGAATTTAATTTTTTTTCACGAATGTCACTTTAATAACAGTTTTCTTTGTTTCAAGTAGGGAAAACTGGGGAGACGCACACAGTTATAGCACTAGTTCTCCTGTGTTCAGCAATACCCCCACTGTAGCCCCAATCTGCTTACAGGTCAAATGGCTAGGCCTATAATGGAGGTAACACCCATTAGCTTTCAGGGCACAACTGAATAAATTCCAGACCCCCTTACTCACTTGTGCAGGGGAAAAAAATTGACTCCCTAAAAAGAATGCCCCCCCCCCCTCTCCCTCCTTTTTTGGCATTTCCTAAATCTTAGTTAGAACTAATTATGTAAAACTGTGTGGTATGTCTCAAAACATGGGTAATTATGGAGGCCTGGTTGGCAGGGGCACATGTGGCATTAAAACAGGTATCCCTCCTCCTGCCGTACTTGCTGCAAACCGAACACTTTTTGGGGGCGTATTTCTTGACCTCAGTAGGAGGGATGGGGTGTAAAAAGTGGCACTCTGTATTCTTAAGCTTTCTGAGGTGCGGCGGTCTCACACAGAAGGCGCTCAACAAGCTGCTCCTGAAACTGCAGGAAAATGAGCGTTTCCTGGGACATTTTGTAAATTATAGCTAGCGTTCTGAATAAGGTAGATCAGCGGAGGGGCCCAGGGCTGAATATTGTGTTGGGGAACATCACCGGAGGCATCAGGTAAGAAGTTTCATCTCCCCTCACTGATCGGTGAGGGGAGATGAAACTTAAATTTTTTTTTTGTAACTTTACGTGGTGGATAACGGCGAACATGTAACCAGGGACCAGTCGCCAAGGCCTCCGGTTACTGCTGCTCCAGTATCTCGTCTTCCAAAGGTATCTGGGAGCAAAGAGATTTTCTCAGGCCCTCAACCGCTTCTGCACATGCATCCACTATTTTGCTAGCAGGCGCATGCAGAGAAGATGTGAAAAGGTCCATGGATGAAGATATTGTCGGGGGACATTGCCGGAGACCTTAGGTAAGAATTTTGATCTCCCCTCACTGATCACATTGGTAAGGGAAGATGAAACTTTTAACTTTTAAAACTTTTTTTTAACTTTTATGTGATCGCCATTATCTGTTAAATAACGGCAATTAACTGACCAGGGACCACTGTCACACTCCCCAGCCCCATAGCTTTATTCTACAGGGCAGATGTGTTTTCACAGCCCTGTAGAATAAAGGCCAGGCACCCAGAACGTAAAAACTAAGGGGTTAATACTGGTGTCCTATATGAAGATAACAATATCGTAGATTTGAATAGGGAAGCATGGATACGCTACACAATGGTATAATGCATGAGCTCCTGGAGGCCCCAGTACATGGGTTTCAATTTTGCGTTGTGGCCCCTGTAAGAGATAGAGAGTAAAACCCAATTGCAAAGTTGAAGAGTAGAATGTGAGAAGCAGAAATCAGCTTTCCACGTCTCTCCAAGCAGTTCCAGCTGCTATGACTGAAGTAAGAAAACCGTACATATATTGTAGCAGAAAGAGGCCACTTCATGTATGGAGCCGTCGTTGGACCTCTGTTCAATCCAGGGATTTTCAATGCGGATCACTACTTGAATCCCCTGCAGACTCTGACAACTGAAGCAGGGAAAGTTACATAAACTACGAGCTCATTAGTGGCAGCAATTCTGTCTAACGAGACTGCGGCATCATAGTTTTTCAGGGTTGTAGTTTCCTATGTTTGTACACAAGAACCAGTTACACAAATTCCTTTTAATGCAGTTACGGCTGTCAGAGCTTGTTACAACTTACAGCACATCATCTTAGTGGAAGGAATTAATGATCAGCATCATTTGCTACAGGACACGCATTAATCTTGATCTTCTCCGCACATGAAGTGGCTTAGTACATGATTCCAGTTGAAGCCATGAAGACTTTTCATGACGGGCCTTTCACACAGGCAAAATTTTGCCACAATACCCAGGACATTCCGACACAAATCTTTACGCCTGTCTGTAGATTTCGATGCAGAATTGAAAATGGCTTGATTTTGCCAGCAATTTTACACCAAAATCCACATTCGGACATGCAGGTTTTGGCGCAGATTTCCGCAGCAGCAGATTCAGCGGTGTTGTGACCAAATTCCAGTCCATGTGAAAGGCCCCTAAGGGCTCATTCACACAGGGGGGTATTTTCTATTCGTATTGCGTCCATATTTTTATAGCTGTAATACGGACAGCATACCACGCCATTGATTTGCACTGGTTAGTACAGATGTGCATATTTTGTTTTCTTTTTTGCATGTGTGAAAAACGCATTGAATAAGCACCAAAAGCGCATACACACATGCAGTATAAATAGTGCATTTTTTACGGACCAAAATTGCATGTGCCAATGTGAATGAGCCCTAAGGCTGCTACTACACGCAGGATCTCCTGTGCAAAATGCAGTTTAACCACTATGAGGAGTTCAGATTCCGGCCGTAATCAGCATTTCTCCATTTGTGATCTGCAGCAAAGAGACACTGCGTCTAATGGCACTCCTAGACTCCATTCACATGGGGCAGTTTGGCTGCAATTAAAACTGCACCAAAAAGTGCATTTTTAAAACTATGTGTTTTTTTACCACATTTTACTGGCAAAACACACAAGGTTTAACTGATGCACTTTTTGGTGCGGTTTTAATTGCAACCGGACTGCCCTGTGTGAATGGAGCCTAAAGGCAAAATTTCTGGACTAGATTGACTTGTAACTGAATGTCATGCTGTTGCCATTGTTCCCTTTACCACATTCAGAATAGTTTCCTCCCTTGTTTTATGTCAGATGACCTGATTCTGATCTGTCAAGACATAGAACAAAAGTTTCTGAACATCTCTTGAAGACTGAAAAGAGAGGAGCAAAAATGAGGTCTGTGCAGACCTTGACAAATATTTTTTCCTGTGTCACAATGCCCCCATAACAGAGTCAGTCTGCAGCGGTGGTAAGTTAATATAGGCAAAGTCCTTTTGGACAATGTATTGTAAATGCCAATTCTGTTATGTTTTAAAAGAAAATAAAACAACATTAAACCTCCTTAAAGGGGTTCCGAGATCTTTTTTGCAAAAACACGTGCCCCCTGCAGTAACATAAATAGGCATATACTTACCTCCTCCTGCCATGTCCCATGCCGTTGCTCCGGATCTCCCCCATGTTTGCAGGCAGTCACAGGCTGCTGGAGCCAATGACAGAGCTCAGTGCTCAATTGCTAAGATCTGCCATTGGCTGCAGCAGCCTGTGATATTACCTACACAAGCTAACTGAAGCCTGTAAACAAACACTGGGTCATGGAGGACTAAACAGCGGTGCTGGAGATCCAGGGAGCCGGAAGATTTGTCTGTGAGGTTACCGCATGGGGCACATGTGTTTGCAAAAAAATAAAAAAACACACAATTCCAACAACCCCTTTAATGGAGTCCACCTGTAACAAACCCTGGCTAACTGAGAAATCCTCAGAAGTGCCCCCTACAGTAGAGCCAGATTTACAGAGTTTTTCCACTACGTTTATGAGTTTTTGAGCAAAAGCATTCAGGCACTAGGGCCCAGTACAACTGCTACTGCTCCAACCTACCACTGCGCCAAAATATGAACGACTTACCTTATGAAGATTAACTTCACTTTTCCTTACTTCCAGGACCTTTGAAAGATAGAGGCATAGTTCAGCATTGGCCTCTCCTTCAGTTGGAGGAGCAGCAATTGCAACGCCAACAGCCTCTGTTGTTACATCTATTGGACAAATATGACAGGGTCAATGAATTCACTGAGATTGCAGATTTCATCTGGGAATGGAGCTGAGGATGGTGTGTTAGGGATGGTGTGACAGTTTATGGTTTATGAAAGAAAGTTAATTCATAAATCGCTCTCTGACAACCTTAAAGGGTTAGCCAGCCTTTAAAAACCGATTGTCTACCCGGAGCATAGGCCATCAAAATCTGATGGGTGGAGGTCACCACTCGGGACCCCTGCCAATCAGCTGATAGAAGGAGCCATGGCACTCATGCGAGCGCTGCAGCCTCTTCATTGTTGACATCCGAGCACGATCCTGTCAGTGTTCAGAACAGAATATTTTTATTGCAGTCGCTTTGAGTACTACAGACTTGTTGCCTTGAAGTGAATGGATAAGCTTGTAGTACTCGGAATGGCTGCTATAAAAAATATGGCGTTCTTAGCACTGACAGGATCATGCTCGGAGGCGGTAATTCTACTATTAGACCATGATACAAGAGCATCTTTCACCAGAGTTCATATTTTAGGAAGTAAGATGCTTGATTACCCTAACCGTGTACCTATGTGGCCCCATTACCTGGGAAGAAGTGTTGAAGGGAGCTTTCGCACGGGCCAGAATTTGGTTATAGGACGTACCGCAACATGTAACTGAACCTGGTGCAACCGTTAGCAAAATTTAGCCAGTTTCAATTCCACATCAAAATCCGTACAGAGGCACGTGGATTTTAGTTCAGAAATTTTTGCAACTTGTGCTGCAGCCATATTCTGCCCGTGTGAATGGTCCCAAAAAGGTTCACCTGCTCGCAATTCGGGTATGTTTTTTAACCGTACAATCTTCCATTCAGCAAGGCACCTTCTAAATGTTTTAAGATAAAGATCTTTGTCTGGTCACAGATGCAATACAAATTAAGGCCCAATTTCACGGAACGCTTATCAATCACAAAGTCATTCAAACAAGCAAAATTAAACGATTTATCTGCCTCCATAGACAGGCTGCCTGAGCGAACAAGTGAACCCCGACAATCGTTCACTCACTAAGGCCTCATGTCCACGGGGAAATTGGGGCCTGCACGGATTCTCCATGCATAATTCCGTAGCGGGTCTCTCCTTTTCCGCAGACATGAGGCCAGAAAATCAATTATAATTACCTCTCCGAACACTGGGGGTCTTCCCTCCGTCATGGCCGGATCTTCTTTCTTCGGGCCGATGGATGTCCTCAGCACGCCAGCAGTGTGCCGCGCGCATGCACTGTGAACATTTTTTTATTTTTTTTTAAACTCCTGCTTTCCCGCGGCACAGCACAAACACAGCTGCGGGTGTGCCGCGGGACCGGGCGGCTTCCATAGGCTTCAATGGAAGTCGCGGGAGCCGTCCCTGCAGGAGACCCGCACAAAATGAAGCATGCTGCAGGTGGTTCCACACACGTGCGATCCACGCGCCAGGGAAAGATGACATCCGCAGGTATTTAATTACCTGCCGGTGTCCAATGCATCCCTATTGGCACGAATCACACGTGCGGGAGACCCGCACAGATTTCCTAATTCCATTTTGCCCGTGGACATTGGGCCTTAAATGATATACCATTTGGTGTAAACGGACCCTTAAAAATAAATGCCGATACTGAAAGCTACAGGCTACTGAAGGTAAAAATATAGAGCTACATTAAAATGGAAAATTTTAATTAAAGGGGTCAAAAAAAAAAAAGGATAGCCATGAAAAATGGTAAAATAATAAAGCATAATCACCTCCCTCAGTGGCCCCTGGCCCAGCACAGGAGCTTAGGTGCCCGCTACTTCAAATCTAGAAGCTAGCAGCAGTCAGGAGTCATTCATTCTGCACTCAACCAATCACAGGCTTCAGCGATCACGTATATTTCACGGCATTATCTATGATTGGCTGAGCAGTCACTTGCACAATGAATGGCACATGACCACTGCCAGCTCGTTCCGGGTTCGGAGCAGCAGAGTTCGGCCTTATTTCTTTATTTTACAACATTTCATAACTCTCTGAAAACGCCTTTCAAAAGAAGTATTTTTGTTAGACGACTATTAAATTAACAAAAATGGTACATTGTGTATGTAAAGCCGCCAGAAGTACTATATATTCTAGTGTGAACACTGGGAACAAATGTTGTGCAATATAAATGAATGTGCATTCTGTAATCTAAAGTAAAACACTTTCCCAAAGTGCATCTGGTCTCATTTGGCATTCACCGAATCACAGCTTTTTAGGGCTTAAACACACGGGCGCGTGTGCAGATATGCTCGCCACACCGGAGCGTATTTGTGCATGAACCAGTGAAAAGTCTTATTTCTTTTTAACTGTTCTAGCTCCACGCCATTGTACGTGAGGAATACAAAAAGCCAAAAGATAAGGCAGGATCTATCTTTTCTCGCTCGTATAAAACATACATGCGAGAAAGATAGGGCATGAGAACGAACCCATTGAACTTGGGTGCATGGGGTACATTTTAAAATGTGCAGCACACTCTGTTTGCCTTTTGCACAATCTGCAACATTTAATTTCTTTCATGACTGAACATACCTCAAATGGAACTAGAATAGGCGGCATGTGTGTCCTGACAGGTCTGGTTTCAAGTGATGCTACTATTTATTGGCTAGCGAGTAAGGCTGACGACACAAGTGTCTTGGCAGAACTTAAGCTGCCTATGACTATACAGGAGACAGTCTGCAGAGGGGCTACGTGGCCATGACACAACCAAAGCTGCAGCATGTCCTACCATCCGCCATGTCCATAAAACACTGGGAGATTAGAATGGTAACATAAGCTTGCGGTCTTACTAAGGCCAGGTCGGATTCCACCAGCGAAATATCACAGCAGAATCAGACCCAGCACCCCCCAGAGACCCTATACTCACCTCTCCAGATACGCCGCGAGTGTCTCGTCCGGCGAGCATGTGCAGTGCAGGACATGACGCTCCGGCACTGAGCTGTGACGCGGATTGCCGTAATACCTCTGCTGTGCTCAGTACACATGTGAATGTGAACACTGAACGAGAAGTGAGCGATTCTCAACGATGATCTGCCTGACTAAGGCTGGGTTCACATGGGATGGAATGTCCGTATGGAGATTTCCGCAACAGAAAGGCTGCTTCAAAACCCATTTGGCGCGTATTTTGAAGCAGCTTTTCAATCTGTATTCCGCTGCAGAAATCTCTCCCTATAGAGAGTCCACAGTGAGGACAGCGATACAACCGACATGTTGAATTCCACGCCGCTTGTCAGCTTCTGCGCGGCTTGTCCGCATCAGACTGTCCGCAGTGTGTGAATGAGGTTTTTGCAAATCTCGTCCACTTTGCTGCTTTGTCTCGGTTTTAACAATGCAGGCGCCCCGTGTGAACCTAGCCTAAACAGGCTGCACGAGCGCGAACGAGTTAGTGGTGATGTCACCTGCTCGTGCAAACGAGAATCGGCTTGTGTAAAAGGAGCATAACACGGGAATGTTCTAAAGTGCTGTCAGAAGTATTTACCTGTTACAGCATTCAGTTTGGAACCTGGCTTGGCATGTACAGCTATTAAAACAGAGCCACTCTTATCGAGCACGACAGGACCTGCAGGATGGGCAGCCGCTGGTGGCTCCGTCTTCCGTCCTTTTCCCTGTGAAGGACAATTATATTAGTGCGTAGAATTTCAATTTCATAGATAACATAAACAATACCAAATCAGGGGCGGAGGGCCCATGGAAGAACAGTATATGGACCCCTGAACTCCAAAATCTCACCATAGAGCACCTGATTGTGCCTCTCGAACCCTCCAGCAGTAATTGTGAGCCATTATATTCCTTAGATTAGGCTTCTATATGCAATCTAGCAGACAGTGAGATTCTGCTTGTAAGATGGCAGCATCCCCACTTATCGCACAGCTGCAAAGTTTACCCATATGGGATGTCCACCTTCTTATCATAGCAAAAATTACTGACTTAGGGCGCCTACTCACTAGCGATATGTTTTCTTGTGATGCAAGAGTGAGTGAAAACGCATGATTATGAAACCAATGATTTTCAATGGTTTCATACTCATTTGCGATTTTTCACTCAAGCCTTGCAGCGCTGAGAAAAATCTGCGATATCGCTCATTGTCTTCAATGGCGCCAGCGACAGCAGCGACAGCCCCACTGAAAACAAAGGGAGAATACTGCGGACTTCTGCCACAGCTGTGACAGCTATGGCAGGGGATTCCTTCATCCTCGCGGGGACTGTGGGGGTTAAGGAATTCTTTGCCATAGCTGCGACAGAAGTCTGCGATGCTATCCCATTTCTTTCAATGGGGCTGGCGCTGCTGCATTGAAAGCAGTGGGTTGCAGGCAACCCCCGCAGCGATGATTTTCGCGGAAGGACTTTAAATATAAGCCCTTCCCTGAAAATCAGCCCTAGCTGTAAAAAGAAAAAAAAAAATTTCCACTCACCTAGAAGAGCAGTCCGGCTCTTCTTTCCGGCTCCGGCAGTCGTCTTCCGTCTTCTGTAGACTGGGGATTGAAAAATTCCCGCCTCAAGAAAGCGCTGCCTGTGATTAGCTGAGTGCTGTGACCAATCAGAGGCAGCGCCCAGCCGTCACAGGAATTCCCTGCCATAGCTGTGACAGCAGTCCATGATGTACTCCCAAAATCGCAGATTTTTCTTAGCACTGCAAGGCTTGAGTGAAAAATTGCAAATGAGTATGAAACCATTGAAAATCATTGGTTTCATAATCATGCGTTTTCACTCAAGCCTCGCATCACAAGAAGACATATCGCTAGTGGATAAGAGCCCTTAGGGCTTGTTCACATTGGTGCCTTTGGGTTCTGGTTTCCTGCTCTGTTATGGAACAGAAAAACAGCACCCAAAGCCTGAACAGATCTGTCATATGCCGACACCGTCAACAGGGTGTACAGCGTACAGTACAAGCCATGTGGGTGAGTTATCCACGGCCGGATCTTTGCTGCAGAATTCGGAGGGGGCATTCCGCTTCAGATTCCGCAACAGTAACCATCCACAGCATGCTATGGGAAAATTATTTTACATGTTCACGAGCGGAAACTAAATACGGTTTCCGCTCGTGGATTAAAAATCACAGCATGCTCCATTTTACTGCGATTCCCGCATGGACAGCTTCCATTGGTGTGAAGCCGATGTGTCGTGCAGATGTTAAATTCACAACATGTCAATTTATGCTCCGAATTGTCCGTGTGAATTTTACAATTCGCACCAAAATCCACATTGAAATCCACAAGTTACTGTGTATTCTGTGCAGTGATTTTCCCCCATCTATTCTGTGCAGTGATTTTCCCCCATCTATTCCGTGCAGTGTTTCCGCCCCCCATGTATTGCATGCAGTGATTCCCCCCATCTATTCCGTGCAGTGTTTCTGCCCCCCATGTATTGCATGCAGTGATTCCCCCCATCTATTCTGTGCAGTGTTTCCGCCCCCCATGTATTGCATGCAGTGATTCCCCCCATCTATTCCGTGCAGTGTTTCCGCCCCCCATGTATTGCATGCAGTGATTCCCCCCCATCTATTCCGTGCAGTGTTTCCGCCCCCCATGTATTGCATGCAGTGATTCCCCCCATCTATTCCGTGCAGTGTTTCTGCCCCCCATGTATTGCATGCAGTGATTCCCCCCATCTATTCCGTGCAGTGTTTCCGCCCCCCATGTATTGCATGCAGTGATTCCCCCCATCTATTCTGTGCAGTGTTTCCGCCCCCATGTATTGCATGCAGTGATTCCCCCCATCTATTCTGTGCAGTGTTTCCGCCCCCTATGTATTGCATGCAGTGATTCCCTCCATCTATTCCGTGCAGTGTTTCTGCCCCCCATGTATTGCATGCAGTGATTCCCCCCATCTATTCCGTGCAGTATTTCTGCCCCCCATGTATTGCATGCAGTGATTCCCCCCATCTATTCTGTGTAGTGTTTCCGCCCCCCATGTATTGCATGCAGTGATTCCCCCCATCTATTCCGTGCAGTGTTTCTGCCCCCATGTATTGCATGCAGTGATTCCCCCATCTATTCCGTGCAGTTTTTTTGCCCCCCCATGTATTGCATGCAGTGATTCCCCCCCATCTATTCCGTGCAGTGTTTCTGCCCCCCATGTATTGCATGCAGTGATTCCCCCCATCTATTCCGTGCAGTGTTTCCGCCCCCCATGTATTGCATGCAGTGATTCCCCCCATCTATTCCGTGCAGTGTTTCTGCCCCCCATGTATTGCATGCAGTGATTCCCCCCCATCTATTCCGTGCAGTGTTTCTGCCCCCCATGTATTGCATGCAGTGATTCCCCCCATCTATTCCGTGCAGTGTTTCCGCCCCCCATGTATTGCATGCAGTGATTCCCCCCATCTATTCCGTGCAGTGTTTCCGCCCCCCATGTATTGCATGCAGTGATTCCCCCCATCTATTCCGTGCAGTGTTTCTGCCCCCCATGTATTGCATGCAGTGATTCCCCCCACCCCATGCATTCCATGCAGTGATGCCTACGCTGACTCCTCTGCTACATGTCAGTCGGGTGTTGTATTGTACACTGCTGCAGACTACATTTGCCGCCGTTCTGCTTCCGCCTCCCCATCCTGCAGGGAGCTCAGTGCCGCCGCCTCCCAGTGCTGTGTACCCAGGCTTCTACACCCGTGCCCCCGAACACTGCGGCAGTGCTAGGCCCGAGCCGGGGAGCTGCGGGACTCGAGTAACTGCCACCCCGGAGGGGACACAGCAGCCGTCACCTCTTTGCCTTCCTTCCGCGGCATGGTGTGAGCGCGCACTGCGGCGGCGGCGGCCCGGGCTACTGCAGTTACGCTGACCGCCGGCCGGCACACCCGGCCCAGCATGTATGGAGACACCACCGGCCTCAGTACAGAGGCGGGACATGGCCGGTCACTAGAATGGAGGCTCAGTGGTTCAAAAAGGAAGTGTTCACACCGAGACTGCGTGCAGACATTGTGATATTGTGTGCAACCCCCGTGAGAGGAATATGGGGTTATATATATATATATTATATCAGAGGGAAGGCAAAGTAGTATCAGTCTGAGACCTACTTAATATGAACATAGTGGTTGCCATGGGCAACGACACCATTTTCCATTGCACCAGTTTTATTCCATTTCCCCCGGGAAGGGGGAGAATAGCCATAGAGAGAATTTCCTGGCAGTAATATGTCCTGGTTTTCTACATTAGTGTGAGCACAGGCCTGCATGCAGCATCCGGCCCGCCACCTCAATTTATGTGGCCCACCGGCCGTGCAGCAGCCTATCAGGCATTCTATTCACCCAGCCTGTAGCTGCAGTTCAGCAGTGGCAGTGCAGAGTCTGTGGCCGCTGATCTCCCCCTCAGGGTCTGCATGCGCCATCCTGTCAGCGGTTACAGATTCAGTAATGGATGCCGTCGCCGGACCGGAGCTGCAGGCTGTGTAAGTATAATACCTGTAGGGATGCCACCTGGGGGTCACTAATAATACTGGGACTATTATGGGGGTCATTTATTGTTACTGGGATCAATATAGAGGACACTATCACTACTGGAGCCATTATAGAGGGTATTTTTACTACAGGGGCCAATATAGAGGACACTATTACTCCTGGGGCAAATATAGATGGTACTATTACTACTGGGGCCAATATAAAGGACACTTTTATTACTGGGACCAATATAGAGGACACTATTACTACTGGGGCCAATATAGAGGACACTTTTATTACTGGGACCAATATAGAGGACACTATTACTACTGGGGCCAATATAGAGGACACTATTACTACTGGGGCCAATATAAAGGACACTTTTATTACTGGGACCAATATAGAGGACACTATTACTACTGGGGCCAATATAGAGGACACTATTGCTACTGGGCCCAATATAGACAGTACAATTACTACTAGGGCCAATAAAGAGGATACTATTATTACTGGCACCAATATAGAGGGTACTTTTACAACTGGGACCAATATAGAGGACACTTTTATTACTGGGACCAATGTAGAGGACACTATTAATACTGGGGCCAATATAGAGGACACTATTGTTACTGGGGCCAATATAGAGGGTACTTTTACAACTGGGACCAATATAGAGGACACTTTCATTACTGGGGCCAATGTAGAGGACACGATTAGTACTAGGACCAATATATAGGACACTATTGCTACTGGGGCCAATATAGAGGACACTTTTATTACTGGGACCAATATGGAGGACACTATTACTACTGGGGCCAATATAGAGGACACTATTGCTACTGGGACCAATATAGACAGTACAATTACTACTAGGGCCAATAAAGAGGACACTATTAATACTGGGGCCAATATAGAGGATACTATTATTACTGGCACCAATATAGAGGGTACTTTTACAACTGGGACCAATATAGAGGACACTTTTATTACTGGGGCCAATGTAGAGGACACTATTAATACTGGGGCCAATATAGAGGACACTATTGTTACTGGGACCAATATAGAGGTTACTATTACTACTGGGGCCAATATAAAGGACACTGTTACTACTGGGACTAATATAGAGGGTGCAATTACTACTAGGGCCAATATAAAGGACACTATTACTACTGCGGCCAATATAGAGGGTACTATTAGTACTAGGACCAATATAGAGGACAATATTACTACTGGGACTAATATAGAGTGTACTATTACTACTGGGGCCAATATAGAGGGTACGTTTACTACTGGGACCAATATAGAGGGTACAATTACTATTAGGGCCAATAAAGAGGTCACTATTAATACTGGGGCCAATATAGAGGACACTATTAATACTGGGGCCAATATAGAGGGCACTAATAATACTGGGGCCAATATAGAGGACACTATTAATACTGGGGCCAATATAGAGGACACTATTACTACTGGGGGCAATATAGAGGTTACTATTGCTACTGGGACCAATATAGAGGGTACAATTACTACTAGGGCCAATAAAGGGGACACTATTAATACTGGGGCCAATATATAGGACACTATTGCTACTGAGGACAATATAGAGGTTACTATTACTACTGGGGCCAATATAGAGGACACTGTTACTACTGGGACTAATATAGAGGGTGCAATTACTACTAGGGCCAACATAAAAGACACTATTAATACTGGGGCCAATATAGAGTGTACTATTACTACTTGGACCAGTATAGAGGACACTATTACTACTGCAGCCAATATAGAGGGTACTATTACTACTAGGACCAATATAGAGGACAATATTACTACTGGGACTAATATAGAGTATACTATTACTACTGTGGGCAATAAAGAGGGTACTATAACTACTAGGACCAATATAGAGGACAATATTACTACTGGGACTAATAGAGAGTGTACTATTACTACTGAGACCAATATAGAGGGTACTTTTACTACTGGGACCAATATAGAGGGTACTTTTACTACTGGGATCAATATAGAGGACACTTACTACTGGGGCCAATATAGAGGGTACTTTTACTACTGGGACCAATATAGAGGACACTATTACTACTGGGGCCAATATAGAGGGTACATTTACTACTGGGACCAATATAGAGGACACTATTACTACTGGGTACAATATAGAGGTTACTATTGCTACTGGGACCAATATAGAGGGTACAATTACTACTAGGGCCAATGAAGAGGTCACTATTAATACTGGGGCCAATATAGAGGACACTTAATACTGGGGCCAATATAGAGGACACTATTAATACTGGGGCCAATATAGAGGACACTATTACTACTGGGGGCAATATAGAGGTTACTATTGCTACTGGGACCAATATAGAGGGTACAATTACTACTAGGGCCAATAAAGAGGACACTATTAATACTGGGGCCAATATAGAGGACACGATTATTACTGGGGCCAATATAGAGGGTAGTTTTACAACTTGGACCAATATAGAGGACACTTTTATTACTGGGACCAATGTAGAGGACACTATTACTACTAGGACCAATATGTAGGACACTATTACTACTGGGGCCAATATAGAGGACACTGTTACTACTGGGGCCAATATAGATGGTACTTTTAATACTGGGACCAATATAGAGGACAATATTACTACTGGGACCAATATAGAGGTTACTAGTGCTACTGGGACCAATATGGAGGGTACAATTACTACTAGGGCCAATAAAGAGGACACTATTAATCCTGGGGCCAATATAGAGGACACTATTGCTACTGGGGCCAATACAGAGGGTACTTTTACAACTGGGACCTATATAGAGGACTCTTTTATTACTGGGACCAATGTAGAGGACACTATTACTACTAGGACCAATATATAGGACACTATTGCTACTGGGGCCAATATAGAGGTTACTATTACTACTGGGGCCAATATAGAGGACACTTTTTCTACTGGGACCAATATAGAGGGTACAATTACTACTAGGGCCAATATAAAGGACACTATTAATACTGGGGCCAATATAGAGTGTACTATTACTACTTGGACCAGTATAGAGGACACTATTACTACTGCGGCCAATATAGAGGGTACTATTACTACTAGGACCAATATAGAGGACAATATTACTACGGGACCAATATGGAGGGTACTATTACTACTGTTGGCAATATAGAGGGTACTTTTACTACTGGGACCAATATAGAGGACACTTACTACTGGGGCCAATATAGAGGGTACTTTTACTACTGGGATCAATATAGAGGACACTTACTACTGCGGCCAATATAGAGTGTACTTTTACTACTGGGACCAATATAGAGGACACTATTACTACTGGGGCCAATATAGAGGGTACGTTTACTACTGGGACCAATATAGAGGACACTGTTACTACTGGGGCCAATATAGAGGTTACTATTGCTACTGGGACCAATATAGAGGGTACAATTACTACTGGGGCCAATAAAGAGGACCCTATTAATACTGGGGCCAATATAGAGGACACTATTAATACTGGGGCCAATATAGAGGACACTATTTCTACTGGGGCCAATATAGAGGGTACTTTTACAACTGGGACCAATATAGAGGACACTTTTATTACTGGGACCAATGTAGAGGACACTATTACTAGTAGGACCAATATATAGGACACTATTGCTACCTGGGCCAATATAGAGGTTACTATTACTACAGGGGCTAATATAGAGGATACTGTTACTACTGGGACCAATATAGAGGGTACAATTACTACTAGGGCCAATATAAAGGACACTATTAATACTGGGGCCAATATAGAGTGTACTATTACTACTTGGACCAATATAGAGGAGACTATTACTACTGCGGCAAATATAGAGGGTAGTATTACCAATATAGAGGACAATATTACTACTGGGACCAATATAGAGGGTACTATTACTACTGGGGCCAATATAGAGGGTACTTTTACTACTGGGACCAATATAGAGGACACTATTACTACTGGGGCCAATATAGAGGGTACTTTTACTACTGGGACCAATATAGAGGACACTATTACTACTGGGGCCAATATAGAGGGTACTTTTACTACTGGGCCCAATATAGAGGACACTATTACTACTGAGGCCAATATAGAGGGTACTATTACTACTGGGACCAATATATTTGAAGCAGCCTTGCACTGTTAGGCTGCTCTCCCACGAATTTGAAAGTCATACACATGAGCGGCATGTCCTATATTTTTGGGTTCCTCAAAATGCATTGCTCATTGTTTTCAATAGAACAGGAAAGCACATCGCTTGGCGTGCGATGTGCACACGACTGCAATACAATGGGAAACGCCGCCGTGGCTGTCAATCGCTCCGGCAGATTGCTACTTCACAGAACCGATGGGAGGTGTTTTTGACTGAAAATGCCTTGCATCTGCAGATAAGTCGCACATTGGCCTGATATCATGCTTCATCAAGCCATGTTTCCGTTATTCCCACTATATCGTAATTTTCATCAGACATTCTTGCTTCAAACTCACCCACTTTACTGACCTTTAGATCCAGGATTTGGGCTTCCAAATGTGTGGCGTGCACGCATCTTGCGCAACAGTATGCACCCTTGGTCGGCTGATCACAGACCGCATACGCTGCACAAGTAGCATACTGGACGGCATTGTTAAGCATGGAGCACATCCTAATGGGTATCTACAATTTACTTATGGAAGTAGTAAAGATTTAAATAGATCACACTCCAAACACGCATCTGCCCGTTCACAATCGCTCACATGCTTCTACCCGTTCGCAACCGCTCACATGCCTCTACCCGTTCGCAACCGCTCACACTCCCTTTTTTTTTCTTACAGGCACGTACTCTCAAAGCACTTACAGGCACGTACTCACAAGACACTTACAGGCACGTACTCACAAGACACTTACAGGCACTCTCAAAGCACTTACAGGCACGTACTCACAAGACACAGGCACTTACTCTCAAGACACTCACAGGCACTTACTCTCAAGACACTTACAGGCACTTACTCTCAAGACACCTACAGACACTTACCCCCCCCCCCGAAAATCCTCGCATGTGATGCTACAAAGTCATGCGGCTTTGTAGCACTACTAAATTGCGATTTGGCAGCGAAAAGACGCAGTGATATAGCACGGACCAGCGAAGCGATATCGCTATTTTCTCGCGGCAATGCTGTGTCGCCTGCGGAAGGAGGCCTAACACACACAGAATATATTTAACAGCCCTTGTCAGTGGCAGCAGTCTTCCTTTTCAGCAGCCCGATGACATCACGCTCAGGCTCGGCATTGGGACCTCTTACTGCGGCGATCTCAGTCCCTGGCCTCCTACCGCTCCGGGAACCGCTCCTCTTCTTCACCCCACTGGGTGGATCCTCCAGTTGCTCACACAGCTCCTTGGTCTCCTTGCGGCAGCTCCGGTGTCGTGCCAATGTTCCCCCGTCATAGCTGCGACACAGGAGTGCAGAATTCTCTTATTGTTTTCAATGGGGCCGGCGCTGCTGCCGCTGACCCTGTTGACAACAGTCAGCGATATCGCAAAAATGTGTGGACATTTAATGTTTTGTTTCTTTACTCATGTTGTTTTAAGATACCCCCTGCGTGGGGAATTTGCAAAACCTTTCAGCCTATTAAAAGGCGAATATTTCAATAAAAAAAGGTTGGAAACAAATTGAAGGGGTGAAAACTGCTGCAGTTTTGCATCACAATCTGGAACAATATCAGCAGCAAATCAGTGATATGTAGCTGCACACAGCAGAATCCCATTCTGCCTCTAAAATCACGCTAAAATCCATGGCTATTCTGCCGCAGATCTTGCTGTGGATCTGCACGCAGTTTTAGCCCTGTCAGTGGGCAAAAGCCACACAATTCCAATGGGTTTCCACCGCGATTCGTGTGAATACATGAAAGCTTAAGTCCTCACATCCACGGCATGCGTGGATTCTAGCAGTGCCACGGCCAGTGAGCCCTGCTTCCCTGCATTTCTCCGGCAGCGATGTCTGCACGCATCCCTCCACTTCCGGGTTCGCTGTACTGCGCATGGTCCTTACAGCTCACCGTCGGACATGCGCAGTACAGTTTTTCTTTTTAAATCTGCTTTCCCGGGGATCTGCTGCACATCCGCAGTTTCAGCAGCAGGCCGCGGATCAGACCGCTTCCATTGACTTCTACACCGCAATTTTCGAACGCTGTCTGCTGTGTTTTAGTGTGTTTCAGCGATTATTTTTTTAAATGCACCTCATCACCCATTACCGTGATGGGGTGTGTTTCAAAATGCTATCGAACGCCATTCGAAAAAGCTGTGTTGTAAAAAAAAAACGTAGCATTTTTACAGACTTCCATGTGAGAGCAGCCTAAGGCCTCCTTCAGACGAGCGTGGTTTACATGTTGCTACAGCAGCGTGTAAACCACGCTGCTGACATGCTGAAATTCTGTGGTGAACGAGCTGCTTTGTGCCTCGCGGAGCAGCCCGTTCAGATGTCTGTGCTCCAAGCAGAGTGCTGCCGTGACTCCCATAGGAGTCTGTAGTCAGCACCATGGACAGCGCCGCAGCACTGAGCTGATAGGCGAGTCGGCACTCGCTGTCCTATCTTTTTTACTAGCGCAGACTCTGCGCTGGTAAGAAAGCTCAGTGTGAGAGCTTCCATAGCAACTTATTGGTTGCTATAGAAGCGTGGTCTGACCAAGGCCTTAGGCTTCCTTCAGTCATAGTCTTTCTTCCAGCTTTTTAGAATGTTTTTTTTGTCCA